>NW_008751650.1:2631482-3070486 GCF_000230625.1 Exophiala dermatitidis NIH/UT8656 | reverse complement strand
GATTTCATCGTCGAAGCTAAGCGGAACCATTTGCTGTCCTCTCTTGACTAGACCGATTCCAAGCTTCGCAACGAGTAGAACAACAAGTACGCTTCCTGTCTCAAGACATCTTCGGTCGTGGTGGCGGAGACGATCTCGTCGTCGAAGCGAAACCACTTGTTGTCCTGGCGGCAAAAGGCAAAGTAATGTCCATTGTGGGCATTATCACCCTGATGGACCACGACACAGTCCAAGTCGTACATGTAGGCGTCACGACCTCGACGACGATGGTGATTTTTGGCATCTTCATCGGCTTTGTTAGTGTTGCTCTTATGATCACCATTGGTTGTTGCTTTCTCATTGACGTTGGCTTTGCTATTCTCGTTCTTTGTAGCTCCGTTAGCTTGGCTCTTTTTGACATCGGCTTCGACGTTGTCGTCGACATCGTAGTAGCCATCTCCGTAATCATTCCACTGCGGCGGTTTGGTCGTATAAGGACCCATGTCGAGGTGCAATGGAAAATCCAGTTTTCCTTCATACTTTTCAGGGACATAGTTGCCAGGACCCAGCTGTCTCATGCCGAAGCGTTTGACGTGCACGCACAGAATGGCCGGTAACTTGCGCAAGCGAGTCTGTTTGGTAGCCGGCTGTCGTGAGTCACATTTCGTGCAGGTGTATTGATCTGGCGAGAGCGGTTCGGGAGCCGTATACGCACGTAGACACTCGTGGAGAGTGGGGACCGTGATCCGGAGAGGTTCTTTGTTGGCAGCGTTGTTGTTGGCTTTCGTCTTGTTGTCACCACCGGCGGCATTTGTAGTAGTGGTGGTGGTGGCAGCATTGCCATCGGTGACGGCCTTAGCGGCAGCTGCTTCCTTGGCCGCCTTCCTCTTGCGCTTAACTTGGCGCTTAAAGTCCAGGCTGATGCTGGAGAATTCGTCTTCGCGCGACGAGACTGTGTGGCATTTGTCGCATGTGATTTGGCTGTTGTACCGGCCGTAGAAGACCTTGTGGAAGAAACAGACGCATTGCCGATTGAACGTGTTGATCCCGTTGGCGGCATTGATGCTGTTGGTTTTGTGCGGCGTCGTGTATTGTGCCACTGCCTCGTGGAGTCGGTCGATAATGTACATGAACCATTCTTGGGCGTCTTGTTGGCCTTTGCCGGACATTTGCTGGTAGAAACAAAGAAAAGTCAGTCAAGTGATCAACTCGAAATCCGAAAGAAGATGCGTCCACGATGGCGAGTGCAGAAAATGTTTCAAGCAGTCGAAAGCAAGAAGTCAGCGCAAGAGTTGCTTCAACTTACAGGAATGTTTTTCCAAGATGCAAAAAGCAGATTGACAGCATGAGCCGGCAATGGCTGATCGACCATGGTGACGTCCGAGAACAGTTCGGTCATGCCGCACGCCACACAGACCTGCATCTCTCGCTTCTCCTGTTCTGCTCCCTCATCTTCGGAATCCGAAGATTCATTGGCCTTCTTCTCTGGCTCCTTGGAGATGGGACAGGTGTGGATTGGATGACCCATGCCGAGGAAATAACTTGCCAGCAGGGGATTGTGCACCATCATCTGCAACACGGCGTTCATGTAGCAGGTCTCGCCGAGGTTGAACAGGCCACGAACGCCACTACGGCCACATGGTCGCTGAGACGTGTTTGCAGTCAAGTAAGAGTCGTCTTCCTCGTTGGACTCGGCCAGTTTGCGTTTCTTGCCGTTGCTCAGCAGGGCTGGGTCATACACCAGGTCCTTACAACCGCCGCAGTAGACGGATTTTTCGCTGACGGCAAACTTGTGCTTGCTTTCGGAGAAGTGCTTGTCCAGACTTGGAAAACTCCCCGGCATTGAACATTGCAGACATACATATTGGGCAAAGTCCCGGTCAATACCATTTCGGGGGGATTTTCGAAACCGCCGGATCTTCTCGACTGTCTCCTTGTCCAGATGCTCACAGCCAGCTGTGGGCATATACGAAAGGAGAGCCATGATGATTGAAATGTGCTGCCAGAGCACCGAGGATGATCTTTGGAAGTGAGAAGAGTGAAAAAGATTGGGCAAAGAAAGGTGTGTGGAAGAAGGTGATGTTGGTGGCGCTGTGATTAGAAGAGGCGATCGGATAATATTGTCGTTCGATGGTTGCTCCAGCGGTTGAAGAGCCTCAATCGGCTATTGTGGCAGGGCTACAAACATCAACAATAGGCAAGACCAAAACCAATAGCCCCAGCCTGCGATGTGATGTGTTGTGTTATGTTCAACCGGCACAAAAGGAACACAGCGAGACAATAAAAAGGTCAGTTCAAATGATCAACGAGGCCGAGGCTGGCCGCCCAATCGGGTAAAAGGGAAGTCCACACACCGACACTAGCACAACACACCATCAGCCTTGCGGCTACAACGTATGAAACAACTCTGAATAGAACATTCCCTAAGGGCTGTTCATTTCAATATTAGAGATTGCCGCAGGCATATTGCTGAGATCTTGTATTGTGCCCTCCGGGATTACATGCGTACCTAGGCAATGATCAACACTTCATAAAACAACACGATGAGCGATGTTGTACTAGCTAAACCTTAATGAAAGCCGGAGCCTTGTCATATAGTGGCCTGCATATACTGGACCTAACTCAACAACAAGCAGTATGTACAGTCTAGGTCCCCTAAAGCCGCTGGGCGAGTGTCCAGGGGAAAGATCCTAAGCAACAGAGTATACAGCATCTCGAAAGGTATCGATCTGGATTTCGGCTTCATGGTCCTGCCCTCAGAGCGGCCATCACTCGCATTCTCTGCTGGCATAATTCTGCGCGAAAAGAGCTCCTCCAGGATTCAGATGAGGGTGGCAGCTCTGTGCCAAAATTCCTCATAATACTGCCGTAAATCATAGAAGCACCATGCCACTCCGACCAGCTTGGACTGCAGTCGCCTCCCTCTCATTCAGCCAGGGGTTGCTCTGGATAACGGTCACTGTAGATATGTGGCCCCCATACCCATGATCATCAAACGCTGCGCCACCATGGCCCGGTGCTTCTGCAGTGCCATGGACTTGTCCCCGACCGCTGGAGACGGTCATCTGCCAAGGTGGCTGTTAAGTTGCGCACAGCCCGAGTATAGACATGCATATGGCAAAGGCCTCTGTGGCCGCGAGGCTAGGGGTTTTCGGAAGGAGCCAATGTGGCCACTTTAAAGGCGATTAGTATCTGATGCCTGTGCCAAAGGCGAGTTCAGGACAACTTACAATGACATGGAGGATGGAGATTGCCATGAGTGTCGCTGTCACCGGAGCTCGTAATGGTTTCGAGGATCCAGGAAGTGGAAAGCCTTCATCTGACCAGGAGGGAGATTGTTGTATGCGCTGAAGGAAGACTCGACCCGTTACCCAACGCGAGTTGCCATCGAGAGACAGGCTGGGTAGTTCGTATGACTCCTTGAGGATGCATGGAGACTTGCTTCCTGAGCAGGCTGATAGGACGTTGTTCCACCAGCACCTTTTCAGAGACAAGACAGAAAAAAGCCAGTCGCTAAGGCTGAAGTGGGCAGTTGAACCAACATCACCGCTGTGTTTCTTGAAACACCATGGGTAACAGGGAGCGCATCGCAGCATCACTCTTATCTGGCTCCTCTCCCCTTTCCGCGCGGTAGACCGCTTCCTCTCGCGCCTCGACCTGTTGCTCTGCCCGCTCTTCCTATAGTACTACCTCCACGACCAGGAATACCACTTTGTTTCACAGTCGATGCCGTACTCGGGACGGCCGACGGCGCTATACTTTTTCGACGAGGCGTGGCCTTCAGACTTGCAAAGCTGGCATCTGCGTTCAAGGAAGTGGGTTCGGCCTCCACCAGTCCACTCTCCGGGGCACTGTTTTGCAAGATGCCCGTCTCATCGGCCTGCTTTTGGCCCTGACGTTTCTGAAAACGCTCGAATGATGCCGGGATTGGAGCCTATGAGCACAATGTCAGTCTAAATCTCTTGCAACAGAAGAACAAGCGTACTTCAGGAAAGTCGACAACAAATGCATTCATGTTCAAGCCGTACAAGAAACTGGCGAAGCTTTCTGCAAATCGACTGAGACTTTCATGCATGAGTTGAAGATGCATCATGTTAGCCTCTAGATCCGCCATTGAGTCGCCCAGTTCTGCAAACTGAGGTTCTAAATTGTCGAGAGGGGACGGTCCGGCAAAGACATTGCTTTGCGACGTTCGGAATGAGGAGCGAGAGGACGGGCGAAGCGGAGTCGTCGGACGAGAAACGGGAGATCGCGATCTGGTCCTGCCCGGCAGATGCATCTGCGATGGTGGTCGAGACTGTGACATGTCGTGAGTGTTCGACGCAAGCAAAATTCCACTGCCCGTATGTTGAAACTGTATGCCAGTGGAAGGCCAGGACAAACAACGCGTTCAAAAGCGTGTGAAAGTGACGTCGCGGGCTTCGGACAAACACAATCCGAGACACTGCAATTGGTCTCCGGATAAACTCAGCGTCACGTGTGCCACGAGGAACAGGTGCCATACCAAGGGACCTATTGCAATACACAGTTTTGGTCGGCTATACTGGGAACATAACCGATGGTGTACTCTTGGATGATGAATCTGTGGTGGGCGATAGAAAATTACATTCGTTGTTGGTCTATTGGAGTCAGCCATTGTAGCCGACAACACTGTCTAGTCACCAGCAACCACAATCGAACCAGGCCCTGAACGTCCTGTTCACCCCAAGGTATCCAGGCGATGAAGACAGTATCCTCTGGGGGCCATTGGTAATTGCTGTGCAGGCCGCGCCAGTAATAAGTTACGAAAGCTCATACTGAGCCCGCAAACTCCGTCCATATGTATGGTACACTGCAGAATATGAAGACAGATCACAACCCTTCGAAATCGCCGCCGGGACCCTCATCATCGTCCATTTCTCCGTCCACGATTTCCTTTGCGAGTTCGCGTTCACGTTCGCGGGCCTCCTGAGCATTTTTCAGTTCCAGCCGATGCTGGTTCATCGGGAATCGCATAGCCTGACGAGAAGTTAGAATCGGAATAAGAAACCATGGGAATGAGATACATACCTTGACACTCTCATCGTGCAAAGCTAAGCAAGCTTGGATGCGCTCGTGGAAGGCGTCGCCGGGTTCTCTGGTAGCATACACGTCACCAACTTCCTTGCTCTTCATGTACCCGTGCTCATGGTCAAGGCTAGCCTCAATGACACCATCTCGAATTGTCTTCGCAACCATGTACTCGGCGGATTCCTCGCTGTCCAGTCCCAGTCTTAGGCACATATCACGTAACGAGATTCTGGCGTATGAAAGAGACATCATACGGATGCCTGTCCTGATCACGTTCTGCCTCAATCTCAGGACCAGGGTGTAAGTGTCATCTTTGCGGAATGTCGCATTGTACCGCTGGACCAAGTTTTGGAACCCAGTAACATCGCCGGAACTGACAGCTTGAACAAGTTGAAGGTAGGGTTGCAAAGCCTTCTCCAGACTAGGTTGCCGGAAGATCGCGCGGTCAGGAATATCTCCCATCAACAGCTCAACCACAATAAGCAACTTGGTCGAAGCCTGGTAAAACCCGCTGGCTTTGTAAGTAGTCGGTGATTTGCGAGTAGCACCAGTGAGGTGCTCATGAGCCTCGGTGTACCGGAGTTGAATGGCTCGAATGCGTCCAAGATAATACAGGTATCGGGCATATTGGTTGTTTGCCGCGGCCGGGGGGAAGTTCGTGCGCGAAATCAAGAGATCAGCCTGGTTGATATGCGATGTAGACAGATAGTTCCGCAAGAGGAGAGTGGTGACCGCGGCTTGGATATCTTGATCTTTCCGCAGGGTAGCCGTTCTGAGCGCATCAAGAAGGTTCTTCCGAATGGAGATCACCGCAGCGGCAGGAGACGGCGGTAATGGAGCCAGCTCTTCGAAAAAGAGTGCATAGTAGAAATATACCCGGGCAGCCAAAGCGTCCAGCGTGCGACGGTTCAAAGTGCGCAAATGCTCGACAAGGGCACTGGAGAACTGAGCACCGGCATCGATTGACTTCTTATCGTAAAGATAGACTTGCACCAAGATTGACAGATAGATATCGATTTCGGGCAATATTTCTTTCGGAGAACCCTTCTGGTGAGCTGCATCCTTCCTGTTATGCCATTCTTCGACTTTCTGCGAGGGAAAGGATGGGTCATCTTTAACGGCGGTAAGGAGAGAAGTGGCAGTTGCCGTAGGAGTTGGGTACGCGTCTATCACGACAGTCGCCAGCACGTAAGCAGATAGATGTTTTCGGACTGACGATATCGAACGGAGCACCCTCAGACTGAACCGCGGATCGAATTGGGCGACACCACGCTCCAATAATGGGAGATTGGCTTTGATTTCTGTCCAAAAGTCAACAAACGCGGCAACGCTCTTTGAAGCTCCATATCACTCACCTGATATGGCTTTTTCCTGGGGATCGATCTCGGCTTCCGCTTCATTCTCCGAATTGCCATTCAAGGCGCCGATTTTGAGGTCCGCCTCGGTGGCTTTCTCTGGAGCAGTGGGAGCGTTTGAACCCTTCGAAGGCGGAACAACAACAGTCATCTCGTCATCCCCATCCTTGTCCTTGTTGGGCTTAGAACCCTTCTTCGAGTTCTGTGATTGTTCTTTCATCTCGACATCTTCTGACCCATCAATGCCATTTGCGTTCGGACCGGTACCGTTGAGACGATGTTTGTCGCCGCTCATATCGTCGGCGGACCTGCGGGAGGCTTCTCAAGGTCTTGATCGGGGCAGAAAGGCGTTAGGACGCGTCAAATACAGGGCTTGCGATTCGGTTTGTTGGGAGGATGAGGCGGTTCTCGCTCCTTTGCTGTCCGTTGAAGGGCGCGAGTTTGATGATGTTTGAAGTCCGTTTCCGCCTCACGATCGGCACACTTTGCCAGTCTCAGCTTCTCGATTTAAGGCCCTGTAAAACCGGTGGATTGGCAGTAGATGTACACAGCTCAAGGAGCGGACACGGAAGATAACGCAGTATTGTTCTGAAGGTCGCTGGGGAGTGATTGATGAGGTCAGGTGTCAGTGGTTGAGGTTGGAGATGCGGATTTCTGGCTTCGGTCGGCCATAGTAGAGCAGCAGCGCAGGCCAGGCACGACATACAAACGCGTTTCCCTCGCAGCAACAGACTACAACGTACCACTGTACACCCTACCAAACAAACACCCTGCCACCCACAACTGCCTCTGCAATGACCATCTAGGTCATCATTGTTTTGATGTCAGCGGGACTCAATCTACTGATTCAAGACCCTTGAACAATGGTCGCTCGTACGGTGTTCGCTGGGTATCCTGCTCTGTAACGAAGCGCTGCACACACGCCCGGTGCCTGCATTTGGTCTGCAAATATGGCTTTGCTTGCTAGCCACTTGGAGCAGATGTCGCTCTCTGCCCAAGCTATATCGGAATTAGAGTACGTCTTAAATTTGATACAGATGTATGGCTGCTCTGTTCTGACCGTCTCTCAGGTTTCCCCCACCTGGGATCTTTACCAATGCCCTGCTCAAAGACCACGAAATAACGACCTTGATCCGTGATACTGAACCCCATGAGCGTGCACTCTTCTCACTTGACCCCAATGCTGTGCGCAGGACACAACAAGACAGTGGTTTACGGCCTGCAGGCACCGATGTTATTCCTCATGCACGTCAGAGTATGTTTCCAGGTGGACAGTATGCGAAGCAATCCGTCATTACGAGACTTCTGGGCAGTGAAATGCTCCAAGAAATCCGGAAATCAAGCAGCAATGGTGTCCGAGCTCGGGACGGCGTCAACGTCGAAGTCCTACTTCAAGGGGCAGAAAAGTTATGTGAGGTGTATACTGTTGCCGGAGCGAGTGAAAGAATCAGAGCACTCCGAAATCATTACAGAGAGGTGTCAGCTTCTTTATCTGCTCTTGAGAGTAAAGTGTCGAAGCAACAAACTTCGCTGGACCGTCAGAACCAGGGGCTTGACGAGTCTCATGCAGAATGGGATGATATGAGACATGAAAACACAAGCAGAAATGGCGACATGACGGAATTTACAGATCAAGACTTTCAACTTGAAGAAGATGAGATCAAAGAGTTGGAAGCAAGGAAGAGAGCCCTAGAAGAGCGTGTCGCCGGCATGGAAAAAGACCTGGGTGGGCTTTTGAGGTGACATTATGGGGGAGCAATCACTATTGCTCATGACATTTCGTCTATCCCAGCATGGACCCGCGAATTGTCTCGCAAAGTCGAGCAAGCAATCGTCCCCGGATATAGAGACACGCATCTCTGATGAAGCCGGCACCCAAATTGCCTTGCACTGCGTGCCCTACGGATACCCCTCCGATGCAAAGGACGCGATACAAAAGCGCAACATCCAATGAGCTACAACTGCGATCAGCGTGTCATGACTATATGCCTGCCATTGGTATGGACACGGGCCGCCGACTGTGCGAGGAACCACGAAGACGTTGGCCTTCCAGCACTAGCTTGGCCACAACGCCTTTGCTCATGGGGTTCTACGACCGTACGGCGCCGAATACCCCCGACGAAGTTTGTCCAAGTCCAGTTGGCAGCGGGAATCATCGTCGGCCAAAGTAGCGCAACCATACTTTCTAGGTATGTTGGAGGCGGACATGCGGTGCTGAGGCCCTGGTGGCGTTGTGCTAGCCCAACTTCTTCCCGGCGCACAACGAGACTTTACTACTACAGGATCGTCTAAAAATCGGAGAGAGCCATGCTCAGGACCCTGCGAGCATGCGAATCCTGTTGGAATGCCCTCCCGTGAAAGAGCGAGAACCATGCAGCCATGTATGATACCGCGGGCTAATCTCAGGTGGGAGGTAGTATATGCTCCTACCTTCTTTGGCCAGCCTCGCGGAGTTCTCGATCTGGTTACGTCCTGCTGCAAGTGCAGGACATGCATGGAGAACCACTGGTAGTAAGCCATGCGACTACAACCCTGAAGTCCTGAGTCGCTTGGACAGGAGCGGTGTAGTGTTAGAAGGTAGATTTCGAACTACTTGTAACCTTCGTCACAAGCCTCATCGCAAGCCCGCAGCGTGGTAAGACGGCGCGGCATCTGGCCCTTCATGGATTTTGTGCCCTGCTAGCAGAAAGATCGCTATCGATCAGTCCCCCTGGAACAGCGGCATGCGCATCGAATATCGTGTAAGAGACCTGTTGACGGCACTGTGGTTGGACAAGGTTTTGGACAGCAGAGGGACGGTGCGAACCCGATGTCAGTGCATAGGATTCAGGGGCCGGGCTCTGTACTATGGGCATGCAGGAGACTGTCCCAGTTGGGTTCGTGAGGCTGCAGTGAAAAGATTGGGCTCGAGCTTAGGGTCCATTAGGCTGTGCGAAAGTGGAATAAACGGAGATGGAGATGGAGAACATCCAGCATAAAAGCTACTACGGGGTACAGTTCCTCTCGAGGCTGGGCGCATGAGATACAACCAGACCAAAGCCAGAACGATATAGGGATGGCGGAAAGGTTTCTTCGCATAGCCGTGGAGCTACCGTCGAACGGGTCGCCCACTTGAGCAGACGGATACAAGGGCCACACCCGCAAACCGCACCTAGCAAAGACCTGGTAGAGGAACCCGGAATCCACCTGTGCGCATTCGTCGTAGTCCATGGTGCCAACAGGGCCCCATGCAGTGTCCCAGTTCATGGTTGAAACACCAGCCCCGAAGAAGCTGAGTTCGACTAAGTTGTAGTATCTTTCGCGCTCCCTCCATCGGCAAAGTCGCTTCATCTCCTTATCAAAGAGGTGCTGGTGCTGGTGCTGCTTTTCGACATCCTCTTCCCTGAAGTGGACGAGGCACGACGAGCTTTACCCCAGCCTCCCGGACGGCACTTCGCTCGGTGCAGGTCCTCGAATCTCAGCTGCTGTCCTTGCGCGCCGTGTCTGCGCCCACCAGCGACTGCAGACAGCCTTTTTGACTTCAGCAACAATTTTCTGCTTGTGCAGAAGAATAACCTTGCGCCAAAAACCGTAGTTGTCCAAGATCCTACGATACGTTCAGCCTCGTTGAGCGCCCGCCTTGTGGGAACCGGCTCGGACCCTGCCTGTCACTCACTGCCACCTCACTTGAGCGTCACCAAGGTGCCCCTCATGGATACTTAGGCTGAGCCATCTGTGCTTGTGCTGTTTTGTGAAGAGCTGGCAGGTTGTTTCTTACCTACACGATATAATAGTCAAGATGGCACAACGGGGCGCCAGATCTGATTCCCAGGACCCTGGCACTGTCAGGAGATTGCGCAGTATGGGCTCGGGTACAGACGTGCTCTCGATGTCGGCAAAGTCCTCAAGAGCCACACTTCCTCATGCGAACCCGCGTCCGGCCTACGTTTCGGAGTCCGAAGCAGAGAAATTGATCTATGCAGAAATCGAGCGGCCTGCGGTCATTTTGGAAGGCGCACTTCAGCTCGTGAATGGTTTCCTGGATCAGATTCTCTACGACATCCTTTCGAAAGCGCATTCCGTTGCGCTGAGCGCTGTTCGCTCTGCTGTGCCTATCGTCTTAAAACAAAGGCTAGGCCATTCGGCTGTGAGGGCTGCCGACGAGGAGTTGCAAGACTATCTGGACGAAGAGGAGATGGAGGAAGTACAAACCAGTGTCGGTACGCTGGATCCAAGATCGGAGTTCGATGTTGATCTGGCTTGGAAGCTCACCAGATTACGTTGTATGGTCTATGCGAAGCTTGGAGATATGGAAGAGGAAGATGAGGAGGACTATCTGGACGACAACGAGTTGAGGCAACACATTGGCGCGGTGAAGGACTCGGTGAGAGCCGCCGCAGCAATCACTCCTTCTGCCGCCATTTTCCTCACCACAGTCCTCGAGTTTCTGGGCGAGCAAGCCCTCTGCATAGCAGCACAACATGCGAGAAGGCGACACTCGCTCAATAAGCCTCCCAATACGGCAAACGGTACATACCCGACCAGTGCGTCGGATGAAGATGTCATCCTAGTGGAGGAATTAGACATGTCTGGTGTCGGTAAAGAGGGACCCCTGATACGGCTTTGGCGCTCCTGGAAGGGCAACACGCGCGGTGGAAACAGCATTTCTTCTCGCCCGACGACCCCTATTATCTTGTCTCCCTCATCCCCAGAGTCGCCTGCCCAAGAGTGGAAGTTTCCCTCCGTTCCCGCGATCTCGACCATCCAAGAAGAACGCAGCCCATCGATCCGTCCATCACGCAGTCCAGCACCGGCCGATATTCCTCTCCCAATGACCAACAATGACGTAGAAGAGATTGAGGTGCCCGGTCTCGCGCCCTCTCCGGAACATGAGAACGACGAAGGCCCTACTGATCGGCCCACCCTCGAGAAGAGGAGACCCTCAAGCATGGTAGAGATGCCAGGCAGTTTCCCCAGCACGGTGTCCCCGGCTGCTGGTGATGAACAAAGTGCGCAAAGACCATTTTGGACACGGAAAAGGTCACATTCTCTACCCCCCACTGGATCCGTTTCTGGGACGGCATCTAGACAACAAGCGGAAGGAGCAACGTCTGATAGCAGCAAGCCTTCCGTCTTGAGCATGTTAAAGAACTCGGAAGAACCTCTCGTCAGTGGCCCCACTGACGAGAAGTCACGCCCGACATCCAGCAAAATCAGCACTACTGTGGCTACCCTCGCCGGAGCTTTGAGCGCTGAAGCCTCTAAAGTGTTTCGAAGAGATGAATCCACATACCTCCATAGTGACGACGACTCCCGTGCCGCTGCTTCATCTGCTAGAGGCAGCGTTAGTACTGTGGAGGATGCAACGGGTCCAGCTGTAGCCCGTCGTTCACATGCAAGATCTCTCGGTGACGGCCACGAATCTGATCGTGAGCCACAGGCCCATGCTCCAAGCTCCACTGAAGAGATTGAAGCCAGTGAAGAGAGTGGCAGGGGTTTCAGAGACTCTGATGCTGGAACACCCGTTCGAGGGAATGATCTCTCCACACACGCTCAGACGACCGTTGTCGCTGGGGAAGGTTCATCGACGGCTGGACGTCCTCAGATGGATGTTCAAGACCGAGGCGCTTTCAATAGAGATAGCGTGACCAGCAACAGAGACAGCGGGAGTCTAGGAACGGCTGCCATCTTCTATCAAGGGACCCTAGGTGGCGACCATCGCCAACGTTTTGACACATCGTCCGCCGAATCACTAGAACGACGCACTGCCACCACTCTCCCCAAGGTTAACGAAGAAGCTGCAACCACCACTCCTGCACGCCCTAATGTAATTCAGGAGCGGACGTCATCTCTCGAGGACAGAGCTGCTGTGGCACAATCAATCCCAACTACCAGATTTCCTCAACCTCCTTCCGGTCATCCCTCAGCCTCACAGAGAAGGATAGGCGACACCGCTCAACATCGCATACCACATTATGCCACCTCATCCTTCGCTACTGGGCCAGAAGGCTTAGGTATTGCTCACTCTCCCCATATGAGAAATGCCAGTGCCCCAATAGATGGAAGGCAGCCAACGGCTGGAAGACAGCATATTCGGCTTCGCTCAGACGCCGATGATCAGTTCGTGCGGACCGCACCTACAGACGAAATGGACAGAGCGAAAAAGAGTCTCGACGTTCTCATAGACAGCGATGAGACACTTCGCATAACACTTACTCCGAAATCCGCGAGACCGACTAATGAGGTATGTACAGCGATCTTAAGCAGGTGCTTCCCTTTCTAACTATTTGTCAGAAGTTCAAAGTGAAAAGTCAGACACAAGAGCTGGCGGACTTCTTCAAAAATACAGCTCCACCAGGAGAGGAAGTGAGTCGGCCGAAATCGTCGCGCTCCGCCAAAGGCAGCATCAATGGATTCCGTTCGCACTCTCAGCAGACCTCGCAAGTACCATTGCCTCCCACCATCACATCTGACACCACCCAGCCGAAAGATCCGGGACATGAAAGTTCCGCTTCTCCTTCAAGACCGAAGAAGCCTGTGGGGGAACCCCGTGACCCTAGAATGGCCAAAAGCTCGACCAGAGATCTGGCTGATTATGCACGCTCAACTGGTCCGGAGAACGAAATGCAGCTGCCCAAACCACTCGCACCACGGCCGGGGACTGCCCAGGGCGTGATAAGTGGTGACCAACACAAGTTTGATGCCGAGGACGGTGGAAAACGGCCGGCGACAACTTCCGGGAAACCTGTCAACCGTCTCAAGTTCCAAGCTCGAGATGCTAGAGGCCCTCGAACTGCTGAGAGCTCAGACCTGATCGATTTCATCCGCGAAGGTCCTCCACGACCACCAGGAGATCATCGTATTGACCGGAATGTGGCGCCATTTCGGACGACCATGGACTCTGATGATTTGAATGCACTTGCTCCTCCACCGGAACAAGATTCTAAAGGTCGAAACTCTGTGGGCAGCGCACAAGAAAGTTCAGTAACGATCAGATCCATGCCATCGTCGATGAATTCAAGAACAGGACTCCTTGATTCTACCAATCGCGCGTCTAACAAGTTCGCTTCCGGCGCTGGAGGATCTGCACACACCGTTTCTCGCCAGCCTGTCATTCCAGAAGCGGATGGTATGCCTCAGAGAACCCGTCGAAGGGTTCGTGATCCGTATGCTATCGATTACAGTGACGAAGAGGACGATATGGAAGAGATGTCCCCCCCGCAACAACGACGGGGAGAGGAGGAGTCTCTGGTCGATTTTCTCCGCAACACCGCTCCTCCTCCGGGCATGACAACCCAGCCGATATTGGCCGCAGAGCCAGATTCAGCCGCGCCGGAAGGGACGGACGCAGTGAAGAGATCGATGAGCAACTCCAGGCTGAGGGATTATTTGCAGAGCTCGACTTCCAGCAGGAATGGTGTTAATGTCAAATCCAGCAGCGCTGCTCGTGCCGAGTCTCCCCACCTCACTCAAGTCGGTTCGAAAATGGACAAATATCGACCCACTCAACCTACGCACGCGGCACATGTTGATAGGAATCGACAAAAGATGCGTGCCGAACCAAGAGACGCCACTAACACAAATGGAGGAGATACGTCTGACCTCGCTGCGTATCTAATGAATTCAGGGCCGCCCCCGGGAAGCGAAACACCACCGCAGAAGTTCCATTTGACCAAAGACCAGCCTGGATTTATGAGATTCTTCCAAAGAAGGCACAGCGTCAGGAAGTAATGGAAACTGTGTTTGAGGAATGCTAGTTATTTTTCCTTGCCGGATGTACAATACCGAACCCCAGTGTTTTCGAGAAGCGAAGGCGAACGAAGCACTTGAGCGAATGAATCGAAGATGTGGCTTTGGCTCAAGTATCTATTCGAACTAATTAAGCACCTGGTTGGATAGAAGCTAAGTCATGTCAATGCAGAGACGTTTTCAATGGCATGCAGTGTTCTGTACAAAGGTGTAGCACCTAGGTACTGTCCAAGTAGTGAGGTCTGTTCCTACGTTAGCAATACAGTCTACTACATCAGTACTCAGAGTGCACAGTCAGTCGCGGCGAGGACTGAGTGCAGCAGTTGAACTTGAAGTTGACCCTCTTGAAAAGGGGCCGAGGGTGGGTGTGGACGATTCACCGCCCACGTGACCATGGGTTGCAACACGCTGTATTCTGCCGCTGCGTTCTCCTGAACCGTCTCTAGAACCTCAAACACGACTGCGTAGCGGCATGAGATTGTAATTGTCCAAGACAATCCTTCACAAACTTTCGTAGCCGTGCACCGGCTCTTTTTGTTCTTCATCAACTTCATCGCGTGCTGACGAGGTGTCGGCCAACGCCACGATGAAGTCCTTTTTCAGTTTCGTTACTGTTCTCAGTGTGTTGGCCTTGCTGGTCTCCTTTTCGCAGGCATTGAAATTCGAACTCCCCGCGCATTCGGGCCACAGCGCAAAGAACGAACGATGCATACGCAACTTTGTGACCAAGGACACTTTGGTTGTGGTTACGGCCATTGTGAGCGGAAGCAGGGGGGATGGACAGATGGTTAATATGCATGTATGTGAGACCGAACCTCCGAAGGACCGACGAAGGAGGGCCGAGGAGGGAGGAGGCTGACCTTCAGGCGGGATGAGGGAGGGAGAGAGGGAAAGAGCGACCGGGCGAGAGAAGAGCAGGAGAGAGGAGGAGAAAAAAAGGGGACGAAAGATAGAGAACCCAGAGTGGTTTTTGTCTCTGGAGAGAGCTTGGAGCAGAGCGGAGCGGGAGCGATTTAGTGCATGTTACTGACTTGTGGTGTTTGTGTCATGTCTAGATCAAAGACGCCGTCGGCAACGACTACGGCCGCCCCAAGGATGTGGCCGGCGAAAAGAGAATGGCATTCACCAGTCTCGCAGACACGGCATTCGACGTATGTTTCGAGAACACATTGACCGGACGAGCAAACACGCCCAACCCTTCGCGTCACGTCGAACTCGACATCGACATTGGCGCCGATGCGCGCGACTGGTCGGCCATCCAGGCTTCGGAAAAGCTGAAGCCCGTGGAAACCGAATTGCGTCGCATCGAGGAGACGGTCAATGAAATCGTGCAGGAGATGGAATACCTCCGACTCCGGGAGCAGAAGCTGCGTGATACGAATGAGAGTACGAATGAGAGGGTTAAGTGGTTTGCTTTGGGCACCATGGGCATGTTGGTCGGTTTGGGGGCCTGGCAGGTTGTTTATTTGAGGGCTTATTTCCGGTACGTGTGCCCTGGGGCATTTTTATGCGATGGCGACCGAGCATATTGCTTTCAGGTACCCGGGATGGGTTTGCGTGGTGCTAACATCTACCACTTTTTTTCCAGGTCCAAGCATCTCATCTAGATGTGATGTGCCAGTGATGTACATCGCCGCTTTCTTCATCAGAACGAGAGGAAAAAAATACCTGGCACCTGGCTTCTGCTACGAGAGCGACCTGTCGTCTTCATGTATCTTTTAGCGATAACAAGAAAAAAAGTACATTCCGGGAGAACCAAATCAAACCAATGACTGCTGAAAATGAAGTGGTCTCTTGTGATGAGATGGTTTTGCCATGATGTGTGCCGTGCGATGTTTGCGTATGGCCTGTTTCCAGAAGACGCAGCCTAGGTAGGTAATCTTTCTTGAATACCTTACTAGTAGACTTGATTTGTTTTCCTTAGTAGTACGTGTTTGTTGCCTTTCCCCCTTACTGGTTATGTCTATTGACCTTACACCTACACTAAAAGCAGCACCAGAAGTCAGAACCTCGAGTAGTACTAGTATGGGCACATCAGACACTTGTGATAAGGAGCCTTCTCAAACTGCTTTTGATTCTCGAGCTACACTATCATCTATCCAGACTCAGCGGATTGCCGAATCCCAACGAAAAAGAAAACTAACTGCCAACCCTATCTAGGGGTAATCGTCTAACATAGAGCTGCACTGGCTCTGCACACCATCCCTCCATCAGCTGCATCGGTGGGTGTTGTTCACGCGTTTGGACAATAATCTCAGCCTGTTTCTGCTGCGTATTCCTACAATAGCCGGTCCATCTCCCACCCAGATCTCTTGACTGAAGAAGATCAGTCTCGAATGTGCCGGCCTCCTTGATGGTACAGCTGCGCCACAGTCATGGGTTCAGATCCCTCAGAACGATAGCCCGAACTGTCCGAGACAAAGCTCTGTCGATATCTTTCGTCGCGTTCGACGTCTCCGTTGCGTTCCCGAGCTCTGGATGCCCTCAGGTTATGATTTCCCGGTCGGAGGTGTAGAATACGTGCAACACCCAGTTCGGTTTCGGCCGCGGCATCACCATGCTCGTCGCCACCGTCATAAGTAGAGTGACGGTGGTAGTGGTGGTTGTTCCGGTCCTGCTCGGGCTCAGTCACTCCACGGAGCATTCGCTCAAGCTCGGTCTCGGTCTCAGAGTAGGGGAGAGCCGAAGAGTTCAACATGTCCAACGCACACACGCTTCGACGGTAGACTTCACGATCGCTGCTGGCGACGCTTCTGTCCGAGCCATCTTCGTACTCAGGAACGTGGTCTTCCTCTCGATCTCCATCTCCTGCATCAGAAGGACCATAGACGGAAACTTCGGGGATGTTGCTGAGAACACGACGAGCTGCCGTCTGTCCCAAAATGCTGTTTTCCAAGTAGTCCGAGGCGATCTGCGAAGCAGTGGAGCTATCGACGTCTTGTGTAACTTCTGCCAACCTCGCTGCAGAAGCGAGCAGCGGTTGCGACCGGTTAGGTGGGTTGGGTAAAGCTTTGTGTGTGTTGATAGGGGACGCCAGAATACCATGTCGCTTAGTGGCTCCGAGAGAATCAGATCTAGGGCGGACGACCGCAGGCAATGAGGTTATGGAACCGCTACGACTCTCAGAACTCTCGACGGGAGTGGTTGGGGTTGTTCGAGCCTGACGACGCTTGCCGAGCGGAGAGACGTTTCGGAGGAATGGTTTGCTCTTAGAGGTTGTGACTTCTTTCGACGAATATCTTGTGTCGAATGCATGAGTGGAGGCATCATGGTGCGACGAGGTGAACCCGATCATACTCTGGCTTGAAGGAATGCCACCGCCCCTCTTGATTCTCTCTTTATCCCGGTCCACGCCGAAAAACCGCAATGCCTTGGAGGCTGGACCACCTTTGGCCGTCGTGGCAGGCAGATCGGGATTGGGTATGGCAGCTTGGGATTGTGAGATGATGTTTTTGACATCCGCTCGTCGCGCAAAGACCTCTTCTCGTGCACTCCCCAGCATTTGACGCAATCTCGCAATCTCCTCCTCACATTGTGCCAGTTCGAGGGTATGCGCGATCTTCAAGCTTTCCAGATTGCCTCGCAGCTCGTCATATCGTCCTGCCTTACTTTCAACCTCGGCAATGGACTCCTGACTCTGCACCAGGGCGGCTTCGCACTCCTCCAGACGTTTGGTCAAGGTCTCATTCTTTTGTGTTAGGAGCAAAACCTCGTGATCGCGCTCTTTGACCACTCTGACTGCGATTTCGTATTTGTTGGTGTAGGTGTCCAGGTTATGGGAGTGTTCATTGATCATAGCACTCTGGCCACGTAAAAGCTCGCGATATTCGTCGGCAAGTTCATTGGCCTCTCGTAAGTCTCTGGCGTACCGTGCGATCATGGCCTCCGGAACTCGAACGTACCGGACGGTTTGGGCTTTACCGACATCGTAGCTGTAGTCGGAGATGATCTCGAGGACTTCTTCCGTTCGGGGTTCATTCAATGTTTCCACCCAGTTGGACACATTGTCGTGGATGAAGGAGCCTAGCACACGAGTGACGTCGTAGATAGTGTGTGTAAGCTCTTCGATCTCCCGTTCTTGCTCTGCGATCTCTTCGTCTTTGGCTCCCATTCTTTCCAGAGCTTCTTCCACCTGGTTTTCTAGCTCTTTAAGACGCTCATGGCAAGCCTTGGTGTCTCGTTCCACGAGTGATTCTGCCGACTCAAGGACTTTGTGGTAGGATGTGGCAATGAGCCGAATCTCGTCAGTGAAGCTCTTCAAGTCCTGCCAACAGTCAGCACGATGCGTCACATTCGGAGAGGAGGGTATTACCTTTTGTAGCGCAATCTGGCCGAGACTGGACTCGATTTTCAACTCTCCCACGTCGTTCAGCAGGCTGGTCATCTTCTGCAACTGGGCCCGGACAGCTGGAAGCCAAAAATGGGTGATCATGGATGGGTTGCATTGCGGTAGATACTCCAGCAACTCCTCCATAGACATGGCAGACAACGGTTTGGTGATTTTCAAATCCTCAGTGGCGCGATTTTCAATCACATACGCGGGCATTGTGTTGTCCGTCTGTCGGTCGTGCTTTCTCAGTGGTGTGGTCAGACTCCGAAGGGCGTCCATGGTGTCTCCTTCAAGCTCCGAGGACACTGAAGTAGACAAAGTCGGCACAGAACTTGTGGTTGAGTCATCCGTGTCTCTGCGCACAAGTCGCAGTGACGGGGGAGGTGAGATCGGATGCGTTTGAGGGAAGCCTTGACTAGCCAAGAGCAGTGAACCCGGCAACTCGACTGGCAGTGAATTAACGGGACTGACGGGCGTCTGTGGAAGTGAGCAACAGGGGGCGCAGGGCATCGCAGAACTACATTGAGGTATCAACGGTGCCGACCCGGGATTCAACGCGCACCCAAAACCCAACGACAACGTCAACCGGTCGGTAGGTGTCGTTGGAGTCCACTGTCCGCCATAACCACATGACCAGCCTTCATATATCTGAGAAACAAAAGCTGGCTCCCTTCCCACAAAACAAGATGTCTGAATTGGCGGTGGACGTTTTCGATGCGTTGACTTCTGTGCAGGTACGTTCAACGCTGCTTCAAGTTCCTCTGCACGATCTCCTCTCACTCCCTGCGCGACGCATCCTCCAAGTCCCCCATTCGGGAGAAGCCTCGTCCTCTCCACTTGCTTTGACGCAAATAACGGCGCCATTGGCAGATCCAAAGAGAATGGGCAGCTGTGTAAGAGAAGCACAATTTACAGGAGACAAGAGAACGAAGTTGAGAGGATTCATTTTCTACTTACTCTGGGAGAACCTACATACACATATCAACGGCTATGGGCGGTCGACATGGTCAGGCCAGAACGCTGTCCTTTTCGCGGTTCGAAGCACAGGGGTTGCACGATACCAGATGCATTTAGGCTTCAAAGAGCCCATTGTGACCCCCCAATAATGAGGCAGCACGTTGCTGAAGGAAACAGGATAGTTCGAGCTTCGGGGAGTTTTGAAATGAGCGCTGCCGACCACTATGCGTGAAAGCGCTTAGATGGGCCATCACGAGGTCAGCTTTGACGCCACCAAGGTGGTATCTCAGAGTGGGACGGCCATTGGGCTCCTCGACTCTCAAACACTGGAGCATCGAAATCTATGGCAATACCACGTCCTGGACTCACCAAGGGTAGTCCGCGATCAAGATTAGAGGACGGGATATCGAGAGCCATGCAGTAGTAGAGGCGGCTCCCCCTTTTATAAGCTCCCCGAAGCAGTTTAGTTTCATTATTCGAGCCTGTCACGTGCCCGGTCAAAGACTTCAACTTGCGACTCGAGTTCAAGTCAGAACAGTCTCAAGGACAGACAGGCCGTGAGGTTGAAGATCTAGGTGATACGTTTCGTTGGTACTCACCGCCAGTACCCTCCAGTTGAGCCATCTTGCGGTTGAGCCAGCCTGACGGAGGCATGCCCCCTGAAGGCTCCCCAGAACGACTGCACAAGCGGGCTAAGATGGATCAAGGGAATCGCGGAGTAAGTCCATACCGCTCGTTTAGCATGCAGTGCAACTCTCGTTATAAGCTTACTGGCATGATCTGGAAAATGAGTTAATTGTTTCACTCACAATCTTTTAGGTTGGGGAACAGCTCTCCAGCAGGTCTAGCAAAAAGAAAAGCAAATACCGCGCGCAAGCGGCCAAGGATCCCAGCTTTTTACAAGGGAAGTCGAACAAGCGACAAACTGCCCAGATCAGCGCCTCTGGCATACACAATGACGATGTCGGGATATTCGTTTCCAGCGACAAAGGCCAGGAAAGGAAGTGCTTGCAGGAGATTTCAGATGTCCTTAACGAGGTCAGAATGGAAATTTCCATCCCTTGTGTTTGTACTAATTCAAACCGACAGTATGTTGATATGAATGGAAAGCAACCAGACGAGAACGCCCCGTCGAACCAAGAAACCCCCAACGGTGATATAGAAGGAGATATCCTTGCCGAACTGGACGACCTCCGCGCCGAATCAGGATCAAAGTCCAGCGCTCCGAAGTTTTCCTTGGTCACCCTCGATATACCATGTGTTTCCTTCGTTCGATTTCCTAGCCGTGCAGAGACAGGCCTCGACCTTGATCCTGTGGAGATAGTGCACAATATCTGCGTATCTGCCTCGAAGAAGGACTCAACTGGACCCAGGAGCCGTTACATCAAGAGACTCACCCCCGTTAGCCTCATACGGAAGACGATGCCCAATGGGCTTGAGTCTCTTTGCGACCGCATTCTTCCTGCACACTTTCTGATACAACCTGAAAGCGTGGGAGAGACACAATCAGGACCAGCGCCAGGCGAAACTACGACGAATACCCCCGTGAAGTTCGCCATCCGTCCCACCATCCGGAACAATAACAAGGTCGACCGTGACCATGTCATACAGACCGTTGCCAACAAAATTAATGCCTTAGGTCAAAGTCAGCACACCGTCGATTTGAAAGGGTATGACAAGCTCGTACTTGTCGACGTGTACAGGAATGTGGTTGGTATGAGCGTCGTAGGAAGCGACTATGAGAAACTGAAGCGGTTCAACCTTGCTGAGCTCCACTCAAGTCATTTTGACGAGCATAAGCCCGAACATCATGGCGAACAGACAGATCCCGCTGCTTGACACCCAGATCGTTCGCCTTGTTGCATGGGTTTGTTGGGTCTTGTCGAGATATATCCTCGTTCCAGATCGTCTCTGCGAGGTCTGCTTTTCACCCCCACCCAGGGATCCAAAGTGTCTATCACTCCACGGAGCTGGAACGGCTTGATCGATCCATTACTCCCGGATCTTCTTGTGCTCTCCAACTAGGTGTGGCAGTACTGGGCAGCAACGCTGCTTCAGTTGACCCTTGCCAGCGGACATTCACACATTCGGCGGTATGGCCGCGAAACTACATCAGAGGTTTAGGAAGGCGGAAATCTACCCGAAACTACTAATGGGAAGGCAATCCCTCAGCCACAAATGAAGAAGAGTGCGAAGCTCGCCGCTACGAAAGTCTGGCGTTCCCCTTGACTCGCTCCAGTGCCGCTGTTACTATCAAGCTGGAGAGCCTGTTGACCATGACCTGGTGTCATCTTCCGGCTGTCGACATCCTTTCTCTATCTCTCAACGGTTCAATGCAATGTTGTCGAAGCACCCACGAGTATCATCTGTTCAGACGAGACAGCACACAGTAGGATTATGGTGCCCTGGGTGGCCGTCTCACTGCTTGCATTGAACGTTGCAAAAGAGGATGTTGTGCGACGGAGACGATTATGTTGAAATATTTCTTGCACAGCTCAATCTGCGGTTGTCTACGCTGCCGGATTGTAGAGTCCGCTTGGCGCTACGTCCCCAACGCCGAAAAAGTTTCTGTTATAGCGAAGAGCCAAACGGTGTTCGGACTTCGAAGACGTTCAGGCTTGCAACGGGCGAGTCGCATCTCAAGATCTACAAAGAGACACCCTTTCTCGGATTGCTGCACATTCCAGGGGTCAGTACTTCGGCTTACTTCCCTCCTACGCCCAAGCCCTTGGGATGCTGTGGAAAACTACAGCTATGTCTGGCAGCAGCTCAGTTTCATGCCCACTTGACAGATCTAGAACTCTAGGAATCGTGCAGCGGCCACATCACATTGTTTACGACCGAGTATGTAACGAGACGTAGGCAAGAAGTATGTGCTGAAATGCACTCTTATGTACAAAGCAAGACGTCCTTAGAAAGCAGCTGTATGCCCAATATGCCCCAACGCTGCAATACTAAGGTAGCCAAAAACTTGATAGCCGCCTGCACAGTTCGGTGGCAGTGTCAGACAAGACGGTTATCTCCACGTGATGATAAAGACCGTAGCTTGGCAGTCGACGGGATCCCCAGATGAACGTTGAAGTTGGTGGAGAGACGTCAACAGCCGGTCCACGGCCTACACTGTACATCTGCACTACCCCTACAACCTGTTACGCTGCCATACAAAGGGACCTAGGTCCACCTCTCGATGACTATGGCTACGAAGAAGACTGCCCCAACGGATGACGAGCTGCTGGCTCAGCTTGATAATCTGAGCACTCAAGCCACGGCGCGTCCGTCTAAGTCGTCTACGCGAACTGGAAGACAAGGACAAGCCGCGCAATCGCAATCGTCACAATCCGAGCAAGACCTGCTCGCCGAGCTGGGTAATCTTGCTCAACGACCTGCCAGCCGGCCAGCGACTCCTTCTCTTAGAGCCAATGCCCCTACCGCAGCCGGAAGCCGATCACCCAAGCCCCCTTCGGCAGCCACCCCTCCTCCTGGTGGGCGGACAAGCGAGGAGAAATCAAACAACGGCCAACGCAAGTCTGGCGACAGCACACGTTCGTTCCATCAGAGTTTCACCCCCGCGACCACTACCACCGAAGAGTCAACAACAGAGACGGAGCCGCAACCCGAGCGGACCCCTGCCAAAAGCGGTGGTTGGTGGGGAGGACTGCTGTCGACAGCATCGACGGCGATAAGCCAAGCTCAAGCCGCTGTCAAAGAGATTCAGAAAAATGAAGAAGCACAAAAGTGGGCGGAACAGGTTCGAGGAAACGTAGGCTTGCTCAAAGGCTTTGGTAAGGGCGATATATGTCCTGTAACTGGCTAGATCCCATGCTGACGGACACATGTAGGCGGCGAGTTGAGGTCTATCGCCATCCCGACCTTTCAAAATATCCTACAGACAATCGCACCTCCCATCTCATCCCACGAACGCCTACAGATCCACATCACTCACGATCTGTCCAACTACCCGACCCTGGATCCGCTTATTTACCAGGTCTTCAGTCGTGTCATGGCACAGGTTGAGGGTGGAGACCTGATGGTCATTCAACGTGGGCACGAAGCTGGGCCAAAGCGTGATTCGAAGGAAATGTCCCGACCGCTGGGCTCCTGGCACGATGGGCCCTGGTGGAGAAGTGGGGAGAGAAGAAGTATAAACGCAGTCAATGGCCTCGTCGAGGGGACCAAGCTCGTCAGAGCCTCAGCCGAGGGCTATGCCGATGAATACTTTTCCAGCAGAGGAGGCGTGGAAGAGGCCGCCAAACGTGCAACAGAAACACTTTCGGAATCTAACCCTACCAGAGACAGCGAGATTTTCCTCGCCATTCAAGCCATCTCACAACCCGTTTCGAAGACGTTGTTTGCAGCTGCAGCCAGCTCCGAAAAAGAAGGCCAAGTGCAGGAAGTCGAAGAGAAGGACGAGGAAGAAATTGTATTTGCAATCTATCTTCACGACCCAATCCACGGTATCGCCTTCCAAGCCATATCTCAGGCTATTCCTCGTCAATGGATCGACTGGCTTGACGCCCCTAGTGGTGGTGAGGGTACACTGCCCGAGAGTATCGAGGAGATTATCGCCAGTGGCGGTATTGATCCGAGGGAGTGGATCAGTGAATGGGTGGAAGAAAGTCTGACTTTGGCGGTGGGAATAGTGGCCCAGAGGTACGTTGCGAAGAGAATGGGCGTCGGCGAGGGCGGGGCAAAGAAGGGCAAATTGAAGGCCGATCTGAACCAGGAAGCTCTGCTGGAGAGCGGCGGTGGTGAGGCCGCTAGAGTGCTGTGATGACCATGTGTCCCGTCTTTTTTTTTCCTTCTCCCGGGTTGAGCACAGTTTCGTATACCACAGTCGACATTATGGACGTTGGAG
The DNA here is from genome assembly GCF_000230625.1 of Exophiala dermatitidis NIH/UT8656. Classification (NCBI taxonomy): domain Eukaryota; kingdom Fungi; phylum Ascomycota; class Eurotiomycetes; order Chaetothyriales; family Herpotrichiellaceae; genus Exophiala; species Exophiala dermatitidis. The sequence goes on along the minus strand of NW_008751650.1, from coordinate 3,046,233 downwards.
TTGGATGGCGTTTTCTGCCTACTCCGCTTGATATGAAGCACCTAGATATGGCAACAAGTACTTCGATACCCATCTTCCTGTAGAGCGTGGCATGTGCCTGTATGGCGTCCACCGAGTGTTCTTCCTCAGGACTTCCCTTGTGCCTTTTTCACGGTAGTGTTTTCGTATCATATACGTAACCGCTGCTTTGCTTCCCGAACTTCAGGATTTCTTTGCGTTCTTCTTTCCGCCGTTTGTCTGGCCCGAGGACGAACTCTTTTTCCGCCCCTGCCCGAGCATTTCCAAATGACCGGCACGCTCACCCAGCATCGCTTCCGTCTTTGCAGTCAAGCCGGCCGTAAACTTCTTGTTGAGTTTGGCCTGCTTCAGCAGTTTCGCCTTTTTGGGCGTGATTGTTCGTGAGCCTTTTTTCGTGATCCCGGACGAGGGCTTGGACGCCGTCGGTTTGGAAGGCTTTTTGACCTGGCCTTGCGCCATATTGCAGGTTTGGTGATGCAAAAGCCACCACTTACACTGACAATTTCCTATGTCAGCGACGTTATCACTGTGGAAATAAATCTGAGATGGCGCAGTCTGAGGCGAACACGAGGGAGTGGTTCTCAGTCAACCCCAATTTAGAGGGTTGGCACTGGGAAGCTAGTTCTCTAGTGCTCACTAATTATCACAGCATCAAAAAGCCTCTATTCTTGTCTGTGTTCCAGACTTCCCGCTTGCAGCAGCCCTGCTTCCCCGTTATTACACTAGTCCTTACCATTCTACTATCAAGGCGCATACCTAGGTACATTTCGGCAACATGGGATATCAGTCTGGCAGCGTTTTGTCGCTCGCGATCAGGCACAACCTCCCCGGCTCTTGTTCTGGCCCCGAAATCGCGTCTGAGAAGTTCACAAATCCTCCCTGTGTCGCCCGGGTCGAGTCATGTCGCCATGTCGCCATATCGCTTCTCGACTCGACGAGGGTTCAAAGCAATGAGCATGCAACCGACAGCTTCTCGGGTCCTAGACCACTATCTACCACCTCGTCTGTACTGTGTAGTTCCAGGTCGGGCCGTCTCGGAGCACGCCACTACCAGGTACCCTTGCCATGTGCCATTGGGCAGGTTAACACAAGCAGACCTCATGGCTGGTCTGACTACCTAGCCAAGGACAAACTCTGCTGCAGGAGTCCTTTACTGCTCGAACATGGTTTGTTCGCTCCTGGGCATGGCTGTACCTTCCAAGTAGGAGGATACCGCCGCCACGAGCCTCAACAGCAGTATAATCAGGGACACTATTGGCAATGGCGCATCGGCTCCAAGATTCAGTCCATTCACGTCTGCCATTTCCCGAAGCTAAGACCTAGGTCCAAACGACAGGAGGTTATCCTTGCGTGGCGAGGACTTAGCGGCAGGAATATCCTGGCTTCAACGAGGGTCCTCTTCACCTCAACGGGTTGTGGTATGCAGATGCTCGCCCTACGTTAGTGAGGCACGTTCTGCTGTCCGAATTTCATGACCAGACCCTTCTAGCACGAGACTGAAATTTTTGCCAGTCTCAACCTCTTCCCTCTTCTTGTTTTCTTCTGCAAATACGGCTCTGAATATTTTCTTTTCTTTTCATCGTGGAAGTTGGTTTCAGTTGGATTAGCAAAGTGTGACCTGATCAAGATGGACGCTGCGAAGTCTCACGACTCATCGCACTCGGCGCGAGAGCTTAACTCTTTTGATGGCATTGAGGATGAAGGTGGTCACTACAACGATGTCGGTATTCTGGACAAGGGATACACGTCCAAAGACCAAAGGGACATGCAACGTATGGGCAAACGTCAAGAACTGATACGGAATTTCCGTCCTTTGTCTGCTCTGGCCTTTACTGCTCTGCTCCAAGCAACATGGGAATTTACCTTGATGTGAGTCTCGATCTTATGCAGTGGCTTGCGGCGTCTCCCAATCTTTCCGGCTCGCTCTAACATATGCGACAGCGCAAATACTCAGGTCCTCGTCTGTGGAGGTCTTGCCGGGTTCTTCTGGACGTACGTTTGGACCTTCTTCGGGTTCGGTATTGTCATGACTTCTCTCGCCGAGATGGCCTCTATGTATGTTCCGAATGTTCAAGATGCTTCATAAGCCCGTACTTTTGTTGATATCGAACAAGGTGCCCGACAAGCGGTGGACAATACCATTGGGTCTCGGAATTTGCTCCTCCAGAATATCAGAAGGGCCTCAGCTATCTCACCGGGTGGATGTCGACCTTGTCCTGGCAGGCGGGCACTGCATCGGGGTCGTTTCTGACAGGAACCATCATCCAGGCACTTATCCAGATTAACAACCCTGACTATGAACCCAAAGCATGGCAAGGAACGTTGCTGGTATTTGCTATGGTGCTTGTGCTCTGGTTTGCCAACACTTATGGAGCTCGGGACCTGCCGCTGGTTCAAAATGTCCTGCTCATAGTCCACGTCTTTGCATTCTTGGCCACAATCATTGTTCTGTGGGTGATGGCTCCTCGGAACTCGGCCGAGGTCGCCTTCACCCAATTTACCAACAATGGCGGGTGGTCAACAATGGGCCTTGCCTTAATGGTCGGTCAAATCTCAGTCATCTACGGCTCCCTTTGCTCCGACTGCACGGCCCACATGGCCGAAGAGGTCAAGGACGCGGGCCGCAACGTTCCCAACGCCATGTTCTGGGCGTATGTCTCGAACGGAATCTTGGGCTTTATCTTGGTCATCACCTACAACTTCACCATGACCGATGTCGATTCCGCTCTTGACGATCCCACAGGATACCCTTTTATCTGGCTTTTCAAGCAGGCCGTGTCACTCCGTGGCGTCAACGCGCTCACAATCATCATCCTTATCCTCGTCATCGCGTCCAACATTTCGTTCAACGCATCGACTTCAAGACAGACATTCGCCTTTGCGCGTGACCATGGGCTGCCGTTCTCCCGCTGGCTCGGCACCGTTCATCCGAAATTGCACATTCCTCAGAACGCCGTGACAGTGACTTGCATTTGCAGCTGTCTGTTGGCTCTCATCAACATCGGCAGCGAGACCGCCTTCAATGCAATCATCTCCTTGCAGGTGTGCGCCCTCATGTTCAGTTACACCATCTCCATTTCTTGTGTTCTTTATCGTCGACTATATTATCCGGAGCTGCTTCCCAAGGCCCGCTGGAGCTTGGGCAAGCTGGGTATCCCTATCAACGCCATCGGCATTGTCTATTCCATCTTCGCCTTCTTCTGGAGCTTCTGGCCTAATGAGACGCCTGTCGATGCCGAAACCTTCAACTGGGCCATCGTTCTTTTCTTCAGCACAATGATCATCTGTGGGGTATTGTATTTGGTCCGTGGCCGGAAGGTCTATACTGGTCCTGTGGTGACTGTCAAGCATGATGTATATTGATTGATGTCACTCTTTGGACGGAGAAGCTCGGCTCGCTGTGCGCTTGCGACCGATATCGATTGTCATGTCTCCCCAAGGACAGAAGATATCAAGTGCCTGATAGTCTAAGGGTTGCGGTCCAGCTCCCGAAAAGAATCCAAAAGCTGGCATTGATCAGCAAAAGCACGCCCACAGTCTACCATCACATCATCTTTGTGGCTCTTGACACAGCGGAATGAGAATGATGCAGGCGCTGCTAGTCAATAGCAAAAGTATATAAATAGACCAAAATGACCCAAAAGGCGCAAATACTAGTATATTCGTTTGAAATACATCACAACATTTTCAGACACGCCAGGGTTGACAAACTGGCACTGGAAAGGGAAAGTGCCCTCCTGTTACTGTCTTGTCAGCAAATGATATCTCACACTACTTCCCCCCGATATTGAAGCGATGTTGATCCGTCCATCCATCCCTTTACCCATATGAGAGCCCAGTTCCTGTCTTCATCTCCACATAGCCTGCAGTGTAACTGCAGAGCGAGCCAGACCAAGATACCTAGATACATGTACCCGACCAGACGTCTGAACGGGAACCAGACACAGAAACAGACAAAATAGGAACCTCACAACGCCCCTGGCACCTAGCCTGACGTGGGAATGTTCCAGGGGCAGGAACCTCGGGCTCGCTTGCAACTATGTACCTGGGTGTCAATCGATTCGCTCATCGGGTTAGCTTTCCCTGTTCTTGCGTCTGTTTCGGGCCCGAGGTCTGTGTTGAGCTCGCTTTTTCGTATCCATGTTCCTTAGGTATATAAATAGGGGTCCCCTGGCCTTGATGTGTGGAGTGGGGCTTTTTGCCATCGGGGAAATGGAGACACCACTGGCAGGACGGGGACGAGGAGAAAATGTCCGGGGCTGGGACGGGCCTAGGGAGCCTGGGGCCTGCTTGGTCTGAAGGATCACACTGCACACAGGATGGCACAGTCACGGGTCACCTTATTCAAAATCCTACAGCTGAGTAGAGGGGTGCGGACATTGGGAGGATGTGAAAATGTCAACTCTATACCTACAGACCAGTTATGTTTCGTATACCAAGGGGTATGGATGGGCCTGGGTGAGTTGGAGTATAGTCTATCTGGTCCAACTTCCACATATATGGTATTTTGCAGTAGACATTGAAAAGAGTGAAGAATGAATGGCCGGTGAGTAAGGGAGGTCAGAGATGTACCTAGTCATGTTTGTTTACAAGATCAGAGATGCAAGACTGATACCGAAGGAGAGGAAAGGGTCTTTTTGATATCTGCTCTGCAAGCCACATATCCTGTTCTATCGTGTGATTCGTGTCGCGTCTCATGACTCTGATCCTCTCGCAGAAACGGAAGACGGGCACCAGGAGGAGACGTTCCTTAGCAGAATTATGGCTTGCATGTATGTGTGCAGGGACTCTCAGCTGCGCATTGACAGAGGTGACAGCGGGAAATAATGTCGTTATCGTCACTCAATCCTGGCTTCCACCTCTTCGTGTATGTTGTACTGCTCAGACAGAGCCAGCAACCACGCTCGCATTGCTCTTTTGGCTTTCGGCCTCTTCGTATCTCACGGACCAGTCTGTCTTGCGCTCAATAATCATTCGCCTGCTATCCTGGCTGTTAATGCTGTCATCATCCTTTTTGTGCCCATGTGCCGTGGCAGTGGCGTTGTATCCAGAATATTGTTGGGTCGGGTCGGTGGAACCTGCGGCTCTCGCATCTGCAGCATCGGTCGGCCGGCCGCTCATAGACTTCAATTGGAACGATGTACCAGTGTGTTCGCTGGGCATTGTATGCTTGCCGTACTGCTTGGTATGCCCACCACTCATGTAGTCCGTAGACCCAGCTGGTTTCTCGTAGACGACCATGAAAGGTTTCAGGACCGTGACTGAGGCCGCCATGATGCCGTAGCCGACTTGGATCTGGGTGCAGACCACAACCAGAGATAGGGCAAGGCTGCGGTTGTCCGGTATCGTGCTAGGATCGAGATAGTAGAGACGCATGGCGAGAGCAGGTATGGTCCTGTGAAGACCAAAGTCCGTCAGATAAAACTGCGGTGCATTTTGGTGGTGCAGTTACTCACAAAAGACGCACGGCGAAAGCAGAGACAACGGTGCCCTTTTGCACCATATTCATCCGTAGACCATGGACCAGGAATACAGACATTAGGACGAAGATGGCTTCGGTCAAGGCATCGGTGATGCCCACGACAAGCCAGCGGCCGAACTGTTTTGTGGCCATGTCAACTCTCAATTGTCCTCATGCCGTCGTTCTCTGGGTGGATGATCACTTACTGGCACGTGGTATGCTTTTGTCCAAGAAGAGCCAATGCTGATCAGAAGGATGGAGAGCACAAACCAAGCGCCACAGGTGCCCAAGATGATCCAGATCGCTCGCAGATGTCCCAATTGACGGGTCAGACGTAAAAAGAGACAACCAACGGCTCCCTTGGAACAGAAGAGAACGGCGAGATAAAGAAAGTCGTTTGCAAAATAGTACTGCATTTCATCAGCATCAAAGTCCACGATGGAACAGGACAGTGTTGACCTTTTTGATCTGGTTGCCGGCTTCGTCGTTGCGCTCGACGATGCTTCGGTCACCAAGGCCGATGTGTACTTCATAGAAGACAAGGGAGCTTTGTACAAAAGCCAGAACCTGGAGGTCGGTCAGATGTGCGTGGATCTTCGCTACGTTCAAGCGCTTACTGTTGCAGCAGTGAAGGAGTTGTCGTCCCATTTCCACAGTCTTGTGGGAACTCGAATATAGACTCGGATGACAAATGAAACCACGATGAAAGAGAGGGAGAGGGCGGTAAGAATGAGGATAAGACCAGATTGATTGCTCGAGGATATCACCCCGAGAGGCTTCAACGGCATATTGTCGTAGTTGTCTATAGTTTGAGCTGATGGTTCAGAATCAAGCCCATGGGAAACGCCTATTGTTGTACCCGCATGGTCTTTGTGGCTGATACCGAGCAACATACATGCCGGCAAACAGAGTTGCAGGAGCGGTTCATGAGCAGCCTAAGGCTTTTTGAGAATATCTCGCTTCGTGACGTTGGGACCAGGTATTCAGCATCGTGCTGCAGACACCCTGACAGTTCCTGCTAGATGGCGAGTAGACGAAACACCACGTTTCGTTCAATGGCCTTTCCCACGCAGGCTGGATAGAGAAAGTATAGGCGTCCTCAAGCGAGGTGAATGGGATGTGGGAACCATCCCGTTTGGCCCCGAGGCCATCAGACAAGGCTTGAGTACATGGTTCGCGATAGCTGCTAGCCTGCTGCAGAATGCTTGCAAGTGGAAGGCTAGACACCAGATCATTTCCTCCTGCCGAGGGCATACCCCAGCCACCTACCGTTCCCGATTGTTTTCTAGCGGATGCGCAGCACAGCTGTATCTCACCATGTCTTTTCCAGGCCCTGCGTCGCTTTCCAGACCTGGCGGTACAGTTCTTAAGCAGCATAACTTACCACCATCCTCACAGATGGCTTTGCACGGTATGGCTGTAACCAGTGTTGGGCACAGGACGCTCACTTTGGCAGAGCTTTGAAATCCCTGCTACTCATAGGCGTCCCGATTGTGACAACCAGACCCTAAGTGTAAGGGTGTCCGGCGCCGAACAGACCAATCTAAGCGAGCTCCGAAAGCAGGCAATCAACAGTGAGGGATCCCTGTTTTTGGCAGGCACAGGGGATCAAAAAAGGATTGGTAACCTGGCTACCATATAGCAAGGGCCGTCGCAGGCAGGAAAGCAAGATAGTGCAGAGCATGTGGTCAGTCATTGGAACGCTCAACTTGGTTGGCTGCTGATCAGCTGAACTGGCGCGTCGGCAATCAGCCCACTGCATTAGCCAGGTGTCTAACACACTGCTGGCTTGATACTTGTCCCAAAGTAGAACGATTGATGTTGCTTCTGCTGGCTGCTGATAAGGAACTTGAAGTGTCAGGCCAGCGTAGGAGAGAGTGCATTAGTCGAACAAGGGGGTCGTGAGATTTGACTCCTACAAGCGCCAATGCTTGTCCGGGGTTGGGTTCCTTAGCCCGGCCGTGGCGGGCTTGGCGAGAGTTAGCACCACAGTCAATAAAGTCATTTCGTCAATGTGTGACTTGGAACCATGCTGCTTCCGGATTGGGTAATCACGTGTCGAAGAACTGGCACTATCTAGGTACCATTCTACTGTCTGCTCTCAGCAGCTCTTTCTTTGGAAAAGGACTTTCAGCTGCTTTGTTTTGTGGAGCGCTAGTAGAAGATCTTCGTACTGCCCTGGCGGGCTGTATGTGCGCCGTTGAGTCAGCGATTGTCTCCAGCAACGACAAAGCCCCGGTTCTTTGTACTATGCCGCCCAACAGTAGCCCATCTCCTTTCACCGTGGATATTCCTGGAAGGGAAACAAAGCCCTCATTGTTGTCAAAGACATCTCCGCCCTTTTTTTTTGGTCGACTTACAGTCTTCCTCAAATCCGAGTGCTCCCTAATCTTGCCCGCCACTTTCTTCCTGGCCAGCGCTCACTCACACAACAGCAACGCAGAGTAAGCATTGAACACTCTCACCGCGCAAGAATGCGCTTCAGATTCTCTGACCGCTCGATGGCCGGTAAGTCCAACCAGCAGCTGACGCGTGCAGACCACGCCCTTTCGAGGCCCGGGACTGCGCCGGGTACGAGCTATGATCGAACCGCCACAGCAACGACGGCCAGTTTTGTTTATGACAACGGGACAGGGAGGCTGGACCCCCGTCTTGTTCAAGAACAAGGTTTGCCCTCGTGTGTGAAGACGACTGATCAGCTTGCCGCGTATCTTAGATTGCACGGCCACGCGGAATGGTCTCCAGTTTCATCCTCTCATTACTCGACCGATTTCACAGTGCCGTCCCGCTCGCACTCGCTCCATCATACCAAACAAAGCCTCCGGGGACCTCCGACAAACATCACTCCATCATATGCGTATTATGGCGGAGTATCTTCAAACGCTCTGATTGCGGGTCTCAGCAGAAGGTTTGTTGCCCCAACCATTGTCCACACCTTACCTGGAACAACACGGAAGCACGAAAAAGAGGGGTATTGGTTGGCTAGAGGAACCCTGCGGAGAGTGCCGGCCGAGAGAAGCTCAAGAACTGGCAAAGGACGGTGGAAGAAGTCGAAGGAAGCTGCAATTGACTCAGGCAAAAAGTTCGTAGAGACCAGCGGGTGGTACGATGATTAGTCCGAATGTATGCAATAGAATCGTCGACCATCGAGCGTTGATGACAAGCAAGGCTGGCATTCCATAATCCACCTCGGTGGAGAACAGGCATTTTTGGTGAATCAGCTTCTTCATGATCACTTTAGAGAATCGAGTGAGTTCTCCGGTGCCACTCAATGAATCGCAGCATCGACGATTCTTTTCCGCACCTCCTCACTGACCCTAGTTCCTGTTCCTGCTTGGTCCAATACACTCATCTCAGCGTCAACAGCAGCCTCATAGGCCTTGATGACACTATCTTCGTCGACTCTGACCCCGTCCTCGGCCAAGATCTTGATGCATTCCGAAATCCGAGCGATTTCACGTCGGGTGCCTTCTGGGATTTCGTCGTTCTGGCTCGAGTAGATGGCACTGCTAACCACATCGTCCAGGTTCGAGATGCTGACACCACCGCTCATCCTGCCTTGATCGTCCGCTTGTTCCAAATGCTTGCTTAGCCAGATATAGCCGTTGACACCAAGGATGACATCCACGTCCCCGCCACCTTGGGCACCGCTGTTGATCGTAAACACCTGTCTCCGGCTTCGAATGACACCACCTCCTCCGCCTGTGCCAGAGACAGCCAGAAACATGCCGTTGCGCAGCTTGCCATATTTCAGACTCCGGGTATGTAAGCTTGCAGTGCCGTCACTGCTTCCGATCTGCTGGACTTCGGCGACGACCAGATCGCCTTCCTGGAAGTAGTTCCGCATTTGTAGCTCGTCCGCCGTGGTTCTCCGCCTCAACACCCCTCCTGGCAGGTTGATAGATGAGAGAGGCAACTGCGCAAGTAACGGCGCCGCAACATCCACCTTCCATCGATTCTTTTGCACTTCCACGATCCGGCCGACCACCAAATCTCCTATTTCGGGAGTGTATCTCGCGCGTAAAGGAGCCACCGAAAGCAGCTTGTTGGTCGTCTTCAAAAGCCCGGCTAGAGTCGCGATGATTGTTGTCGACGAATCGGTCACATACGTTCCGTGACCCCTGCACCCACGTTAATCGTCTGTATTTCACATAGACATCTGCGTTCCCCCGTACCTCATCCATTGTGTATCGTCTGTGATAGCCTCTCCTGGGAGAACTATCTGGCCCGATGTCAATTCTGTCAATCGAACACGTTTGGAAGGTCGACCGTCCGCCTCGTCCATGGAGGTGTCGCTGTCCTCTGGATGGTCGTCATATCGTCGCACATCAGTCGGCTGGACCACTTCGTCCTCAAAGTCCGGAGGCAACACAGCGAGACCCATTGTCACGGATTCAGGATGGTGAACCGACTGGGTAGCTGGACCTTCTTTGTCGTGTCAGCGTCGCAAATAAAATATGTATTTACTCCCAGCAGCACAAGTTCAATGAAGCGCATTCAGTCGCTCGTGTTTCTGGAAGAATTTCGGAACATCACGTGTAGATAAGCGCACCCTTGGCGGCGTCTTATCGGCGCGCCGCAGTCAGAAAACGTCGCTGAGGTCATTAGAGAGATTAATACCGATCAAATGAACCCCAGTGCTGTGGCGGTCTTCAACTTGAAGTTCACTTCACGTTATAACCAAAAGGCACTCTTCTATTTTCTATAGATCTCGACCCTCTTTGTGGATATTCAGAGCGTTATAGTAATACTCTCCCTACATCAACATGGTGCGTCACAAGAAAGACAACAACTCCTCCAAAGGCAAAAAGTACTCAACCAAGACCCGCCACACCCCTCGCGCGCCTCGGGATGGCGGCGAAGACGGCGGCGCCTATGAACGGCCTCCTTTTAAAGCGGCCTGCTGGGACTTTGGACATTGCGATTCCAAACGATGCAGCGGCAAGAGACTGATGCATTTCGGCCTGATGCGAGAACTCCCCATCGGCCAGAAATATCCAGGAGTGGTGATTTCGTAAGTTGCATTAACTCTAATCATCCACCGCGTGTATCTCCTTCTAGAGTTCAGCCCGGTTGATATTTTACTTCTGATCTAGCCCCAATGCAAAGAAAGTCCTGTCGCCTGCAGATCGAGAACTGCTGGAACAGTATGGTGCTGCAGTGGTGGAATGTTCATGGGTACGAGTCCAAGAAGTACCGTGGTCCAGGATAGGAGGTAAATGCGAACGACTTCTGCCTTATCTTGTCGCCGCAAACCCCGTCAACTATGGGAAACCCTGGCGGTTGAATTGCGTCGAAGCACTTGCCGCCTGTTTCGCCATTTGCGGCCATCATGATTGGGCCGAGATTGTGTTACAGCATTTTCCTTATGGAAAGCCGTTCCTCGAAATCAATTCTCAGCTATTTAAGAGATATGCGGCGTGTCAGGATGAAGAACAGATCAAGGCCGCGCAGGAGACTTGGTTGGCGAAATTGGAGAAGGAGTATTCCGAGAGTCGACTCACTGTTGACGGAGGGGATGATTGGGCTGGAGGGAATATGAACAGACGAGATGTTTTGGATTCAGATTCAGAGGAGGATGAAGACAGCGACGACAACGGTGACGGTGATGAGGAATCAACCGAGTTCCCCGCACAGCAAGGAGTCCCGCTGGATCTGCCGCCTGATGAAGACGAAGAGGAACAGGAGGCGCAAATGGCAGAGATTAGGCGGAAGATTCTGGCGTCTAAGCCGTTCAGCGAGTCTATGTCCAAGAAAGACGAACAACAACAACAACAACAACATAGCCGAGGTGGAGATGCGCCGGCGAACTTGAACTCGACGACTGGGCTGTCCACCCAACCAGAACCACAACCGGTTGATCTAGTCGAATCAGACGCCGAGTCGGGTTCGGCCGAGGAAGACTACGATGATTTCGACCAGATCGCAAACGCCACGCCAGTCACCGATCGCACAGGCATAGTTGCGCGTGAACGACAGAAAAAGCTTGAGCTGGCGAGTGCAACGTTTTCGCGCACTGTTGTCTCTGCCCCGAAGAAGTGGTAGAGACGGGACAACCTGGCCAAACACTCTAAGTCAATGTCATTTGCTTTCAAGATGTTCACTTCTATCCCACGTCGTGCGATTAATTACTCCAATTCTGTGACTTCTAAGGACGTTTGAAACCCAAGCGTGGACTTTTTGAGAGCCAAAAAAAGAAGGCAAGGACAACACAGGTGGCCGAGGCTCAATCAACCGTAAACGTAGACGTAGACGTACCGATTGATTTATGTTCATATTCTTTCTACCCCAGTTCAAGTTTCAAGCATGCCATGCAGCGCCCGACAAGGTACTGTGCCGTAAATCATTTATTTTTCTTCGCTCAAAGCAAAGTATCTCCCAAAGCACACCTAACCAAACTAACACCCGCCCTCACCGTCTCCGAAGCGCCCGCAACCTCAAGGGAAGGATTGACCTCGACCAAATCCATAGCAATCAACTGGCCAGTCTCATGCACACATTCGGCAATGTAATCACCCTCTCTCAACGTCAAGCCACCTCTGACAGGCGTACCCGTACTCGGAGCCCACATTGGGTCGAGGGCATCGACATCAAAGCTCAAATGAATCGGAGTATCGGACCCAATATGCGCAAGCGCCATTTCCACAACACGACCAATCCCATGACGATCAATATCATGCATACTGAACGCCTTGATCCCATTATCCCGCAGAATCTTCTTTTCGCCGCGGTCAACGTCCCGGAGACCAATATAGACAAGTTTGCGGTGGCTGACACGTTGCTCTTCAGTCAACCAGTCGAAAATGCCTGGTTCCTTGGACGTCGCCAGACCCGTGGAAAAGGCCACTGGCATGCCGTGCACGTTTCCGGAATCAGATGTTTCAGGCGTGTTGATGTCCGCGTGCGCGTCGACCCAGATGACAGCCATTTCGCGGCCGTTGTGGCGCTCGCGAATCGCCTTCGCTGTGCCTGCAAGCGTGCCGATTGCGATGCTGTGGTCTCCGCCGAGAGTCAAAACCATTCGGCCCTCACGTGCTTGTTCGTAGACTTGTGTTGCGAGTTTCTCAGTCACTGCGGACACGGCGCGCGGGTTCTTCATCCCCCGGTGCGGTGGGTCGTTTGCGGGCCGCATCTCGTTGTAGTTGTGTACGCTGTTGTCGCCGTGGAGGTTGTAGCCTAGTTCATCGCGCAGTTGGTCCAAAAGGCCGGCTTCAATGAGGGCGGTGGGTGCTGCGTCTACGCCTTCTTTGCATTGGCCGCCGGAGAAGCCGACTAGGACGACGCCCAGGTCGGAGGGTTTCGAGAGGAACTTTTGCCGGATCGTCGATGGAGATAGAGATGAAGAGGAAGATGTTTCGGAGCTGTAGCCGTTGCCGTTGGACGTGTGGTTGTTGGTGCCATTGGTTTGCTGCCCGTTGGCGTCGGTCGCAGGGGACGTCTTTTCAGGCGCTTTGGGTTGCATTTTGGCGAGGTCGCTGTGCGATATATAGGATTCAATTCACTTGGAGAGGGACGAATATGCCAGGAGGACTCGGACAAAGGAGAAAGCGAGGATGGCGGCGATGGTTGTTTTGTTTCTTTGTACCCGAGCACAAGCCAGTATGCAACACGGACCGGGAAACAAAAATGTCAAGTGTAAGAATGACAGTGAAGGGACCGAGCAACCCAATATGATTATATTCTATGTACAGGACAAGAGAGTGAATGAACGCAGGCAGGGCGAAAAGAGTGGATAATTAAATAGTTTAAGAGGATGGTTTGAGAATGTCAATGAGGTCCGTGAAGGAATGATGAGAAAATCGCAGTCAGCGACATCACTCCGATGCGGCCGGACTGCGCTGCGCTGCTCAACGCCCACTACTCTTAATTCACCACTCTCTACCAATGCCACTACCAACTCAATCCTACATTGTCCTCCTGTTGAAACACGTCTCTTCTCTCCATCAATCGGAACAACCGCACCTCTTCCCTCGACAAGTCTCGACATCGCTGACACCATCCCTCCTCGAATCCTGATACCTGTGGAGACCAACCGCCACAATCCAGCCTCCACCGTCGACGCCATCATCGGCCAGCCGCGGATCTGCCATCGCCCCTAAGCGCAGGAATACCCGGATTGGTGGGACGCCGTAACATCAGGCTAGATCGTTAAGTGATAAGACTTCCGTCTCTTATCATCGTCATTTCCCCTAAGTACAGTTGTTGTCGAGGTCAATTTATCGAATGCTAACAGAATCAAATTCTGCTCAAAAGGGGCGTACGAAATAGAGTCCAAAACAAAAATCCATGCCGAGGAAATCCTTTTCGCATCACATGGCCAACCTGGCTGAGACTTTTCAGTTGCGTAACGACAATTTTTTCATTCGACATTTCGTCGCCTACTAGTGCTATACCAATCGGTATGCGCCAGTGTTCCTAAACAGTGGTATACTACTACACAGTGAGTTACCTTCGGGCGTGGGATCTGTCTCACTCAGCTACTAACCCCAAAGCCTGGGCGCCGCCCTCGGCAGATGACGCCGCGCCGCGTCGACAGTAGCCGCTCTGTTTGCGTTGTCTCTGTCCAGTTTCGCCGAATTCGGCCTCCTGCTGTTGATGAATATACTATAGGCATGCTGTGTAACAATTCTTGCACCACAAGCCTCATGGTTTTTGACCATTGATCGATGGCGGATTGACCTCCTGTCACAGGTTGCGAGACTAGCAGCATGCTCAACGCCTAGCAGGTAAGGCGTGCTCAGCCGTGGCTCGGTTAGTAGGTTAATACTCCTCGACAGTACCAGAGAAGTTCAACCATGGCCTAGGAATTTTTTCAGTGTCTGCTCGAGCTTCGCAAGAGCCAACGGCTTGGCCAGAAAGGCGTCTGCCCCCGCCGATATGCACAGGGCTTGAGCATCAGGTCCAACAACTGCAGTAAACATGACAATAGGACGTTTTCGAGACAGTGACCCAAGTGACTCCATTTCGCGAATCTCCTTGGTTGCCGTGATGCCATCTTTCTGTGGCATGGATTGGTCCATCAAGACGAGGTCGATGTCCTCATCCCTCTCGACAAGACTGTCCACCGCTTCCTGCCCATCGTTGGCAACGATAACCTTGTATCCAAGGGCCTCTAACATCCTAACACCAAGCTTTTGGTTGATTTTGTTGTCTTCCACCAAAAGTATGGTCGACTCTTTGATGAATTTGTTCTCCTGACATTGTTCGCTTCCGGAGTCCTCAACCACATCTACCATTGGAGCAAACCTGACCAATCGGTCGATTGACGCCCGGCCTGATCTAACAACCGAGTTGATGGTCTCTATCATGCGGTGCCAGATCAATGGCCGTCGGAGTGGGATAATATGTGCTGGAGGTACAGATCCGAGTGTTCTGTCCAAGAGCGATTGAGAGTCGTGTGTTACCAGAACCAGCTGGTTCTGCAAGTGCATTAAACGGTGGCGCAGTGTCGGATGTGCTTGCAAGAAAACAAGGTCTGTCCAGATAAACCCCCAACTGCTGGCCACAGTAGCATCAGCATCTCCTGGTACCAATTCAAAGCCAAATGCCCTCCAGGCCTGCTGTAGGCCTTCAAAAAATCGTCCATCACGAGGACCATAGAAGCATACATGCTTGTCGGATGTTATTGAGCTCGGTGGTGGTAGCGTGCCGGTGGGTCCCAAATTGGGAATTTCGACGATGAACGTACTTCCACACTTTTCCAACCCCACGTCATCCGGCAGCCGACAGTGACTTTCAACATCGATGGTGCCCTGCATCTTCTCCAGCAGTTGTCGAATGATGGCCAGGCCGAGACCTGTTCCTCTTTCCGCGCCCCGAGTCTGAGCCTGCTTGAAAGGCTCGAACAGTTGTGGTAGGAATGCTTCCGGTATACCGAGGCCAGAGTCCTTAACTGTGATGTTCAGATTCCTGTCTCTCATTCCCACCAAAAGTAGGACATATCCACGCTGTGTGAATTTCAATGCATTTGTAAGAAGATTCATCAGGATCCGCTGAAGGTAAGTCTCGTCCAGGAACAAAGAAGTGGGCACCTCGGGACCAACTACAATCATCAATTCTGTGCCTCCCTCTTCGTGATTATTGGGCAGAATGGCAATGATCGACTCACAGACTTTTCGAAGGTCCAGACTGGTTGGTCGGCATACTGCCTCGCCCTTTTCCAGCCGCGACCAATCCAGGACATTGGCTGTGATCATGGAAAGGGATCTGGTTGCTTGTTGTATGGCTAAGAGTAAAAGCCGCGCCTCGTCGCTCAGTTCAATGCGAGATAGTAAATCACTATAACCTTGCAACTGATGAAGGGGGGTGCGAATCTCGTGAGAAGCCGATGCTATGAACTCGCTCCGTGCGTGGGCAGCAGCCTCTGCGTTCTGTCTCTGTGCAATGGCCGCCCAAAGTTTTCTCTTTGTTTGTACCACCTCGGCCAGCTTGTTACGCGCCACGGTGGCAGAGTGAGCCAATAACCCATTGGCAAAAATGCAAGTCGCAATGGCGATGCACGAGACGGCGACCGCCAGATTCGGGGGGTAACCGCGATCTTGACTGGGGGCTGCTCGAGACCAGATCATGGTTGCGAACATGCCAGTAAAATGCATCGCTGCCACACCTGCCGCAGCAACAACAGAAAACACTAGCTGCTGGGTCAGGTTGACCTCGATCTGGGGAATAAGAATGGAGCCCAGCGTACAGACAAGCCAACTGATTGCCGCCGATAGAAGAACGATGAGTGGCTGGAAGGTGACATAACCTTGTGGTATCTTCAGAGAAAAAATACCGACATAGTGCATGGTGGTAATAGCTAGAGACCAAACAAACCCTTTGCAAAAGTTTCGCGGAGTCGCCCCATGATATATCAGCCCGGCAATGCCAGCCATTGCATCTGTGGCAGAGGAAGTTGCACTTTGGGGGCGCTTGAAGTCCATGAATTCGGGTATGCTCAGCGTCGCACTGACCTCTGAGCCCAGCGTGGCAGATGACCGTGGTGATGCGTGGATATCCATTGAGCTCCTGGGAAAACCTTCACTATTGCCGTTGGACTCTTCATGAACAAGCAAGTCGACCTGTGTATAAAATGGCTTCCTTCCTCCAGGTTGAGGAGACCTGCTCAGTGAAAGAGATTGCGGCCTGTTGGGTTCAAGCGTGACGAAAGCTCTGTTCGGCCCAGTAAAATGTTCTTCAAGAGGACCTAGGCTCATGCCACGGCCTCGGGCTGGTCGACCCGATTGCTCGGAGGGAACATCAGCGGGGAGCAGATTGGTATCTTCCATAACCTCCTCATCTTCGGTGATCTCTGAAGAGGAAGGCTCCAGCAGCGCGTCTGTGCTTGCATCGCCATCGTGAGGCAGCGTGGTGTTCCCTCCTTTGCCCTTCCTACTCCCTCGACCAGCCTTATACTTTGCTCTTTTAACAAGGCGGACGTACCGGTCTGGGAGCAAATCGAAGGCCAACGCAGCGAAAGTGAATCCAACGGCGAGAAGCGCGCTTAAGATTGTCAAAGAGACATCTACCCCGACCCGCACATCAAGTTCGCAAGCTAGCGTGGCTATAAAATGTAGGCACCAGATGGAACAGAATCCAAACGTCAGGCTACCCAGGATGGTCCACACCAATACGCCGGAAAAGTACCGAGCCGTACGTGCTTGACACATCATCTGGGTAGCGGTAAAGGCGCCGAGTAGCGATACAGCGATGGAAGCCGCGATCAAGGCATAGTTCCAAATGGGTTCGAGACGGCGTAGGCCATCATCGGCCGGACGTTGGTCCGCCATTGTCTCTGAGGTCACGGTTTTTGCTCGATAGCCAGCGATTGTGTTCTTGGATCAGGACAATCTGTGGCTTTGGATGAGTCTGGCATGGTGTGCATCTCGTCCGAAATGTATTCTGCGATAGTATTGCCCTTCTCTTAGACCAGCGACTCGGTAGCAACGAACCGCCTCATTTTGCGAAGCCCATGCGGAACATTGACCAGCTGGAGCGATGCAGGGCTGCGATGAAGGTGGCCGACCAGATCGATAGAGTCTGCGCGTACGTCGGTAGGAGCCGACGTGGACGAATGGCGACAGTCAGGCCAGATAAAGATGGATGGAGGTTATGTGATAGCAGTGTATGTGGTGAACTCGGTGAAGTCAACCTTTCGGCATGCAAGAAGCAATTTTGAATGAAAAGGATCAAGGTTCGAGTTGCAGTGAAGAAGTGACAGGTCTCGAATTTGCCCGTGTTCGCGAGCGCGGTATGCCGGTGCTCGGATCCCACCAGAGATTCGGATGTGCAGTACCAACTGTGCCAGCAATTAATATGCTGCAATAGTCTGCATTGACCATTGGCCCCCAAGCTGCGTGGTGTTGATTAGTAGCTGGTGGCTTTCTTCTCCGGGCCCTAGAATGGGAGCTTTGGTCCATTATTTGCGAGGAAGGGGCGCAAGCCTCCGTTGAGACCCTGCATTTTGGCTTCCCACAACCAATGCTAATTATTAGTGCACCACTGCAGTGCCTTCACACGGGCATCTGGCGGTACAACGCTTATGCGGGGGAGTGCCACCAGGGGGAAGCCACCAGGTGGAATGCAGCGCCCTCATCACTTTTGGGCGTGTGCACTGCGTGATATCAACTGGCCGCGTTGATTGAGCCAGCAGTAACTGCTGACATACTACTAGTTCAACATTCTATACCTTGTGCTCCAGACAGCTGGAAGCTGAGTGTCGTCCAAAGATCAGCAAGGCGGGCCCATCTGCAATCTGGGGTTGCAGATCGAGGGCTAAGGATCAGGCTGGGGCGATTTGCGGCGATCAATAACCCACCTTTATTTGACTACTGTTGTACGCTTGTTGCCTGGATGCAACAGTCTCGACAAGCGGCGATGCCCAAGACTCCCAGGCACCCACCTAGTACCTGGAGACCTCCTCGCCTGTCACTTCTTTGCAGCTGTTGAAAGACTCCTCTTCCACGTTGGTGGCAGTGGTGGTACAACAAGAGATAGTAGTCCCTTAGCCTCGTAGCCACCACTGGCTGACCTTCGCAAAAAAGGCTAGGCTTTCACCATGAGGCCCTTCATACGTCTGTATGATGATTCCGACCGCGACGCAATGGTCCACGTTGTTTGTTTCTAGACCTATGTCTACGGGGGCCTGGCTCTCTGACATTGGTGTCGTTCTAGTTTCGCGAAACGGCATCGCCAGATCTGCGAGACGCAGCTGATCCCGCGGTCCTCGATTATGCCTCATATATCTGGTGTCGACCATATTTGATGTTGCGGCCGGACACTTGCCTCGTCCTTGACGACGGCACGGGTCATGCAGTTGGCTACCTGCTGGGCGTGCCAGACACATACTCGTTTGTGCAGGCGTACAAAGCAATCTACATACCGAACCTCTGGTCTCAGGGATTCGAGCAGCCTGGTCATGAAGATTCCACAGAGTGGACGGAAAACTTGCCGAATGCTTTAAGGAAGATTATGTTTAGTCCGGATATGCTACTCCATCAAGAATACCCTGAAATGCTCCAGCAGCGGCCGGCTCATCTTCATATTGACATTCTACCTGGATATCAAAAACAAGGGTATGGCCGGCAATTGATTGAGCGCTTCTGCGAAACAGCAGGCGAAAAGGGCGCCCGTGGTGTGCATCTGGGGATGGTGGCTTCGAATGACGGTGCCGGCCAGTTTTACCGCCGGATGGGATTTAAAAGGTTCCCTCGTGTGCTGGACGGTAGCGCCAGTGGTGAACAGGGCCGGGACCAGTCGACTATATGGCTCGTAAAAGACCTGTGAGAGCACCATAGAACGGGAAACAACCCAGATTTGTATCAAAACTTGTCTCAAAACCAGTAGAACTCCAAAGGATATCATTCGCATTCGTTTCAACCAACAAATGGCTGTCGCTGGCTCTGTAATAATTTAAACATATACAAATGGTCACAGTTCTTTTCTGTATTCGTGTACTTTGGTCATTTCCAGTCGTGTCATGGAACAGTTGGGCTGACGGCTTGTTGGATATAGCGGCAACTGCAGAAGCTCTGTCGCATGACTTCGTTCCTCAGAGCAACAACCTCATCATGCAAGGCATGGACGAGAGATGTCTGGAAGTGCATCCTCCGTTCCTCTTTCCGGTAGCGTTCTTGCAGATTTTCTACAAAAGCCTTCTGTCGGTTGCGGCACTTTGTGGCGGCTTTCCGGTTGAGCTCTAGCTCACGAGCATGCTTCTCATCACGGGGCTGGATCCGTGTTGTGCTGGCTCTTCTGGGCCTTGTAGGGCTGTTCCGCGGTCGATATGAGTCGGCTCCGCCTAAATCATTCGTGGCAAGTGACAGGCGTCGCAAGGTCTCCCGTCGGTCGGCGGGCAGGTAGCTGGAGGATGGGTCGTCTATCGACTCCTGTGGGCCAACTGGTGACAATAAACTCCCCGGCGAAGACGAGGATGATGGCGGCGAGTGCGCGTGTAGTTCATGAGGCCGCACTGTTCGGTGAGGAAATTCGTCCGCAGGTGTTGGTGAGGTGGTGGTAGCGTGGCTGGAGTCTTCTGGCTGTGAGAATATATCCTGCTCATCGTCAAAGAGTGTAGGCTGGAGATGGTGGGTCGGCGACATGTCGAATTGCCACGCACTGGAGACGCGAGAGTGTTGTGTTGCCACCGGGCTGTCTGAGGCCATGAAGATACAGACGTCGGCCGTGAGGGCTAGCTCATATCCCACCCTTTCTCGTTACGATGTTTAGGGTTCAGCTCAGCGTACTTAGCATCACAATCTGGCTTGCCTCTTCAAGTTGTCAATATCGCTCACGGTACTCACTGTTCAGTTCAAAGTGTGTTCGGTTCCGCCTTGATAATAAATCTGGAGGCGATGCGGAGAGTATCATGACGATGCGTCAGCGGCTCCGGTCGTTTCAGCCGTGCCAATCCCCTCCAGCGGGCGGCAGCTGGTGGCAACATTTTCCTCACGTACAATTTATTAATGCGGGTGGTGTTAGACGTTGGGGTGTTTTCTCCGGGCATGGCGTGGCTCCGGTAAATCCGACGTGGGTACTGTGGGAGAGGCGATACACGATGACAGGGGATGTGCATGCGGGGGTTGGCTGGAGTTAATATGAGGGACGGATTCTTGCGTTCCACTGCCAGTGGAACTGTTACTGTAGGTGTTGCATCCGAAGTCTGTGAGGGAGCACGGCCATCACAGAGAAGACATCGCGGCGAGTCTACGCTAGTATGCGGTAGTAGTACTAGCAGGCGAGCTGAGTTGTTTTCCGGCGTCGTCCACAGGTCAGTGCCATCTTCCGCTCACACTCTGGACTTGCCGCTGCCATTGCACCTCGCAGACTTGCCCAAGGGGCCAAGATCAGCAAGTCAGATCTCGCAGAAGCGGCGGAGTTTGTATTTCCACCGGCGAGCGACTGGCCGGACGTTGAACAAAAAAGTGATCGCGGGCTACACTACGAGAGCTAGTCCTGAAGCGGGCTCAACTGTTTCCACTGAACGGCAGGTCCGAGTCAACCGCGGAAGTTCGTTCTCTGAGAAACACTTTGCCGTGCCGGGGGCCTTGCGATATCTTTGTTCCAACCAGGCTGATGGCATCCTGCTACAAAGCCATGTATCGAGGTACTAGTGGGACGGACAGTTGGCGGCCTAATCTCGCCCCTGTTGGATAGTCGGCATTCTCCGTCCTCGACCAGACGGCTCGACAGACGGCTGCTCGATTGCCAGAGCTATCCCAAATGTTGCTCGCAATCGACAGCCTACCAGGCTCGCACGCCGACCTCTTTGTCTCGGCCCACTCACTATTCACCATAATGGCAAGGCGGAAACTGACTTCAACCACCTTCCCGCCACCATTATCTCTCCACGACTCCCGCAACTGGCGCAATGCAATGCGGTAGATGGACACAATGGGCAAGTGTAGGTCGAATGCTAACAAGTCCGTGCAAATGGCACCAACTCAGATAGCCAATTCGCAATACTCCAGCGTCTAAAACATCCCCTCTCATGACATCACATATCACTCGATGCACAGCATCAAAAGCACCCTAACTGTGAAAGCTTTACAATGTCCGGGTCCAGATTGTTGCGTTCGCCACGAGGTACCATGGACGCTTGCCGATCCCTTGGACCGGCATGTGCTTGTATATTTGGACAACCACCACTTGACTCACGCTTCATTACGTTACTGTTCATCTCTGAGGCAATATTCGCCAGACTTCACAACCATCGACTTACTTCTGTCGGAGAACTTGAGTGAAAAGCCTGGACCCTGATTCAAGATAACTGGCTTATTTCAGCAAGATTCAAAAAGCAAGGCACGACAAATTGTGGACCTCCAGAATATCACTGTGCGGGGAACAGCATATCAAAAAAGTCAATGTCAACGACCAAGAATGCCGGAATGGCCGGCGACGGAACAAGCCGAAGAACATCTCGCGCGTGCGATCGATGCAGAGTCAAGAAAGCAAAGGTAAGCAGAGAACAAGCTAAATGAACGATATCTGTTCTTTCCCTGACCGAGTACAGTGTGACGGCAATCTCACATGTAAGACATGTCACCAGAGTAAGAGTGATTGCAAGTACACAGCGAGAAGGGGCAGGGAAGCCAGGAACTAGTATGTCCACTGTTTCCAAACGTCCACAGAGGTGGCAATGCGCTAACTCGTCTGTCTAGTTACTGGCGAATGCAAAGTGTGACAGAGGAGGCTCTGCAGCGGCTCTACTGGGCTTCACGGAGGAGAACGGGCTTCCCAGGCACCGTATGCGATGAATCGAAAGGCTATGTTACGACAGACGAAATCCTCCGTGGCCTGGGCCTGGTGGTTCCCGACTTGGATGAGCCTCTGTCGTCCCAGGCAGCCAGGAAGCCAGCGCAGCCTCTACCCGAGACAATGCGGGTGCCCAAGTCAAGGGATGTCCAACCCATCTCACCCCCAGCCGAGCCGGTCACTCCGCAGCAAGGGGATCGAAAGTCGGCGGCGCAGGGCCAAAGGTCCAGTTTTAGCACCATCTCTTCCGGTGAAGACCCTACCACCCCAGAGGAGCTGGACATGTGTGAGCAGTTCTCCTATGTGTGTTCTCAAATCGACGGCCTGCTGCAAAGTCCTTGGTCGAGAAAACATTTAGACCCTCAACAAACAGTCCCTGGTCGGCACGACCGGGGCTTCAACTTTTACCCAGACGTCGATGTCCTTTTGGATACTACTACCCCGGCACCCCCGATCTCCATTAAAACCTTCCAAGATATGCGAGCCACCATGAGCGATTGCTATTTACCGCCTTGGACAGGAACTTTGACAAACCGCTCGTGATGCGGTCACCACTACTGCAAGGTTTTAGGTCCATGACACAAGCTGTTCAAATGCTGAATGATACGCGGCTGGCGCTGGTGGAATTCCGAAGTGAATTTGTATTTTGGCGGCTTCCGCTGTACACTTTTTACTCAAAAGTAGAATGTACAAAATGCATATAAATTGCGGATCTCCTTTCTCTGTCGAAAGTCGGACATTTTAAGCACAGTCGCTCCACGATCACGACATGTAGACGGTAAACGCAGCAATGAGGATCGGTCTACTGCCATGACGCTGGAACCGCAACCCCATTTCCGGCGTGACGCTGGCATCATGATGGCACTGCAATACTGCACTGGCAGACATGGAGAAAGGAATTCCGGCAGCCTACGAGATCCACTCGGAACTGATTGATTACCAGTCGGTTGGCACTGGCAGGCATCAACTCACTGCCGTCGGCAAATACTAGTACAGTACTAGTACTGCTGGGGTCTTACTCCTGCTACTTCTGTAGTAGTAGTAGTAGTGGATGTCTTTTGAGAAGCCCTATAGTATTATATTTTCATCTCCTCAAGAACAATATATTTTGGGAGTCTGAGGCGAGGCTGGCGCGATTCAGAGGTGCTATGGGGGTCGATTTGATTCCAGTGCATCGGACTAGTAGCACAATAACAATGGTGTGGGATTCTATATTAACGGCCTACTAGTAGTATGCAGTATAATTGCGTGGTGGCATAGAATAGGACGTCCAACCAACCAACCCTTCAGGTTCCCGTCTTCAGAGATCCCAATGCTAGGGTATGCCTCACTTTTTGCCCTCCTCCAAGGACATGACATGCCGCAGTGCCTTCTCGACCTCTGGGGCTCGCATATCGCCACGACGGGGATGCCTCATCATCTGACCCATGAGGAACTGCAGCTTTCCCATCTTGCCCTTTTCGACGATATCTTTGACATGCTGGGGGAATTTGTTGACGACCTCGCTTGCAATGGCGCGGTATTCATCCTGAGACATTTCGGAAAATGCAAGGTCCTCCTGCCTGATGATCTGTGACACGGGCCGCTTGTCGCCGTTGAAGACGAGCTTTAAGATCTGTTTCGCCGATGCGCCGGTGATTTGTTTCTCGCGCAGTCGATGGATGATTTCGGCCATAACGTCGAACGGGACGGCCTTGCTGGACCACTGCCTTTCGTGGGTCGAGAAGAGCGACCCGAGCTCATGCAAGACCCAGTTCGCCGCCATGGACCCGAGTTCGACTTGCGGCGTCCCTTGAACGTCTATCCAGGCCAGCTCTGCGACGACTTCCTGGAAGTAGGTCAGGCGGTCGCCGTCGTCGAGTGTCACTAGCGTTTTGGCGTCAACGTCCGAAAGACCATAGTCGTCGACTAACATTCTCACAAGATCCGTGGGCAACGGCGGCAGAGTGTTGCGGATATAGCGGATCAGATCGGCCCCGATGTACAGTGGTGGGATATCTGCGTCTGGCATGTATCTGTAGTCGATTTCGCCTTCTTTGCCGCGCAGCCGGCGTGTCTCGGTGGGTTTGGTCATGGACCATCCGCGGGTTTCTCCCTCGACAACTCCGCCGCTTTCCAGGATTTTGATTTGTCGATCTCGCTCGGCCTTGATCGCATCCTCAATGCCCTTGAACGTGCTGAGGTTCTTGATCTCCGTGCGCTGCCCTAATCCGGTCACCCCGGCGTAGGACAATCCCCCAGCATTGGATGCGCCTCGACGGCGCACCGAGACATTGACGTCGGCGCGGAGCCCCCCTTGTTCCATCCCCGTGGTGACGGCATCGACGGCATACAGCATCGACTGTACTTTGCGGACGTACGCTGCGGCTTCTCGCGGAGAGTGTATGTCCGGAAGGGAGATTATCTCAATCAAAGCTTGCCCGCAGCGGTTGAAATCGATCAGTGTTGTCGTGCCGTCTTCTTCCTGGCTTCTGGCCGTGTCCTGCTCCAGTTGGACTTGTTTGATGTTGACCTCGACTTGCCGGCCTGGCTCGAGCCCGTCCTCTTCTGTGAGGAGCACGTGGCCGCGGACAGCGAAAGGATTGTAGTATTGTGTGATCTGGTACCCGGCAGGCTGATCATGGTAGAAATAATGTTTGCGATCAAACGTGCTCCTTGTCTGTACTGTGCATTGCAAGGCGACCGCTGCGCGAAGAGCAGGCAAGATGACCGCCGGCTGGAAAACGGGCAGACTGCCAGGCAAGGCTATATCGAATGCAGATATGCTGCTGTTGGGCACTGTGGTCGGATAGGTGTCGGCGGCTAGAGACGAGTCAGTGGGACATGCCTGAAAAGGGACAACTGTAGATATATACATGAAAAGAGCTTTCGTGCTGCATTGAGCTGAGCGTGGATTTCAATGCCGACCGTTAGCTCCCAAACTGGGAGAATGTCGGGGCTTTCATGTGGGAGAGTCACTGAAGCCTTTCGCGCGGCCTTTGCAGCATCTTTCAACTCCTTGCGGAGTGGAGCATTGTCGTCCTTCCATAGCAGGTTGCTATAGTGGAATTGTCTTGCCCACGGCCTGAACAATCGTTGCGACTGTAGAATCGAGCCATCACGGCGACTCCACGTTGCGCCGCGCCAACGCGAACAGTGATGGAGAGTCCGACTCATCCATCTTTGCTGCATAGGCCGTTGGGATCCCCAGCATCGGCGGGACGGCCAGAGGAATCGTTATGGAGAGTTGTGTGAGATTAAAGGTCGCGGAGACTCGTGCATACAACTTGAACCATTCGGACCTCGCGAATGTCGGCTATGAAAGTTCGTCTGCAGTTGGTTTACTCCGCCGGGCAAGCAGCCGGGATTAACTATAATCCGGAAATCTCAGATCCAACATCAACAGCCAAACATGTCTGATCAAAGCCCATATCAAGTTCACGAAGATCGTTCTTCTTGACTTACCGACATACACGAATCCAGGACTTTACTGTACACGCCAGCAAGTGGCTCTTTCCAGAGCTAGCACTGCCAGGTACTTCTTTTTGTTGGGTCTATTGTTACACCTTGACATATCTCTCGAATCTGTTCGTGTTTTGCTAGACAAGTGTATTGGCTCTGGCATGAACTGACTGCTATCCGGTGGCTCTTTTATCTCCCTGCAACGTCAACAGAGCTCTCGGTTGAAGAACGAGATAGGCTCTATGTCACCGTCACCGCATTCCCAAGTCTTTCCAGTTATTGTCAGGCCGTCAGTCTGCTGAGTCGTTGGGCGGCTGGCATAGCTGGCGGAGATGGCAGTACCCGCAATCATCGGGGTGGTCCTGGGTGCGGGTGCTCTCTATTACACGCGATCATTCATCTTCGCAAACAAGAAGGCTCAGGATGATCAAAGACCGTCAGAAAGCGACGTCGCCATGTTACACGAGCATTCGACCATGCAATCGTACAGGACAGAACATGCCGAATACCCTGCAATCAGGACATTTTACCATCCACATGCCCATGCTCAAAAGCTCCAGGCCATTGCAGACTTACCTTTGCTGGTATTCATACATGGACTGGGTGGCTCCCTGCCTCAATTTGCACCTATCTTGAACAGCCTGGTGAACGTTGCTCCGTGTTTTGGCATAGAATTGCCTGGCCATGGCATGTCAGAGTTTGCACCCAAGGACTTCGAGGCCTACACCTTCGACGCCTTCACCGCGCTTTGGCGGACAGCTATCGAGCAAGTATGTCGTGAGCACGGACATCAGAAAGTGGTATTCGTTGCACACAGCATGGGCTGTTCGATAGCTGCAAAGCTCTCCATAGACGAATCCCTCCCTTTTACCGTGGAAGCGATGATCGTGATCTGCCCAAAGGCTACACCGCCATCACCATCGGAGGTGACTTCGGCTCGACGATTCTTATCGCTCCCTGATGCGGTGCTTGATATTTTCCGGATGTTGGATAGGAGAGGAGGAGTCAAGTCAAGAAGCGTGGAGAGAATGGCCGGCAAAGCGGCTGGAGTAGACCTCCGACGTCTGCAACTATCATTCAACAAAGGCTACAAAACACCAGTCTGGAAGCGGTCAGCTCTAGGATGTCTACCGCGATACGATGCCTCAGGGACCCCACACGGAGGTCTACCAGGAAAAGAAGTATGGGAGAAGATCCAGGTGCCTCTGTTCTTAATTGCAGGAGAATCAGACACGGTGACCAAGCCGGGAGAAGTGACCAAGATCATCTCCTTCCTCCAGCGGCCCGCGGAGCCGATCGAGGATGCAACGTCGCAAAGCAAAACAGTGCCGGTAGCCGAATCAGCCAGCGACTCTTCATCGGACCTTTCATCGTCAGAATCAGAATTACCAGAACTTGCTTCGAACGGCGAACCACTACAGATAGACCAAGACGATGTCAATGAAACCACTTCCTCTTCATTACCCATATCCAACACCAGAGTGACAAGCCCCGACAGTGGTAATGCGGACCAAAGCCCATCTACTACTCCTCAACCTCCTGCAACGGAAACAACCTCATCACCCACAAAAGAAGAACCAAAAGCAAGCGACGCCCAATACGGAACCCAACCCTCAACAAGCGAAATATCCAGCCACAACTCGACCGTTGTGAAAACAGCCATCCTCCCCGCTCCAGCAGCCCATGCCCTCATGTACGACCACTCAACATACCGGACCGTCGCAGGTCTAATCGAAGACTTTCTAGCACGCTACGTATCACCCCAACTATCTTTGGGCTGGCAACTCCAACAACTCACAACCTCCGGAAAATGGGACGTGAAGAATCTCGAGAAATGGAAAAAAGTAATGCCGGTCTCAGGCCCCATCGGCCCCGACGGCTTGTTCCGGGCCCTAAAGACACTCCGCGAGCAGGACGAAGAACACACACCCTCCGTATTCGTCCGCAAGTGGCGCGACAAGATCTTCGCCGTCATCGACATTTCCCACGACAGTCCTGTCTACGACACCAAAGCCCTCGAGCGCGGCGGCATCGAGTACCATAAATTCCCGACCGTGAGCAAAATCCCCCCCACGCTTGTGGAAGTTGCAGAGTTTATTGCTCTTGTCGATCGCCTTCGGGCAGAAATGGATAATAAAAACACGAAAAAGGCTATCGGTGTTCATTGCCACTATGGATATAATCGGACGGGATTCTTTATTGCTTGTTACCTCATTGAAAGAATGGGGTATCGGCCGCAAGATGCGCTGGATGAATTTGCCAGGGCTAAACCGCCGGGGATTAGGCATGATCATTTCATTGATACTTTATTTATGCGGTATCATGTGGGGTTGAAGAAGGCGCCGACTATAAAGAATGCCTCTTAGTCTTAGTCTTAGAGCTGTTTGTAAGCAATATTGTGGTAGCGCTACTACTGTACCGCCTTGCTTGGATGGTTTTTACGATGATGCGACCTGGATTAGAATCTGCTTTTGTTCCGTTCCCCTTTCAAGGTCTCTAGTACCTCGAATTGCTCTTCAGCCTGGCATGGCGTGCTCTAACTGAGAAGCTCGATGGTATCGGAGAAAAACAAAGCCTATGTGACCATCAAGTGGGGGCGGAGAGAACTCGATGGGTGACTAGAGTACATTGTGATTTGTCCCTGAAAGACCACCTTGGGCGCCAGTACCTTATATTAGTACTCTGTGCCCAGCAATTAGGTGCCTGTAGTCACTGATGTCCCGTATCATACACACATGTCGTCCCTTCGATTGCCAACGTCGTCAATCCTGCAAGCTGTTGATAGAGTCAGCGTCGAGTAATTGATGATTTAATCCTAGTGCTGCTTCGGATCTGGACAAAGACATCTTCGATCTCTTCCAAAGGGGACTACTCATACACCATCACTGTGATTCAGTTGACCATAGCAGTGCTCAGCTGCTAATTTACACCACTTTCACCAGGCTGGCCGCAAACGGCGTGACTATTGTTGGTCTTGATGCCCTGGCCAGCTCACATAGGTGGAGAACAACTGGCAACCCATGAATGATCCATTATGGGGCGCCGGTCAAACGTGGCATCTCTCATAGTAATTTCAAGTCCACAAAAGCCTTGAGGACGGCCGAGTCGACTCGACTCAACCACTCTTGCTCAAACGCTGCAGGGCCGCCGGCCTGGTCCATAACGTGGCGCAGAGTGGAGGCGATAAACACCCGGATGTTGATCGTGTAGATCGGATCTTGGTTGCTGATAGCTCGCTTGCGGCCGTCTTCGGGGGTCGCGTCCGGCCACTCAGGGACATCGCCTAGCTTGTTATGCCAGAGGTAGTCGCCCTCGCTTTCGTCGGCGGCCT
This sequence comes from Exophiala dermatitidis NIH/UT8656, assembly GCF_000230625.1. Taxonomy (NCBI): domain Eukaryota; kingdom Fungi; phylum Ascomycota; class Eurotiomycetes; order Chaetothyriales; family Herpotrichiellaceae; genus Exophiala; species Exophiala dermatitidis. The sequence continues at coordinate 3,017,251 of NW_008751650.1, read as the reverse complement.
CCTCGCGCAGCTCAACGGCCATGTCCGTCCAGATCGTAAGCAGGGACTGGAGGTGTTCAAACATCAGTTGCGGGAAAGGTGGAGTTGTCGCGGTCAGCAAGTTGGTCAAGGCCAGGACTTGCAGTTTCTTGCGCAGAACGTCGCCTATGCTGTCGATCTGATACATCCATTCGATGAGTAGCCAGTGGATTGCAGGGACCGTCGTGGATTCCGTTGATTTGGTGGTGGCGGTGGGAGTGACCGTGGATGTGACGTTGGTAGCCGTGACCGCTTGGACCAGTTTATCTGGAGACAAAAGTGCAATGCGGGACAAGAGAGTGAACAGGCTGGTTTCACCGGGTCCGATGATATCAGGAGGTCGGACGTTCGGTCGGGGGTGTTGATGGTATTCGTAGGCTTCCTTCAGTAGTTCGAGAAGGGCTGGAAGATAGCCGGTACTGAGCATCGACTCGAGAACGTGGGTCAGAGCTTGCTGCGGATCCAATGCAGAGTACGACTCTATCGATATGGTGGCGATAAGATTCTCAACCACGTGAGGTCCAAGAGACGCGTCTCGTACGCGATTAGAAGAGAGCATTGACAGTAGTGATTTCAAGGAGGTGAGCAATGGGCCCAGGAAGGTTGGTGCGAGCACAGTCGCGGGTGACAAGATGGTGTAGGATTCGACAATTTCAAGCGTCTGTCTCAGCAGGTCGCTACCCATTTCAAGCAATGGAAGCAACGACTGTGACAACGCGAGCAGCTCGGGTGACGCCTGTTGTGTCGGTGTTTGTTGCAAGATCGCCATCCACAGGTCGAGCGCTTCTTCTAGCAGATACACAATGGCCTCTGATTCTGGTTGCACCGAGTCGTGGATGATTGGGAGGATGGCGTTATGATAAGAAAGACTTTTCTGCCCTAGGCTGGTCACAATGGCAGTGATCATGGTCAGGATGGCTTGCTTCATGAGGTGTTCTTCCCCAGATTCTGCCCATAACGGTGGCAGCATAGCCATGATTCCTGCTGCGTATGGCTCGATGTGGCCCTCGAGCTTGGTCACGACAATCCGGACCGTCTCCAAGAGCGCCATTTTAGTCTCGGATAATTCTGTCTCAGCGATGAGTGACATTAAACTTTGCAGTAACGGGGTGGCATATGGTTGGAAATCGGAAAAGTTGAACTCGAATGGTTCAAGGACAAGCCGCAGCTGGCGGCCAGCAGTAACCCTGACAACATGGTCATTAAGTGGCTCATTGACAGAGAGGAGGTGCGTGAAAATTTGGTAGACAGCTACCCGGTCGAGTGTTTCCGGTTTGATCGGCACCCACTGGCCGAGGAGGATCGCGGTACGGCGTCGGAGGATGTTGTAGTTTGGATGGTTCATCTGCACCTCAGGCACCAACGTTGTCCTTAAAAATGTGTTGAAGTCAAGCACATCCTCGAGACAGGCTGCTGCAATACCGATGGCTGAGTACAAGCTGTCCTTGAGCAGGACATTGGTGTTGGACGTATTCGCATATTGGTGAAATACCTCGAGTAATCGCGGGACAAGCAACTCCTTGAAGTTGATGACTAGGTCAAGGAAAAGCTTCTCGGAACAAGACCGGATCGAAAACTCCCACGCATCTGCAATTTCCTCTTCTCGTCTCTCCCACTCGTCGGGCTCTTGCTCCCAGTCCCTAAGATCACTAGGCCGCAGTACAAAATATTGCGTCACCAAGATCTCCATGAGTCTGACCACGAAATCTTCTGTCAGAATGGTGTTCTTCACATAATCCACAGCGGCTTTGCGATCCTCCTTGTCCTGCGGAGTTTGATATTTGAACGTCTGCACGGGATTAAATACCATTTTCAGACATGCTCGAAATAGTAGTAGCGCTTTTAAGGAGAGTTTCTCATTCGGTGATTCTTCATTAGCATCGCCGCTGCGATACACATTCCAGTCAAAGGTAGCACTCAACGCCGTTTTCGCGTCGTTCTGGCTGATGATGTTCCACGAATGATTGAGAATATCCATGCAGCCCAGTAGAACAAACGAAGCTGGATGGTTGCGAGCCATGTCAAGATATAATTTTGCCAGCTGGAGGAGATGTTTCCGCAGCATAATCTGCACTTCGCCAGGATGACTCTGCTGGTAGGCAGTCCAGAAGGTTTGCTGGTGTGTCTGCAAAAGGTTCCAGAACTCTGCGACATCTTGGTCACGGTGGGGGTTCTCAAACCCTACCACCAGAAGACGCCTCAAGGTCTTGAGGGCGGAATGACTGTTACGAGCACTGGTAAGATCTGGCTGCGCCGAGTCAAGTTGTGCTCTGGTGACCAGGCTCACGTAGAGAGTGCCGAGTTCCTGGAGGAGTTCATTGGCCACCTGCTGCAGACTTTTCTTTGTTCGCTGTAGACGGCCTGAAGCAAGTTCTTTAATGACCTGTAAAATGATGGTCAAGACGTTAGAGGTGTACAGGCCGGAAGCTTGGTCTTGCTTAGCAGCTCGGATATGCTCGGTCACGATTGTGATGACATTAGGCCAATCCTGTGGGAAATCGCAGCGGACGATTTTGGCCAGCATCAAAGCGTTCTGCAATGCAAGAACGGGAACTGGCTCGCGGACACCAAATTCAATTGCTTTTGTACGGATCTGTTCCTTTTCACATTTGTCAATCGCATTGAAGGACGTCTTCCGCCAGTGCTTGTCGATGCCATTCTTGAGCTGAATGATGGCTTGGAAGCGGACATCGTTGTTGAGTGACAGATCGCCGTAGACATCTTGAAGAAGTGAATAATAGCCCGGTACCTTCTCCCAGTTGCCGATCTGCTGAGTAGCGACCTTCAAAGCCTGGGCATCCGAGTGAGAAGCATTTGTGAGTGTTGCGACGATCAGCTCTCTGGTTAGCGGGTTCCGTTCACCCTCTGCCTCAATGGTAAAAGACGGCATCTTCCCGGCACAACGTGCTATGATTTATATTCCTGCATGATCTTGAGGAGCAGAAGAGGAGTAAGAACATGCAAAAGGTGAGCCTGAGGGTGTTAAAGTGGTTGATAGTTTTACATCAATGAGGCTCTTTGAGACTGATGGTGAAACAAATATAATGGCCAATTGTCATTGGTGGCAGTAACGCCTGCCAAAAGCCATTAGCAGCCTAGCGTTGTTTTAAGCGTGTTAGAGCCTCTGGGAGATACCGACCTATACTAACTTCGTCTGACAGCGGGATGCTCCAGAACTGTCGCTGGTTCTACCCCGGAACAAGTTGTCAGACGAGGTTTCTTTTATTCTCTCCCGTGATAGCGCTTTGCCCAAAGCTGCCTCGGCTGCGTCGACGGCTCGGTCTACGAACTAATTAATTCCACGTTCTCCACGACATGAATTCCTTCCGATCTTGATGTCGTGCGACTCCTTCCTCTCTCTATGCCTGTAGCATGTCTGCAAGCAGCTTTGCCGCTGCTCAAGAGCGGATACTTGCGCAACAAGTGGCGAGACAACAAGAAGCACGCGCCCGCCAGCAACAGACCGAGATAAGCGGAGCGCATACCTCGCTGTCGCGAATTGCCCACTCTTTGCGACCGGGAGTTTCGTCATTATGGTCGACTTTGCTGGAATCCGAAGGGACGCGGCCGGCATTCCGAGTAGGCCAAGTTGATGCTGAGCTCCTCGACGAAGAACTATTGGGCTTGTTGAAGACACAAGTCGGAGATGCGCTCAAGTACCTAGGTCCGCATTTGCAGGACGATTGGTCTCAAGAGATCCTCCTTGCTCTTCGAGCCGCCCTCTTCAAACTCTCCATATGGGACAATGATGCCTCTTATGGCGCCTCTCTACAGAACCTCCGTTATACCGACGCCCGTCAGTCCAGCTTAGCGCTACCAAAACCGACGAAATGGCAAAAGGGCCTGTACGGTCTAATCACGATCTTTGGACGGTATGGATGGGACAAATGGCAAGATTGGCTTATTGACCAAGAGCGAGGGTATACTGCCCCTTCGGAGAAAGTGCAGCGGTTGATGCGAGCCACTTCCTTCATCTCGACCACCCACTCAATAGCTGCGTTTTGTTCTTTCTTGGTCTTCCTTGTCAACGGCCGATACCGAACGCTCACCGACCGTCTTCTTCGCCTGCGGCTCGTCTCTCCGTCCAACCAAGTGAGTCGGGAGGTGTCGTTTGAATATCTCAACCGTCAGCTTGTCTGGCATGCTTTCACGGAATTTTTGTTGTTCCTTCTCCCTTTAGTCGGAATCAATCGGTGGCGTAAGTGGCTTTCAAGAGCATGGAAGAGGACTAAAGATGCAATGCGCTCCGAGAGCGCAGGTGACGATGATGAAAAGATCAAGAGCGGGCCACTCTCGTTTCTTCCCGAGAGGACTTGCGCAATATGTTACAATGACCAGAACCCGACCTCGACTTCTGAAGCAGAAATTCTTGGAGCAAATGTGGGTGCGGGAGGTGGTGTGATTGGTTCGGCCACGACCGACATTGTCAATCCGTACGAGACTATTGCATGCCGCTGCATCTATTGCTTTGTATGCATAGCAAAGAAAATTGAGGCCGAGGAAGGTGGTGGATGGTCATGCTTACGATGCGGCGAGCTTGTGTACAAGTGTCGCCCGTGGAATGGGGATGTCCTCGAGGAGAGGAAATTCAGTGGCAAGAATGGGAAGACCGTTGGTTTCTCTTTTACCGCCGGGGACGAGGCTGAGGGCACTACCAACGAGAATCCCAGAGATGGTGCCAGACTAGGCGAATCCACACTTAGCTCGTCCGAGTGGTCCATGACAGGAGCAGATTCGACAAGTGGCTGAGCATCTCTTTTTGTGGGATCGGTTGACTGCTGATTATACTTCGCCACACCGACGCTAGTATAAGGCGAGCAACATCGCGAAAACGGAAGCTATCAGCATCAGAACGGCAACAATTTGATTCACTCGTACATATGTACAGACTATGGACGGCGACTCGTGTTCACAACAGACTGGAAATCGTCTCCTTCCAATGACTCCAAAGTGAAGTTGCTACCTTTCAACACCGCTAACGCTCAAGTATACACATTACCATTCTTAATCAGGTTAAGGAATGTCTCCTTGTCATGTCCTGGGATGACCTGACCCCTGGTCGTTCTCTCGAGCTGCTTCAAACGTTGCGTGCTCTGGAACCATGCCGGGTGGTCTCTTGCGAGCCAGCCCTGAGGAATACCATCACGCCACTGCAGATAACAATCAGTACAACTCCACGCAAACAACAATTCAGTCGACTTACGTTCTCAATGATGTGGCAATGGTCACTGATGAAGAGGAAGGTACCGCTATCCGGCATATTGATCTGCATACCGACCAACCCTAAGGCAACAAGTCAGGTACACGTTTTGGAGCGGGTGATGGTTAGACTTACCATCTGTATGGCCAGGCAGGTGATGCAGCGTAATGCCCTGGCAGAAGTCGAATGTGCGATCATCGAACGTCTTCCAGTTACTAGCAGGCATCAGTACATGGTCCTAATCCCTGGAATATAACACTTACAAGCTCAACTTGAGGTAATGCTCCAGGTAGACGCCAGCATCCGCTCCGGTTGCCACGGACCAGAAGGCTGCCTTCAACTCTCGGTCGTGCACCCAGATTTCAACGTCCTTTCTGTCAAGGAACATGTCCAACCCGCCTGCGTGGTCCAGGTGCAGATGACCAATGATGATCTTTTTGATGTCCTCGAGCTTGTTGCCGGTAGCCTCAACAGCCGCCTTCAGCTCATGCCGGGGCTCGTATTTTACACGGGCAAAGACATCGCTGAGAGTAGGACCCCAGACCTCCGGATAGTCTTTCCCACATCCAGTCTCCCACAGAATCAGGCCCTCGTGGGGATGCTCAATCAGGATACAGTACATAGGCAGCTCTCTTCGCTTGTTGACAAAGGACCTGTTTTCAGTGCTTTTGGTGCTGGTGTTACCACCGCGAAGCACAAAGGCCTCATCACACTCTAGCCATCCGACTTCCAGCACGTGGAACTTCGTGCCTTTAGGACAGACGCTAGAGATGTGGTTTGGGACAGCACCGCGGTCCAGTTGTTGTTGAATCCCAGCCATGATGTGAGCGAGAACGGGACTGTGCTGCTTACACAGGCGTTATGAGCAGAGGAACTGGGTACCTTGGGGAGAGGAGTGGGAGCAGAAGTAGGGGTCGGCCAGAAGAGGCCAGGAGTAGTTGTATCTGGGATGGTATTTGAGGGGCTCAGGATGTGTTTGCCGAACTTCAAGACAACGAATTCGGCACTCTGGAGGCCCCGCACGCTTTCGCCAGTCGACCATTCCTTCCTCCGCTGCGGAGAATATCCGAGCTCCTCAGCGTACGAAGAGCGAATGAAGATTCGGCATGGCGATGAGGCAGTGCCTGTGCGTGCCTAGTCACGGACTACAGTAGGACGTACCACTGGCACGGCGCCAGCTTCGTCTATCGAGACGCAGATGACGCGAGAGGCGTCTCCGAGATTGCAGCGCTCGAGTTCCATCTGCCATAGATTCCATGGATTTGCTTTGATGGGATTCCGCTCCCCGCACCCCGGAACCAGTATAGCGACACCGAGGAGGGGAACGACCGGATCATCCTGTCCACTGCATCGAAAGGAGCTTGTCAGTCTTTAGCAACTTCTGTGACTAAAAGGATCCATGTGTCGAGGCTTTGTTGTTGTGGTTGGCCTTTGGGAACCGCGTCCCTCCAGTCCGGACCTGTCACCCTCTGCTTGAAGCAGTCCTAAAACCAGATGGCCGCTGTACAATGTTGTACCATTCGAAGCTTGCAGTTCGGCATCGCCAACTATGGTCGGCACCAATAAGCTTTCGATACGCACCATCCGATAGGCACCCGCGCCCACTCCCAAGGCAACCGGTTCTGTTGTACCTGGCAGCTTGTTCCAATGTTGGTGATGCTGTCGAGACTCACCCCGAAAATGATGGAGCTAATGAGTTTTTGCCGAGGCTGACAACAAGCGCGATGCATTCTCCGAGATCAAGCCCATCAGCGCGATCTGAACCCTCCTGCAGCACTGGCAGAGCTGTCAGACTCGAGAAGAGGGGCATGAGCTCATATTCTTGCTCTCGGACTACAACAGTACTAGTAGTTGGCTTGTCTCCGGATTCGATCTTCGATCATTGCAACGATTCCCAACCTTGGCCAGTATACCTAGGTGTGTGCTTACCCCCCAGTCGCCAGGTCGCTGTCAGCGCAATTTGCTCGGATTGTCACCATATTCTGTTCTGTGGTCCGCAATGCACAATTGACTCGAGCCCTGACTATAATCAGTCTGCATCGCACAATTTTCGAGCCTGGAGGAGACAGGCGAAGGGAGACATGGGGAGCGGCTCGACGGACCCTCAGCAAGGGAACGGCCACTAGGGCGGCCGTATGATGGTCCCAGCTGAAACAGTGCCCGGGCAAGGGTTGGGCACAAAGCGTTTCTACCGGGTTATAGTTGCAGCTTACTAAAAATACCTGCGTTGGTCGTAGTTTGAAGGGGGATTAGACGTGTAATAATGCGACTGCAGAGCGACAGGAAGACACCAACTCTTAAGTTCTGCTATTCCTCACGGCCGCTTTTACTCCCCTTTTGAAAAGGCGAGGCTGGAAAAGCAGCGGAATATTCATATGATGCCGAATGAAATCCGCACCACGAATTAGGCTAGACTTTCCACTAAGAGTTCTAGCGCCCTTTTGGTGGCTAAGTTGTACAGGCGTCGGTGACTCGGTGACTCGGAGACTCAGGCTTGTCACGGCCAGTGACTGCTGCACCTGTTCATTGTTGTGAATCATCATTGACCACTTCAGTCCATCACTCAGCCTCCTACCTCCGACAACACCACGACTTGCCTCAAGTATTTCCATGTGTACCTCCTCTCAGACTCCTTCCTTTCTGTCGCTATCACCCTGAAGGCTTCCAACAATCGAAGATATGAGACGACGCCCTTCGTTACCACCTCCTAGCTCATACACAAGTGCCTCTCAATAGTCGCCACCTATCACACACCCAGAGAGCAGCGTCTCTCTCTGAATCTCACATGCCAGACGACCAAGATCCCCTTTCATGGGATCTCGATTCCGCAATCAGTCTCCTCAAAGCTCTCCGATGCCCCAAATACGATCCCTCCGCTGCTCCTGGTTCTCTGCCACCTCCTGCGCAGCACGATGTAAGCGATGAGCAAGCCGGTCATTCACTCGGCGATTTCTCCACCCTTTGGGATTTTCTGCAGCGGCCTCAGGCATCAGCCAATCAACAAGTGTCCAACCGAGTAAACGATGAAGTTGGCAACCCGGAGGACTCCGAATTATTCAAATACAAAGTAAACGACGAATCTGTCGCTGAAGTCGAGGTCAATCCCGTGAACAAAGGCGTTCGATGGAGAGATGAGGCGGACGGCGATGAACTCGAGGATAATCTCTCCACTTCTAAAGTCACTGCAGCCTATATCCGCAACAAAAAGCGTGCAGAGCGGAGAGCGAGAGCCAAAGAAAGGGCGGAGAAACTTGCTGCTCAATTACAGCAGAAATCCACATCTGACACCACCGACCTTGAATCTGGCGAAGAACTAGAATCGCTACGCAGGTCCCCGGACCGTCGAGCTGTCATCGACGACATCCTCGGTCGACCAAGGCCAGCTGTTCGCGATACCTATTCTCCGCCGACTTCTCCCTCGCCACCTAAGTCGTTAACCCGAACGCCAAAGAAGACTTGGCCTACTTCCAATCCCTTTCTCTGGACAGCTCCTGGTGTTCCCTCACCGTCGCACCGTACAGTCGTTACTCCACGCGATGGACTCTCTCCAAGAGCCAGAAAACAAGCTCTTATTACGGCACTGATGCGACATTATCCCGAAGAAAAGAAATATCTGAAAAATTCCGGATTGCTCGAACCTGCATTTACACCCCTGAACGTATCCAAAATCGGCATACATGTGTTTGTCGACATTTCCAACATCTCCATCGGCTTTCACGACTGCTTGAAACTAGCCCGTGGCATGCCCCGGGAGACACGACTCAAACGTGTCCCGCTTTGTTTCCACAATTTTTCACTGGTTCTTGAGCGAGGCCGCCCAGCTGCGAAGCGTGTCCTCGTTGGATCGGACAAATACGCTGCCATTGAACAGGCCAAATCGCTCGGCTTTGAAACCAACATTCTTGAACGTGTGCACAAGGCCAAAGAGCTGACGCCGCGACAGAAGAAGTATCTTTCGGCAGGGGAAACGAGTGGCTCTGAAACGAACACGACTTTCCCCAAAAACACGCCGGCCGCGGAGAAGTGGGTCGAGCAGGCTGTGGACGAAATTCTGCACCTGAAGATCCTCGAATCGCTGATCGACGCCGAGAGGCCTAGCACAATCGTCCTCGCCACAGGTGATGCCGCTGAGGCGGAATACTCTGGTGGCTTTCTCAGGATGGTTGAGCGAGCCTTGGAAAAGGGTTGGTCTGTCGAACTGGTCAGTTTCCGACTCAATACGAGTAGTCTTTACAAAAGAAAGGAGTTTCGTGCCAAATGGGGTCCGATGTTCAAATGGATTGAGCTGGACCCATTTGTGGAGTTTTTGATCAACGAAGAGGATGCCGATCAAGACTAATGGTTGTGCTCCGTTTTGACCAAGAGAGCTTTCATTAATGATTGGCATTATCTGCTTGGCCTAGGACATGATGTTTTCGAAGCTGGGCAGTGTACGCCCACGGCATTGGAGAAAGGAGTCCTAGTATCAGCTTGCGCAACGCATAGCGAGGTCGGCGGACTCTTTTCCCTTCAATCACCGTGGCGGATTGGCTACGCTTTCTGGCCGTTTTGACTGTATAGTGTTTGGTCTCTTTGGCGTTTGTTGCCGGGCGCTTCAGCCAGGCAATGATCAACAAGGACCTTTTAAACGCGTGTTGTTTTGCCCAGTCAGGTAGCTGAGGAACTGTCCACGTCATGATGGACAGACACCTCCTGATAGTATGATTGATCTCTCCATGTTTTCGATTTATTCTCTTCAAAGTGATATTGTTAGACCGACTCCGCTAGCCAGTAGGATATCAATTATAAGTCCAGAATTTCCCAGCACAACATGAAGTTCTTGGAATCCAAGTCTGTTTTTGGAGCAGTCCTTGTACGATTCGTGGACCTGATCTTAACAAAAATGAAAAGCAAACTGTAGTCCGGCCTTACATACAGATAGCAGAGGCGTGGTAATACTCGTCCTACCAAGAAGTGACCTATTTTCTTTGATTTTTAAATGGTTAGGGTATATTGCTCAAGATTGAAACGTGCCGTGAAAACGATTCAATGAAGTTGTTTCACGAGACACTTGGGGCCCCAGTCCAACTGAGGTGATATTCAATTCAAAATCTTCTAGACTTTCTTCCCATCCCTCTTCAACCCGCCCAACCTAAGCCACAGCACCAAATAGACACCAAAGCCAGCGGCCAACATCCCACCACTAAACCCCTGCATGGACCTATACCCTCTATTAGTTATCAACTGACCACCGATCGGGCTGCCGATCAAGACAGCAATCGCAACAACACTGAACAGAACACCCGTCCTGACACCGATTTGATGGATATGCGAAATGTGCGCGATACATGCAGGCAAAATACTTGCCACGGCACCGGATCCAAATCCGTAGAGTACGGCAAAGACGATTGTGGCGGCCTCGCCTGACCCCGGAAGCCAGAGACATAGTGTGATCAAGGCGCAGAGTAATGACATTGACAAAAAGACGGTGAATCTGCCGACTCGGTCGGCGTAAAAGGGTGGAATTGTACGACCAAATGTGGATGCGGCGTTGAGGATGGAGACGAGATATTTTTGCAGGTGAGGGGAGACGTGGCGGGCGCGGGCGGTGACGATTATGAATGTGAATGGGAGGAAGAGGCCTAGATTTTGATGTTAGTTGAAGGTGTGTAGGTGGCTGGATGGAGAAGGTGCTACATACCCAAGAAGGTCAAAAAACTCCCTAGAGCCAACAACGAAAACGAGACCTCCTTAAAGGGCACGACGAAATCTTTTGGGCGCACCGGTGTCGGCCGCGGCGGGATCCGACTGACAATAGTGAGATTCGCGACGACCATCAGACCGAGAATCAAAAAGGCGCAGATGCGCATCGTCCATCCGAACCCGACTTGTGGAATCAGTCTTTCGACCATGATGGGGAAAATGACGCCGCCGAGGGACGAGCCTGATGCGGTGATACCCAGAGCTAATGCGCGCCGGCGGAAAAACCATGTCACGACGGCGGACATGGATGGGTAGAAAATCATGGATGCGCCGAGGGCACTGCAGACGCCTTGAGATAACAAAAATTGGTAGTATGTTGTCGAGATGGATGCCATCATGAGCCCGAAGACGTGGAAGAATGTGCCGGTGAGGAGGAGGGAGCGGGGGCCGTAGTTGTCTAGAATATAAGGGAAGAGGAAAATAGTTAGTTTTGAGGGGGGACAAGGGAGATATAAGAGGATGATTGAAGATGATGGGCTGACAAGGGGACTAGCACGCAGAGCATGCTTGGGGAACACTGAAGAGTCGGAAGATGAACGATCGAATGGCTTGCCGCTCTCTTTTCCCTTCAAATGAGTCGATTTGGGTGTGCCAACGTACCATATATTCGTCCAACCCACAGTCCGCCGACGAACATCATGAACGCCTCTAAACTGGGGATCCATGCGACTTCTTGGGAGCTGTATTCTTTGAGTTGGTGGGTTTCGTAATATTCTTGGAAGACACCGATGCCTAGGGAGACGGAATTAGAATTCCGTTTGTCACAAAACCATGATCGTTTATTTCATCGAAGTGGAAGAGAATCTTCGAAAGAAGGATGTGGAAAACTGACAATTGATCCAGCCGAAACTGACAACCAGGCCACATGCTGCTCCGAATACTACAGTCCATGCTTTGGCACCTCCGTCGGGAAACTGTGAAGGGTCCATGGGATTGACCTGGACGGGAACCTTGACCTCTCCAGCTTCAGCGTCGCCGTCGCCAGTCTGCTTCTCTGCATCGGATATTGGACGCATTCTGTCGGCAGAAGAAAGCTCGGCGGCGTTCGTAGTGGCCTCGACATCTTTGTCCATCATTTCGTTTTGAAAGCTTGTAGCGCATGAGTTTGGGGCTGTGGTTCCAGCAGATGAATGTTCTCTGTTGGGAGAGGCGTCTGGATATGTGCTCATATCCGGGGTTGGTGAGTATGGGTATAAGACCTGAAACTTGAAGAAGAGACTGGAGATGGTAATTGCCTTCGTTGAGAGTATGCCGGGCCTTTTGACATGGAATTTCACAGCTAAACATGACACTGAACTCGGCCCACGATTTCGACCGAGTTGGACGCAGAGATTGGGGGAACTGGTCTATCAGAAACCCCCAAGGATTGGTCCAATTCACTCGATCAATGTCAGCAACATATAAAGCATATTTGTCATGGTACGATCTTCACGGTTATAAGAGAGTGGCCTTTGCTGAATTTCTCTCCAGTCGGAGGTAAGAAGGACGCCTTCGACTGGGGCAAAAACATCGACACCACCAACCATGGGCAGTATTCAACGACATATTGTGGTCCGTCAGACTGGCCGGACTGGCCTGGCATGTTAACTCTGGAGCTGAAAGCACCCACGATACAATGTACGAACATTTGCTGAACCCTTATTTTTCAAGGATGTAAAGCCAACATGAAGGGGTCGTTGGCCCGTACAGAGTGAGCGGGTACGACAAAGCCGAAGCGAATGGTTGTACGATTTCCGCGAGGCCGAACTTGCGTCGTTCAGGCTGACTAAGATCCTCCACTCACAAACCGTTGCGACAGTCTGGCGAACTCGGAGCGGAATAACATTGTTCCTTGGACGTGATATCTCTTGGCATCAGGGTCTGCAGTGGCAGCCACTGGAAGCAACTAGCACCAGGCAAGGCTGAGAGTGGAGCAGGTCAGTTCCAAGGGTCTGACCCAACGTAATCGATCGTTTTTTCTGTGAGACCACCATTACCATGATAGTTTTTTGTTATGTTGAAGAATTCATCCTCTCACCACATGGGGTCATACATAGACACAGCTGCAATTTCCGTCAGCAAACATACGCGAGAAAGGTGCGACAAGACATTAAGAGCCGCTGATCAGCTGCCGCGGTAGCTTACACTACCTCGAGACGAACCGTCCAAAATCGTTTAAGCAAGTTTATCTTGATCCCTGCTCTGAATCTCAGCCTTGAGCTGCTCAACTTGACCTCATGTCTGGAATACGTTTGGGAAGGTTGAACGGCCCAACACGAACTGAAGGGCACCGGCACCGCCTATCCATCCATGGAAAAGGGTAGTGGTGTCTTCGCCCGGTCTACCATGATGGCCAGCCACACAACGTCAACGTCCAAAAGGCCGAAACGGCCGCGACGGGAATCTAGTGATGGATTCTCAATCGAGGAATTATCCACAGATGACATGGGTTACGACGGCGATGTGGAAGTTCTTCACCCCGATGAGTACGAAGAGCCCGAGTCGGATTCTGGAGACAACAGGTCCCTATGGAGAGTCTGGCCCGACACAGACGATGAGTTGGCCGGCCGACTGCGAAGGCTATCATGGGAGCCTCATGGCTCTACAACTACTGCTCCTTGTCGAACCAGGCACAAACGCACATCACAGGAAATGGAGGACGTTGACCATGGAAGCCCGAGCCCGCTCGGCAAGCGTACGGTGATCGAAGTCTCCGAAGTGGTGGACGCCAAATCCGGACAGCCGCCTCTCAAGCGAAGGAAGAAAAGAATCCCTAGCAAGCAGAGCATTGCACACAGGCTCATGAAGAAACAGGCAATGGCCGCATGGTCGGACAGCTCGGATAAGACTGATGACCATGAAGCTGTGCTATTGTCTTCTGATCCATGTACTCCGGAACCAGCGCCTACTCCAGCACATGATGAAGACGGTGTTGATGCGATGGACATGGGTTAGCCACGCTTCATGTTACGTCTTCTTTTGTGAGATGCCAGGGCTGTTCAAGGCGGAAATACCTACATTTAGGTACTTTTGTACGGGTTGTGGAATAATAGAGGTATTTTGACTGGAAATCAAATAGGATGCTTTGGGATGCATCAACAAGCATTACTCGATGTAGAGTCTTGTCGTTACTATAATTATGCACTAGACCTGAATGGTTCCTGGCTAGCATCGAGGCTTCTTCACAAGCATCCACTAGTAGAACGAAATTGGCTGCACTCCATGATTGAATCCACGCCGGGACTTTTCCCTTCCCCCTTCTTACATCATTGTGCCGCGTTGCACCTTGCGCGAAATGTGGAGCACGCTTGACTGCGCACCCGCACCACCCCCCGGCCCAGGTACAAGACATGGCAGACTGTCGTCGACCTCCAAAGAAACACTGCACATGAATGCGCCGTGATCAACAAAGCTCTTTCTTGTATAGCTCCATTCTAGTGTGATACAAATCCAACTTCAGCTCAGTTTCTCTCGTCCTGTTCTATCTTCCACAGCCTACGATCCACTCATCTCAAAAAAGCATACCACCCACCATGCCATCAACAAGACGTTCATCTGCGCGCATTGCTGCTCAATCCCAAAACTCGTCCTCTCCCCAGCAGCCGAAATCGTCGCCCACCGCCGCCGCCAGTAAGAAGCGCAAGAATGAAGCTCAGGGCTCTTCTCCCAGCGCAAAGCGTGGGAAGAAGCACGCCGAGCCGGAGCAGAAGACTCTAGAGGAGACGATCGAGAAGTAAGCCAACACTTTGCACCAACCCTCTGTAACCTGGCACCATGCTGACATCTACCTATTAGCGGCGACCAACCCAAGGACACGCCGACTGAGAAGGTCGAGAAGGAACACGACAAGCCGGAACAAACCGAAGCACAGCAAGCCAACGGGGACTCCACCTCCTCCAAGAAGGAGGAAGAGAAGCCACAAGGTGCCGACGACGACACCAAGATGACGGGCACCGAAGGTGACGAAAAAGCTCAGCAAGCGACCAAAGAAGAAGGTGCTGAACCGGCAGAACCCGAACAGAAGAAAGAAGACAAGGACGCGGCATCAGACGAACCCAAGAAAGAAGAAAACACGAAGCAAGAAGAAAGCAAGGAGAAGCCAAGCGAAACCAACGGCGACGCCGTCATCGCCGAGGGCCGCGACGACAACGACGTGCCTTCCAGCATCCTTGAAAAGGGAATCATATACTTTTTCTTCCGGGCGCGAGTCAACGTCGACGACCCTCAAGACGTCAACGACATTGCTCGAACCTACATAGTGATGCGCCCTCTCCCCTTGGACGCGAAACTCGGCGACGGCCCCATCGGCGACGAAGGCAACTGCCGGCTCCTGGCGCTTCCGAAAAAGGTCCTTCCACAAAGCGGCAGAGATCGATTCATGGCGTTCGTCGAGAAAGCCAAGACAGGGTTCAAGGAGTTGAAGGAGTCGTTCATGGCAGGTTCGGAACACGAGACCAAGACTTCTGGGAAGAGCCATGTCCCGCCCGCCACTCCTCTGGCAGAAGGCGTGTATGCCATCACATCGACAGGTCGCGAGTCGCATCTGGCCTATATCATCACGATCCCGAGCGAGCTCGGCGAGGTTCAGAAGGAACTGGGTCTTCACGAACGCGGTAGCTTTATCATGAGCGTCAAGAACCCAACCCAGCCTCAGCCTAGTAATACCAACTTACCGAAGGATCCGGAGTATCCTAAGGAGATCCTCGATGAGTTCGGCAGTCTCCGCTGGAAGCCCTTGCAGCCCAAGTATCTCGATTACCCCAATGCTCAGGTCCTGATCATCGGTGGTCATTGGGACAAGGCGACCGAGCAAAGACCAAAGGATGATCGGGAGCATAATGCTCCTCCGGAAGAAGAGTTGGAAAAGTTGGAGGGTGAGGATGAGATTCGTGTCAAACATCTCAAAGGTAAGCCACCCAGAGCTGCACTGTTTTCTTCGGGTTTATTAGTATGTCACCTGGCTGACCCTCACACTTCTAGGTGATGATGCCGTCTTCGCCGATCTAGGAATCTCCTCTAAGGATTTTCCCAAGGTGCCTACTACTTGGTAGATTGTGTCGTTATGACCAACCAGAACGGGCTTTTCAAGTTGAGGAGGTGACGATTGCCGGCTCATGTTGCTGTACAGGTTGGAATAAGCTCTTTCAGGCGTACTGGTAGCTGCGGTTCAAAGAGCTGCTCTGCCAAAGAAAAAAAGTGTCAACGCCCTCGCAAATCCTCGTCGAAAGCCCTTGTTAGGTACTGTATCTGTTGGGAGGGGCTTTGTGAGACTCTCGAATTTGAAGTAGTTGTATGATAAAAGGTCCCAGGAGTACGTAGTCAAATGTAATGCGTAGAAAACTAGCTTTGCAATCGAGGAAATTTCATGAAAAAATAGGCAACGCAGGCACATGAAAGCAGAGCAAATAAGATCCAAATATTGATGACTGATTGATGATTAGGCTGTATGAAGGAAAAAGGAACCTGAAGTATTCTCGTTCTGGATGAATAATATATGAATTGACCAGGTAGCACCCCCCGGCTTCCTGAGCCAGCCTGGGGGCTGAAGAAGAAGAATGATGCGGCGCACTGGCATTTATCCAGGTATTGTCTAATACGCTGCTTTCCGCTCTGTAGCGAAAATAGAGTGCTATATCTACGCCCAAGATCAGATCCGTTTGGCCTGTGACTTTACAATATATGTACGCATTGCTCGAAAGCGAAGCAGGCACCAAGTACCATGACATGGTGCAAAACTGCAAGGCAAAGGCAAGTGAACTTAGAAGATTGTAGACACAAAAAAGATGGACCGCTGCATCCACCGCTCTCCCTAGAAGGGAGAGCAGGATGCCGCGGTGAGTAGCGTGTCAGAAGATGGTTTGATCTTCTTTGCACCAAAATAGGCCCATATCCTGGGTAAAATCTCCAGATGGAGGGATAAAGGCCAGAGTGTTGGCAAAGGTGGGTTGAACTCAGAATCTTATGATCAAGAAACGAGTACAGGTCGTGCAGGGAAGGGGTAAAATGGAACTGAAGGCAGTGGAAGGGCGAGGAAAAAGTGTCTGGCCTTCTCGGCTGGAACTGCTGCGAAGTATGATACCAAGACCGTTGCGTTCTGTCCATGCAAGATAATCGATCGCCGATCCAAAGACCGAGAGATAGAGGGGCAGGAAACGTGTGAGCGAGGCCGTGACGGACTCGACCAGAAGGACCCATTATTGCAAAACAAGAATCGTAGAGGCTTGCGTCTCAGAAAGATCTCTGTTTGTTCTCCAGTTTCTGGCGGAGGAACTGATCGTGGGTATCATGACAAGCGGAATTCTTTTCCATTTTGCGCAAGGGCTGGCTAGCTGGACATCCGCTCCTCCGCTGCTGCAGCGGAAGTCATAGAAGTATCATCTATTCCTCAGGAACTAGAGGGAAAAAAACCATGTTAGAAAAGCCGCCCAAAAATCGGGTGGAGATGGGGTGGCAACTCACCCTCAATGTTGCCCTCCTTGATCTCATCGCTGATCTCCTTGGGCGAGCGGCCGTCAACCTGGCAGCCAATGCTGAAAGCGGTACCGAGGATTTCCAACACCGTTCCCTTGAGCTCACGGGCGAACGACTTGTTGGCGGCGCGCATGGTGCGGGCAATGTCAACAATCTCGTCGAAGGGGATCGACTTGTTGTGCTTAATGTTCTTCTCCTTCTTGCGGTCACGCGGCGGCTCCTTGAGTGCGCGGATGACGAGGGAGGAAGCGGACGGCACAACCGACACGGCAGCTTGTCGGTTTTGAATGGTGAGCTTGATGGTCACGCGCAGACCTTTCTGTTCCATGCATTAGTGGGTTGTGTCTTTTGTCTTGAGCAGGAACAATCATACCCAGTCACCGGTGGCCTTTGCGATGTCTTCACCGACCTTCTTGGGCGACAGACCCAGGGGACCGATCTTGGGAGCGAGGGTTGCAGAAGAACCGACCTCACCGCCAGTGGCGCGAAGGTGGCTAGAAACACTTGTCAGTCTCTCTCGACTCGTAGAAAAGGAAAGGCAGGTTCTCTTACATGATCTTCACCTCATTGGGATCTAACTTGGGAGCTGAACACAATACATATTAGCCGCCGAGCCGAAGCTGCTCAAGAAGACGATACTTACGCATGGCGAGTGCGGAAGGTAGTCGGTCTTTCTTGAGATGGTGATCAGGACTTGTCGCACACTGGGAGAAGAAGATCAAGTTACCGTGGGCGATGCACGCAGTTGTACTCCAAAATCATTTTCGGACTGCCAAGACCTAAATTGTGTGAGAAATGCAGCGCCTAATCTGATTGGATATGGCAATGTGCTACGGTGGATCAAAGAAGGGTACGGGGGGATACTGCAGCCAGTGGCTCAACCATTCACCGTATTGTTCAGCCTTGTGCTCTATTAGACAGGTATACCTACCATCGACAGCACGCTTGCTGCGCACGCTTGCCGCCAGACTCATAAGCAAAGAAATAATGCCAGCGTTGGAGGTCTTTTCAAACATTCTCTGTTCACGTTTCTATTTGTACTCAACATTGGCCGCCCGGGAACCCCTTGATGCACCTGGGCAGCTTCAGAACAAGTCTGACTCTTACGTGGCGAGAGCACAGTCAGCCGTTCCGTGATTGAAATTCCCATATCGCTGTAAAGCTTGCTACATCGGCTTCTATGGCCAAGTCATCGTGAGTTTGGACGTATCATATGCTTCTAACTCGAACCAGACACAGCAAGTCTAAGGCAAGTTAGCACAGGTCCTGTTAAATAAAGACAGGGGATACTCACTTCATGAGATGGTCCATGAAAGTTTGCAGAGACACATCGTCGGTAAAGATGGTTTGCGCAGTTTGGGACACGCCTCCGTATCCTCCAGTAGCGTGGGTAGTTGAGGGGTTCAGCTTCGACAGAAGGAAACGAGCCTGGGAGCCGCCGGCGTCGCAAATAATGAACCGGGGCAGCGGGAAGCGGTCTTGTACCAACTCTCGGGCATCCTCTTTTGGAGCCTCCAGTAAGGCACGGAAGTTTTCATAGCCTTCTTGGTCTTGGTACCCAGCCTTGCGCCATTCTGCGATGGTCTCGCCGTGGTAGATGAGAATCTGGAAGAAAGTGTCGAGGAGAAGAATTGTGTTTGGTTGAATGGAGGCCGAATCGAGCAGCACCGGCTGGCCGCCTTCGTGCTCGAGACTGTACGAATCGAGGGTGGGCTGTATCATAATCAACGAGTCACCAACGTATTCGTGATTGAGAACATGTCTGTAGAAGGCAGTCTCATCAGGTGAATTGTTGAACACCTGCAAAAACTGCGATCTGCGCAAGTGAAACATGAACTGAGGATACAAGGTGAAGTTCTTGTCGAGGCGGAATGACGTCGGATCGTCTTTGCGGTAATCAGCAAACCTGGAACACAGTCGAATGAGCATGCGATCCACCCAACGCAGCACGTCTGGGCCGTCGTCGACCTCTGCCTTGAAGACCGCTATTCTTGCCATAAGAACAGCAGCTGCTTCTTGGTCAAAGGACTGTGCCAGGGCAGGGTCTCCGGCTGGGCCGCTCAGGTTCCGTGCGACAGTCGTGACACGTAGGTGATATTGGCCTGAAGAATGCTGATAGTAGGTCAGGAACTGCATCATTCCCCGTTGTGGACCTTGCTGCACGGGTGTAGGGCCCCCCTGGTTCGCCACTTCAAAATAGATACCATAGCTGGAAGTCGGATCGATGCCGCACATCTTCCACAGGGATGTGTTTCCGATTCCGCACTCTGTCTCACCCACGGAACTTGATTTCTTGTTCTGCGAGATGGCATGACCAATCAGACCTGTCACCTTGAGTTCTTTGGTCGTAATGGTTTCCAGCGAAGCGTTGAATCCCATAAGAAGATTGTCGTTGTCATCCTTGTCGAAGACTCGGACAAAGGACTGCTTGAATTGAGAAGAAGTGAAGCTGTCTGTCAAGACCATGTGGCCACCGGTAGAGTTTGCCAACCCCTTCATTTCGAGCAGACCAACTTGGTCAAGACATCCCACGTACAAATCGATGATATGCCCATTGTGAGCACTACGCTTCGCCAGGTTGTCGTAGAATTTGATGGCTTTCTTGAAGTACTTGACATTGTCGCGATCAATGTCATGATGCGATCGGATCGGCTCACGGAGTTCAGGGCCAACCACCATGCCAGGCCCTTCGGTGGCTGGTCCACCAGCGAAAAGCATAATCCTCGCTCCGGCATTCTGGAATGATGTTTCCAACAGACTGACTGCAATGCTCATCGCAACTCCAGTGCTTCGCAGCGGGCGGCGGTCGTTTGCAACAGGCCATGGATCTTTCTGCAATTGCTCGATGGCATTCGTGATTTGAAACTCGGCTTGTTGAACAGGGAGGAGGAAACGAGCTGCAGGGCCCATTGGTGGAGGAGGCCGGCCTTGCTGGGGCGGGATATTCGGCCTCAACCCCGGTGCTGAAAGACCAAGCATCTCTTGAACTTGCTTTGCGGCATAATCTTTGCTTCCTCTGAAGACATATGCTTTTTGACACTCAGTGTATCCGATTTCGTGGACAGCAACGTTGGTGCCAAATGTCACCAGTCCGACCAGCGCATTCGGAGGGAGCAATGACAGACTCATGACCAGCGTGTCCTTCAAAGCTTGCAAGCTGTCATCTTCGATTGCAGTATCAACCACGTAAACAAAAATGGGCGGAGCAGGCGCAGGCCGTGCGAGTTGGTATTCCACCGTGGTGTTCAGGCTGTGCATCTCCGGAGGCACGTTTTCTGCGCTGATGTCTCCATAGTGACGGGGTAGTTGGTTTCGCTGCAGACAGAATGGACAAATCCATATTTTTGCTCGTACATCAACATTGGCGAACGGATTCAGCACGGCTCGACACGGTGGCTTGCAGGTAACGGGCTCATATTGCAGAGTTGGTTTGTTAAGCTCCTGGTTCAAATATCAGCAAAACAATCCTCCTAGAGCACTTCAAACAACTTACCTTCAGAGGAGTCAGCATAACACTGAGGGGGACAACCAATCTGTTCGCTTCCTGATAGATGTCAGCTCCGCCATGTGCATGATCATGGAGTGGCTAACCATGCGCGAAGATGGTATGATGTTCCAACTGAGCCGGACGCCATCTCTATCCTCCACCTCTGCCCAGTTGTCCTTGATCGCATCGTATTGTGCTTGGTCCATCTTTACAATAATCTGGGTGTCACCTCCTTCAACAACGCATGCTGGGAACCCTCAGGACGAACTTTTGTGCGGCCGGGAACCGAGATATAGGATGAGGCTCCTTCCTATACCTGGAATACTGCGAGTCGAATTGACGTAGGTGCGCACAGTGGTCGCGTAAACAGATGTCGGGGTGATCAAATGCGCCGGGCCACTCTGGCAAGATGGACAGGGAGTTGAGGTAGAAATGCACAGTCCAACAAGGCGTAGTGTGTAGTAGTACTGCTAATGGCTGCGGTTGCGGCATCGGTCAGTATGGCTCGCCGTACCTTCCCTGCGAAAACGACACCAACCAACACGCTGCGGGCAACTTGTCCCCAAATTGAGAATCCCCTGGGTCACTGGGCCACCTTTACCTCTTCCAAAGCGCGACAACTTGAACCTTCTTGCAAAGACACAAGATCTGTCGCCTCTGGTGATCGGGCCCAGCAAAGACGGCATTCTTCCTTGTTATGATGAGCAATACGGATCACTGAGAACAAGCAGCTGAGCGGTTCAGAAACACGCCAACATGGCGTCCCCTTCAATGCTCACAAAGGTAAGTTGATCTCCCAGTCGATCTCCCAGTCGCCAATACCCCAGTACAGATATACTGACTGGTCTCGCAGTTCGAAAGCAAAAGCAGCCGAGCCAAGGGTTTAGCCTTCCATCCTAAACGACCATGGATTCTGGTCAGCTTGCATAGCAGCACCATCCAGTAAAGTGCACCGGGAACATTGGTCGCAACGTTGACTGACCACGCTCCTTAGGCTATGGGACTACCGGATGGGCACACTCATTGACAGATTCGAAGAGCATGACGGGCCAGTACGAGGTATTGACTTCCATAAGACGCAGCCGTTGTTTGTTTCGGGAGGGGACGACTACAAGATCAAGGTCTGGTCGTATCAAACTAGGCGTTGTCTCTTCACCCTCAATGGGCATCTGGACTACGTTCGGACGGTCTTCTTCCACCATGAGTTGCCATGGATTCTGTCAGCGTCGGACGACCAAACGATCCGGATCTGGAACTGGCAGAATCGGTCTCTAAGTATGTCCGTCGATGTGCTATGTTGGCTTCCACTGACAAATTTACAGTCTGCACCATGACGGGCCACAACCATTACGCCATGTGCGCACAATTCCATCCCAAAGAAGACCTCATTGTTTCCGCTTCGCTAGACCAATCCGTTCGAGTCTGGGACATCTCTGGGCTGCGCAAAAAACATTCTGCACCCACTTCGATGAGCTTCGAAGATCAAATGGCGCGTGCGAACCAACAACAGGCTGATATGTTTGGCAATACCGATGCGGTTGTCAAGTTTGTGCTAGAAGGGCACGACCGTGGTGTGAACTGGGTTGCGTTCCATCCGACATTACCGCTGATAGTATCTGCGGGTGATGATCGCCTGGTCAAGCTATGGAGAATGAGCGAGACAAAAGCATGGGAGGTGGACACATGCCGTGGACATTTCCAGAACGTGTCAGCATGTCTTTTCCATCCCCATCAAGACCTCATCTTGTCCGTCGGCGAAGACAAGACAATTCGTGTTTGGGATTTGAACAAACGAACCTCCGTCCAATCCTTCAAGCGAGAGAATGACCGCTTCTGGGTTATTGCGGCGCATCCAGAGATCAATTTGTTTGCTGCTGGGCACGACAATGGTGTTATGGTGTTCAAGCTGGAACGAGAACGACCAGCATGCTCCGTGTATCAAAATCAACTCTTCTATGTGACCAAGGACAAGCATGTCAGATCATACGACTTCACCAAGAACGTTGAATCGCCCTCGCTTTTGTCACTTAGGAAGTTTGGAAGCAATTGGGTGCCACCTCGGACACTTTCTTATAACCCCGCGGAGAGGTCTATCTTGGTTACGTCGCCAGCAGATAATGGGACATATGAGCTGATCTCTCTTCCTCGAGATGCAACGGGTGCCTCGGACCCAACCGATGTCAAACGAGGCTCAGGCAATGCTGCAGTTTTTGTCGCTCGGAACCGGTTTGCAGTGTTTACCGCTTCCACCCAACTGGTGGAGATCAAAGACTTAAGCAACTCCACTACGAAGTCCTTCAAGGCGCCTCCTGGCACCACCGATATCACCTACGGCGGCCCCGGCTGCCTGCTTCTCATCAACCCTACAAATGTTGTCCTTTATGACATCCAACAGAAGAAGCAGCTGGCGGAGCTAGGTGTGACCGGTGTCAAATATGTGTCATGGTCCAACGATGGACTCTATGCCGCATTGCTCAGTAAACACAATGTCACCATTGTCAACAAGTCCTTGGAGCAGGTGAGCACTTTGCATGAGACAATCCGAATCAAGAGCGCTACTTGGGACGACTCTGGGGTTCTTCTCTACTCCACCCTCAATCACATCAAGTACACTCTGCTCAATGGCGACAACGGCATTGTCCGGACACTCGATCAGACTGTCTACCTCGTCAAGGTCAAGGGCCGCAATGTCTACTGTCTCGATAGAGCTGCGAAACCAAGAGTTCTCAGCATTGATCCAACAGAGTACCGCTTTAAGCTGGCGCTCGTCAAACGCAACTACGAGGAAATGCTCCAGATCATCAAGACTTCAAGTCTTGTCGGACAAAGTATCATATCTTATCTGCAAAAGAAGGGGTATCCGGAGATTGCCCTGCAATTCGTGCAGGACCCGCAGACCCGGTTCGAACTAGCCATTGAATGCGGCAACCTTGAGGTGGCCACAGAGATGGCCAAAGAACTTGATCGCCCGAAAATTTGGGGGCGCTTGGGTGCTGAGGCTTTGATTCACGGCAACCACCAGACGGTCGAGATGGCATATCAGAAGCTTCGGAATTTCGACAAACTTTCCTTCCTGTATCTTTGCACCGGCGACGAGGAAAAGCTCTCCAGGATGTCTAAGATTGCTGAGCATCGCGGAGACTTCGTTTCAAGATTCCAGAATGCTCTTTATCTTGGCGACGTTGAGAGCAGGATCCAGATGTTCAAGGAGATTGAACTCTATCCACTTGCGTACCTTACCGCGAAATCGCATGGCCTGACTGAAGAATGCGCTTCGATACTCGAGCTCTGCGGATTGACCGAGGACCAAATATCAATGCCCGAGCCTGGTGATGGCCTTGCCAAACCCAAGGTCATCGTCCCGACTTTCAAAGCGAACTGGCCGGTCAAGGAGGCATCCCATTCCTCATTCGAAAAGGCTCTCCTGGGCGAAGTGGGCGTGGCAGTGGACGAGGACGCCAGTCCGGACCTGCTCAATGAAGACATTACTGCTGCCGCAGACGGTAACGAGCTAGCCGCAGAGGATGATGTCGATGCAGTCGAGGGCTGGGACATGGGAGACGATCTTGGCCTTGACACCGCCGGAAACGACTCTGACTTTGTCAACGTTGATAATCCCGATGTCCCAGTTGAAGCCGCTGGTCCTGGCACTTCTGAGGCGGACATGTGGGCACGAAACTCTCCGCTGGCTGCCGACCATGTTGCTGCTGGGTCCTTTGAAAGCGCCATGCAATTATTGAACCGCCAAGTTGGTGCTGTCAATTTCGAGCCTCTCAAGCCTAGATTCCTGGAGGTCTACCAAGCTTCCAAGACATACCTCCCTGCCAATGCCGGTTTACCCCCGATTGTGAACTATGTCCGCCGGACCCTCGACGAAACGGACAGCAGAAAACTGCTGCCGTACATTCCTCGAAGCCTCGATGCCCTCTCTACCGTCGACCTACAGGAAGGGTACACTGCAATGAGGACGAACAAGCTGGAGAGTGGGGTTGTCACGTTCCGGAATATCCTACAGTCTCTGCTGGTCAATGTCGTCAACTCGGAGGCTCAAGTGGACGAAGCCAAGGCTCTCATCGCAAAGGCTACGGAGTACACACTTGCCATGAGCATTGAACTGGAGCGACGTCAAATTGCTGCTGCTGGAGGCGATTCAGAAGACCAGCTGAAGCGACAGCTAGAACTGTCTGCCTACTTCACCATGCCCAAGCTGGACGTTTCTCATCGGCAGCTGGCTCTCATGGCAGCTATGAAATTGGCTTTTTCGCAAAAGCAGTATTCGAGCGCACTGTCTTTTGCCAACCGAGTTTTGGCAAATGGTGGTGCTCCTAAACTGGTCGAACAGGTTAGTACTACCATTATATTGTACCCGATACCTTACTAATCATTTTCACAGGCAAGAAAGGTCAAGCAACAAGCGGAGCGGTCCGGTGCCAGCGACAAAATCGACATCGAATACGATCAATTTGCAGATTTCGATGTGTGTGCAGCATCTCACACGCCGATATACAGCGGAACGCCGAGTGTGTCCTGCCCATTCACTGGAGCTAAGTACCATGTTCAATACAAAGGCGATGTCTGTCGGATTTGCAACGTGTGCGAGATTGGTGCACCGGCCAGCGGACTGAGGCTATGGGTGAAAGGACTCTGATAGCCAGGACGAGTCTATGATGATGAGGGCGTAGCATAGAGCTGTTTGGTACAAAAGGCTCGGTAGACAGTTTCCAAAAGAACATTGAGTTTACCTTGCTTTTAACTGTGGCGGACTCCTTCGATGTGTATTAAATATCACATCTGTTCTCCCACAGCCAACGTTCTTGGCCTGACTCCCCTATACTGCTGGTCACTTCCGGCGAGCATTTCAGGCTTCTCGTGCTTGCGAGGCTGTCTCGGCCTTGAACATCTTAGTAAGCACTGTTTTCCGGTAGACGCTGCCAAGCTTCGTAGATCATCCAAACCACCAAATATACTCCGGCAGGTATGTAGATTGGACTTCACCTCATCCAAAGTAGCAAGTGGGTTTTGCACTTTTTGTGGTGGAAACTATGATGCCATAGAACTCTGGATTCACCGTATGGCTACCTAGGTAGTCTGCAGCACCGCTGACTTGTACCGGATTGAATGCTCTCGATGGCAAGCCCCTGGGCCGGGGCCCAGTCGCAAACCCGATAATGTACCATCCTCCATGTCGTGAACTGACCGCCTTCGGCATCGTCTCCAACTATGCCAGAGTGAACCTGCTAAGAGACCAGTGCTAGCAAATCATGCTTTTCCACGGTGAGCCATCTGTTATGGTTTGCTCTCTGTCACTTCAAAAAGAAATACGTCAGGCCTTCGGTCAACGGAAGTGAAGTTTGCCGGAAGAGGAGGGAGGGGTGGTCGAGGCGAGGGCTGTGGGCGACGCCTGGCTTTTGGTCTGATGCGAGTGATTGCGGTCCTAGTGACGAGGACTCTTCAGTCAGGTGGTTGGCTGGTTTTGCGATGCTCGAGGGTCGAGCCTTGACAGAGCGAGTCAGCTGTCTCGGTGTGGACGTGTGGTTAAGGGAAAGTTATACTGGGTTGATCCACGTCCAGGGCAATGGCAGATGAGAACTTGAGTTGCAAGAGTCTTGCTTGAGATTGCTTTCGAAGCGGTAGGCTGATTGGGTTCATGTATCGAAGGTAGGAGGGGAACTTGAACAAGCGACGAGGCGGATCGTATCTGAGGAGCAATCGTCTTGAGAGGAGCCTGAAGTTGGAGCTGGAGGCATCCAGAGACGCAGATGATGGTCTGCTTGAACACAGGAGACTCGGACTGCGCTGCCGCGACCGAACAACTGCCTGTGCCAGTGGTGCGCAATAAATTTGACTGCGACCTTGACCTGTGATGCATCTTGCCTGCGCTTCACTTTTTGTCTTCACCATCATCCACTTCACTTCCAACCCCTGCTTCCCACAACTGGAATTCACTGCCTCTGTTTTCCTTTTCCCTTCTTCTTCGTCGCGACAACATTCCATCCCACAGCGTTTGATTCGCAACTTTGCAAGGCTATCTTCGACGCAACGATAGGTACTATTTCCCTCAACCCGCTTCTCTTGGTGGTAGAGAGATACCTAACTGACAGTTGAGAAGCAGGTAAGATTGCCACCGCCAGCCCTCTCTTACGATCATCATCCTCTATCCTCTCCTGCCTAGTTTCCCCTTTCCTCCCCTTTCGTTCCCTTTCGAAAGCGAGGCTTGTTGTGAGCAGTTGCAAGGTCGTCGCGCAGGCTTTCGCACCCTCTTCAACTCAACTCACTTCAAACTCGACATCTCAGCCGCCCATACTACCCACTTCTACAGATCGGCTTCAGAGCCATAGAATACTGACTGTGAGACTGTTGACTTAGTGCACGCATCATCATGAGCGACTGGCAGGCTGGAGCTCCGGGTAAGTTGAACTCATATCCTCTCTTCAACCCATGTTATCACGTCTTCTCTCAATGTATCCTCGCACATTTACAATGTTTCCGCCTCGAAATTGAATCCTTCAAGCCGCGCGGCCCTCTTGTAAAAGGCCTAGCTTATAAATCATCGAGGAGCATCGGTTATCTGTCTGAAACTTCCTTACTTTGAAATGCTCCGTCACCAAGTATAAATGCAGATCGACTAACAGTGCCTAGCTTCCGCCAATTGGGACCACGGTCAAGCCATGGAATCGACCGCTGATACCAACAACGATGCGGCTTTTGCTGCTGCGTTTGGTGGTCAAGATTCTGACATGGGAAATTCTGGTGCGATGGACAACGCATGTCGCAACTGTGGTCAAGAGGGCCACTTTGCCCGTGAGTGTCCGGAACCACGCAAGATGGGAGCTTGCTTCAACTGCGTACGTACATACTTACCCCCATTATGCGATCGAGACTAACATGGAGCAGGGCGAGGAGGGTCATGTATGCACAACAACCCAATGCGCCTCTATTTCGCTGACAACCTTCTTAGTCCAAGGCAGAATGCACCGCACCACGCAAGTTCAAGGGTGAATGTCGCAACTGTGGTGAAGAAGGTCATATGATCTCTGATTGCCCAACCTATGTCGAGAAATGCAAGAACTGCCAGCAGGAAGGTGAGAAATTTCGATGCATCCCGCCGCGGTCGAGTCTGCTAACGCGGGAATGGCACGACAGGTCACAATGCTATTGACTGCAAGAACCCAATGATGATGGACCGTCATGGAGTTGCCGACATGTCTGAGGCCGAGGCATGGGATTTGCTCAAACAGGCCAGCAACGAGAGAGACATCGGCGACTTCAAGGAAGCTGTTCAAATCCTGACCAAGGTTGCTCCTGACTACACCTACCCTCGCCTTGAGAAGGAGTTTCGCGATCGGGGTTTCAACATCTATCTCATCGCTCTGGTCTGGTCCCGCCTGTCACATTTCATCCCAACTCAGTCATGCTAACTTATATCACAGGAGAAGGACACTGGTGAAACCTGGACCAATGTCAACATCCAAGGCGAGACCGGTAAGAAGTACGTTGTCAGCTACTTCAAATCCGACAAACCTCAGCGTCCCACCTTGGCCAACAAATGGCCTGCTTCACCGGAAGAGAACATGGATCGCCTGGCCAATGCTGGCATTCCCCTCGATCGTGGTGTTGACCTATGTCGCAATTGCGAGAAGGTAGGCCACAAGACCAAGGATTGCCCCGAGGAGAAGATGGTCAGAGAGCAACTCATTGTCACTTGCTATCTCTGCGGAGAACAAGGACATCGTGTTCGCGACTGCACTCAGGAGCGCAAGAAACCTGGCCGAGCCTGTCGAATCTGCGAAGCCGAAGATCACATTGCCAAGGATTGCCCCAATCGCGAGAAGCAAACTTGCCGCAACTGTGGTGCAGAAGATCACATGGCTAGGGAATGTCCTGATCGCGAGAAGCGTACCTGCCGAAAGTGCGGCGAAGAGGATCACATCGCCAGAGAATGCCCTAATGCTCCCAAGCAAACCTGCAACATCTGCGATGCCGAGGATCACTTCGCTAAAGACTGCCCCAAGAAAGGCGAGCCGGGACTTCGTCCTCGTAGAGATTGGAGCCAGGTCGTTTGCAGCCTCTGGTAAGCCCAACCACAACATATCTGTCATCTGTCAGTGCTAATGGATCGGAACAGCGAGCAGAAAGGCCACGGTCGTGCCAGATGTCCTCAAGCGGAGGGAACAGCAGCCGCTAATGGA
The DNA here is from genome assembly GCF_000230625.1 of Exophiala dermatitidis NIH/UT8656. Lineage (NCBI taxonomy): Eukaryota > Fungi > Ascomycota > Eurotiomycetes > Chaetothyriales > Herpotrichiellaceae > Exophiala > Exophiala dermatitidis. Next base: position 2,988,165 of record NW_008751650.1, on the reverse strand, counting down.
GAGACCGCGACCAATGGTAATGCTGGAGCCGGTGCTGGATGGGAAATTGCCGAGACTGCCACTGCCGGATCTGCACAAGGAGGTTGGGAACAAACTGGCGAGTCTCATGCTGCTCCAGCACCTACTGGCGGTTTTGCCTGGTAAGGTCAAGGTTCTGCAGGCTCGACAGATGGGCCGTTTGCTCCCGGCATTTAGTTTCATCATCATTCAGCCTGACCATACCAGTGCAGCAAGCCCCTTCGCCAAAAAGCCTCTGGTCCGCATCTTGCTCTCCTCTACCTACTGCAGGTGAATCGCCTGGTCAGTGGGGATCGATTTGTACGAACACACTACTAGGACACAGTCAAAAGAACAACTTTGTCCACAGCCCAAGCTGGTCAAGCATGAGAAAGCCCACCTTTGCCAGAAAACGGGCAAGCTATTGGCATTGAAAAGGAGTTGAGGAGTCAGTCGGCCACATGCTCGCAGAGGACACAGGTAGCAAGCAGACCACAGAAAATGTGAATTTCATCTCTTCTCCTCTCGTGTCTACGTCTACCCAGTGATCCAGGCAGATCGAAAACCTTGTTTGCAGTGTAGGCCGTAAAAGTAGTACCTAGTAACATCAAAAGTAGTACGAAACGAAAGCCAGCGCCTTGCCATAATAGCATCACCATCAATACCACCAGTCCTACCACAGCAACCTCTAACGCATCAACATGGTCATCGTCGTTACTGTAGCATCCACCACTTCGTCCTAATGTAACAGGTCATAAATCGTAACTTCATAAGCATCTTTGCTCCATATGGTCATCCAACCAGCCAGCCAGCACCGAGAAAGCGAAAAAAGGGCCGTGATGTAAAACGCCTTTGGAGGGTCAACTACTCTGCCCCAAGTCACATCGTCGAACACTTTTTGTCAGAAAAGGCGACTGAGGTAAACATTGAACACACATGCGTACACTCCGGGTGCACACAAACACACTTCAATTCCTCACACGCATACATAGAAGTAGGGAGAGGAGAGTGGGCGTGAAACAAAATTCCATCACCATCACCACTTACCGACCTCCGGCACCTAGTATCATTGCACCGCCGTCTTCTTCCCCCCACTAGCAACCCCCTGTCTCTGTCTCTGCCTCTTCTCAATCGGCAACATATGATACCCCCTAAGATGTTCAACAAGGTGATCCCTACGCGTGAACCCATTGGTCCCTCTGCGATCGCAGTTCCGGACCTCGCAGTCCATATAGGTCGCGCGATGGCGGGACTTGATGTGTCTCTTGATATCGGCTTGGCGGGTGAAGAAGCGGGTTGGAGCCCCGTTGGCGTCGCAGCAGTCGATGTGGACGCAGTGTTGACGGCTGACTAGGTTTCTTCTGGGGCAACAAAAGTATGAGTTAGAAACCGTTACTTCGCGCCACGAGCACCAGAAAACCGGAACGGGCGGGAGGAATCTCTGCCTCTCTCGCGCTCCCTCTCTCTCACCTCTTTGCCTGAGACACAGGCTGTGGGCCATTCGGCAAAGTTATCAGCACAGGCATATTCATACTGTCGGTCTCGTTTCGTGCTCGATAGATACAGGTATAAAACGGGGGAGCTGGATAGTGCTGCTGCTGCTGCAGCATCTCCGCCGTCTCCGTCTCCGTCTTTGGCTTCAGCTGCATCTCCGCCGTCTCCATCTCCGTCTTTGGCTTCAGCTCCGGCTCCGCTTCCAGCTTTGGGTCGATGTGTGGCGTTGTTCGGTATTGGATGGTTGCGGACGACGACTCCACTGTTGTTGCGTGACATGACCATACTAGACTGCTGGGGGGATATGAAGCAGAAGCATATTCCGCCGGTTTGCAAGCGCCGGTGTCATGGTCATGATCATGATCATAGCCTGGCTGGTTGATTGGAGGTGAAGTAAAGTAGGAACATGCGTAGCTGGTTTCACCTGTATCGTACATCCGTAGACTGGTGGGGTTCGAAGGGCAAGGATAAAGGGATGCTTGGTTTATTTCCTGTGGCGGCGTTGTCAAAGCCAAGGTATGATGTGGGTAGAAATTGCCCGTGTAGTATTGAGGAGTGACTTGTCCGGGTAAGTCTGGGCCGACATCGTCAGGAGCTGATTTCAACGCCGCCGTCAACGGTGTGTAATATGGAAGTCGCGGTGTTTGCTCGCCGGTATAGTCACTGTAAGGCGGCGTTGAGGCCGCCTGGAAGTCGCTAGTTGCATCCTGACACCAGGACTGATCTGATAACATGGGGATGCAAGCCAAGCCGAAGGCTCTCGACAACAATGCAGAAGTTTTGTCGATGGCGTGGGTTTCTTCTAATGCTTACATGATAAATAAGTCTTAGGCTCGAGGGGAGAATCGTATGAAGTCAAAGGGCTGATAGAGGCGGCTGGAGGTTGAGAGATATGGGCCTGGAATATAGCACTGACACACACTCGCACCGTCATTCGATGTTCAAGCCCTGGCTCGGACGAATAATGTCCATGAATGAGAAGGTGGGCTGTGATGGCCAATGAACAGGTGCCATGCACACTAGAACCTGAGTGGTACCGGCAGTGAGGAAGACGGATACATCCTGGCCACCGGTGGTCACGGCCAGAAGAGGCGGTATCTACCCTTCAGAGCAATGCTAGGTCCAATGGAAACCGTCGAGCAGAAGGCTGGAATGCATGACCAAACATCACATGGGATGTGGAATCGATGAGGAACTGACAACCAGAGGACGGAGGATGAAGCCAACGGATGGTGCGTTGTGCAAAACCAAAGCGGGCTGCATCCGAAGGGAATGTCGTTTCCCCCATACATCCCACGTGTGGATGTGTTAAGCCGACTGCGTAGGAATGAAAGCCAGGGAGACCCACCGATGCATAGACCAATCAGTACCAGGTTGTAGGGCGAGGCTACTTACAAGGCTCATATTGCCAAAGCGAACACCAGCAGGCACGGTCCTACCCACTATGATTCGCGGCCCCCAATAGATTTGCAGGCCGTTCTCCAGGACGGACGACTGCAGTCGCTCCTAAATGAAAGTTCACGGATGCAAACAAAGAGAAAACACTTCGAGTTGGTAACACGGTGGTAAGGGCAGTGATCGGTCAAGCCCAAAGGAGAATCTGCCGGTGTGGAGATGCTGTCCTCCTGGGTAGCCGTAACACCAAACAGTGACGACGAACATCAGTAGTGCTCACCAGAGTACAGACCAGCAACCCTCGAGGGTGTCCCAATAATGGTCGAGGACCCTGGCAGTGTCTGCAAGTCGATGAGAAACCCTGGAAATTGTTCTGCAAGGTTGCCTTTTCACCAGGCAGAAGGCGCGCACACTTGTGGAAAATGAAAATGGAAGCAAGGAGGCCGCATGCAAGGGCAGAACACGCGCGGAGGCTGAGAAGTAGACGAACCAGTAACAAAGAGGCGATGCCGACAGCAATACCTTGCATCGCGATCTGATTGGTGTTAGTCGAACCATGCCAGGGAGACCTACCCAGCCTGGTTGCCTTTTCGAACCAACAACCAGCACAGCCCCCTCGAACTTGCTCTGCTTCCTTTCTTCTTCGACATCCCGGTGTGGACAGCCGAGCTGGTAAGTTCTGGGACATCCGTGGCAGCAAAAAGTGAGGCGAATGTTAGGCTGCCCATGCCACGCGCAAAAAGAGACGTTAGTCAAACCGAAGCGTGCAACGTGGGCTCCGGATCACATCGCATCGCACCAAACAGGCTCTGCAGAAGCCAAGCAAACCCAAAAGCGGATATGCAACCCGCGTCGTGAATAAGGTACACAAGAAAATCGCAAGATAAGGCTTTGGAGATTGAGAACGGAGCTCTGTTGAGGGAGGACTCTGACATCTGGAGTTTGACAGGGTCGGAGAGGGAGAACTCTCTCCGTGTCTGCGTAGAGAAATAACATTGCATACACCGGGAGTTGTGGTCCAGTGTGCCGTGGTCAAAACTAGTCTACAGGTCGTCTTCGAGGAATTTGTACAGAAACTTGAAGTCCGCCTTTCGCCGATTCATCCTGCCAATGTATTAGAATAACGGACTCGGATCCTCGCAGGTGTAGCGATTTCACTCACCAAGTACTCTCGTAATCGAAGAAACGATACGTCCCTTGTTCGTACTCCTCTGTAATTTGCTTGGGCTCTTCGTGCCGTTGAAACCATGTCTGGTATTGCTTGTGGAACCGCCAACTTTGATTCTTCAAGGCGCGCGCCGCCAGCCACTGCTGGTAGGTATTTTGCCGGTAGTAAAAGATGTAAAACAAGGTGTCGGTTTCCAGTCTCTGGTTGTCGTACAGGGCTGGATCGTCGAATATCGGCAGGACGTCCTGGGGGTAGTGAGCGGGGGTGTTGTATTTGAAGGTCGGGCGGCAATGTTGAGGCCGGTCGCTGTCCGATGGTTCGGGACAGGTCTCCTGTGAAGCCTGCAGCAATCTAGCCAACTGTGAGGGTGGCTGAGCAGCTCGACTCTTGGTCGTTTCGAACGAGTCGAGGAGGTCTTGTAGACCCGGGGGCAGATGATAGATTGACTCCACTCCCGAAGGGTCGTCACGTGCATCACCGTTTGTCGTTGGCAATTCGTCCGCTATCACGGGTATTCGGACTGCCTCGGATTTATCCATTGCGGGAGTCGGTGGAATGCTACTAGGCACACTTTGAGCTGGAGCACCACTGGTCGAACTTAGTGTAGGAGATTTGGAGTGATTCGATTGTTCAGGCGGCGTGGGGCCGTCCGTGGTTACCGAAGCAGGTGCAGGTGAGGCTGTCTTTTCAATGGGTTGCGCCGATACAGGGACCGGAGAACTCGTGCTGGATGCTTTAGCAGGAGCGGGCAAGCCATGGGATGCAGTGACTGAGTTTGTGCCGACCGGAGGAGGGAGGGGAGCAATACCGACGCCGGTCTTGTCGCTGGCCGCGGCGGCGGCGGCTGCTGAGGCATATTTCAGGGTCTCGCCAGGAGGCCGATTGGGAATCGGTGCAGGCTTCATCGTCGTGTCTTTGGGGATTGAGGGTGGGGGCGGCATGGTATTCAGAGTTGCAAGTGCTGGCAGAGGTGACCTGAGTTGGGTAGATGGTCTTCGGGCGGGAGGGTGTTCGACTTTCGTCTTCTTGACCGGGGCAGGGGCTGATTCTGGTTCAGCCTCCTCCTGGACAGACTGTGCATCTTGCGACGAGATGCGATCCATCTCGTTGGCCAGGCCGAATTGTGCTTCTTCGCCATCGAGATTGAGATCATCATAGATGCCTTCGTACGCATCGGCGTCAAAGTCCGGATCCTTGCCTTCTTTGACAACTTCTTCAATCTCACTCTTGATGGCAGCCACGGAATCGTTTTCAACATTGCCATTCTGCAAAGATCGCAGGAGTAGTTGGAGCCGAGATTCGTGCCATTTGTATGTTTCAGTCATCGTCTCGATCTCCGCTAGCCGAGTGGCCTTGGTGTTGTCCTTCTGCTTCTTCTTGAGGGCTGACTGCAGAGTATTCGCTTCCGGCTCCAGCTCTTCGGTCAGTATCCGGTTGATTTCATCCAGCTGCTCTGATAAGAAGTCGCAGAGTTCCTCTCGTTCCTTCTCCTTCGGGTCTTGCTTGATGTTCTGAGACAGCCCTTCTTTGGAGAAAGCCTTCGTCTTCATCTCCTTCTCCACCGCTTTGAAGATTTCCATACACTGCAATTTCCGTCAGTCGGCGAAAAAGGAGTGCCATCAAAATTCTTACTTTCTCTATCCGCTTCCGCTGTTCGAGTAATGCACTCTTATCTTTGATCTCATTGCCCGCTGCCCAAGTCTTTATCTGGTCTCGGGACCGTTGTAGCTTTTTGATCTCTTTCTTGAGGTTGTCCTCCAACTTGTCCTTCTGCGCGGCATTCTGTGAAGAGTAGATCTTCTCGTAGATGGCCTCAAAGGCCTGGATGCCTTCGTCAACCTTCTTGAAGGTCTTGTCGATCTCTTGTTGGGTCTTCCGCGACGCCATGGCTGTCGCATACAACACTGTATTCGCAGTTAAGGGCGTAGGATCATGAAGCTGCGGTCTGAGGGTTCAATGGAGAGGCGGAGAGATGGCTGAACTTGGTTATCACTATGAAACCATTGGCATTGCCCGGCTGTCGCGCGCCTCGATGGCCGCGATGCCAATTAACAGCGGTCACTTTATCGACCACACTAACCTATTTGGGAGAAGGAGCTTGGCGAGTCACCTGCCGCCGTGACAATCATGTGAGAGTCATGTGACAAAAAATTGCGGCACCGAAAGTTAAACTCCACCGTAAATTGATGATTCCTGCGGAGTACTAGCCCACTGGCAGCATTTCAGCACTACTAATAGTCGCTACAAGACTGGCAGTTGAAACCAGAACACGCAAACAGCATCAATTCCAAGCGGTTTCAAGCTCTTGGGACCGTCCGAACTCCGTTCGCTTTAGGGCGTGTTAGAGTGTGACGTTTGTTCCATTAGAAACCAAAAGAGTCGCTAGAGATGAAAGCCATATTGCAGCGGGTGCTATCAAGCTCCGTGACCGTCAACGACCAAGTCGTTTCGGCGATCGGAAAAGGAGTGCTCGTTCTTGCTGCGATTGGCCCCAATGACACGAAGAAAGACGCCGAGTCGATGGCCTCGAAAATCCTGAAGATCAAGTTGTGGCCGGACGAGAGCGGCGGCAATTGGAAGAAAAGCGTGCAGGACATTGATGGTGAAGTCCTTTGCGTCTCCCAGTTCACCCTGTTGGCCTCGACAAAGAAGGGCAACAAACCAGACTTCCATGGCGCTGCCAAACCAGAAGTTGCAAAGGAACTTTACGACTATTTCCTGTCACGAGTTCGCGAGCTGTATGGCGCCGACAAGGTCAAAGACGGCGTCTTCCAGGCTATGATGCAGGTCAGCCTCGTCAATGATGGACCAGTAAGTCAGCCAGTGGTTTCCTCTTTTCGTATAATACGGTTGGCAGTAGCAAGGTGTTTAACTCGAACAGGTTACTTTGGAGATTGATACAAATCCTGCAAAGAAAGAATCTGCCACGAGCACTAAGACGAATACCCCGTCATCGGCATCGACACCCGCACAGCAGGATTGAGCCAAATATCATTACTGTTACTGACCACAAATGTGGAATTCGAAAGGCAATGCATCGGGAAGTATTGCTGTTGTTGCGCGCCAACCTGGAGAAGCCCCCCAGCTGGTCGCTTGCTATCTTGAACCCCAACGCTCAACTCCGCCAGAATCGATAGTCGTGACACTCGAGCTCAGCGGTGTTCAACGCAAGGTTTCGGGCATCACTATTCCCGTACGTAACATGGACTTTCAGCTCAAGAACAGCGGGGTTAGTTATGACCTTGTGGCCGTTCATCCAGCAAGCGGAGCTGCCTGTCCTGGACTAAGCGACCCAGCTACCTCGGCCATCATTGGTGGCCGCCGTGAGGAGCCTTATCTCATCCAACGCCCACACCAGCTACTACCGTACAGTACCTGACAACTTTATCAACTCCGGCAAAACCAACACCCAGTTGCCAGAGACAACTCCTCGTGGTCAGGGCCAAGGCCCCTATCACGGGTTTTTGAGGGGTAGGCGTAGCCGGCCATGCCCCGCAAAGACCGTAAACAAAATGATATAAGGATGCCTTTGGACTGAATGGACCTGGCACACGTCTACCTTTGACCAGGCGACAGCTCAGTTCTAAAAGGTAGTATCTCGTCAATAGCGATACAAAGTTCCACCTACCTAGGTTTTCATCAATCAAACAGCCCGCCCCAAACGGAAAGCTCTCTCTCTATAAAAGAAACCATGCCTGGACCTATCCGAACCGCCTTGAAAGTCGACCTCGACAAGCCGGCTAAGGACCAGCCATATCTGCACGTAAGGATTTAGTCGGCAGTACCCTTCAACAGCCATATTGACTGACAGTCGAATAGAACAGATGGCACCCTGACGGTACGTCGGGTTTCCGACATGTCGGCCCATCATCATCTCGCTAAGATGCCATTGTCTGTTCTAGTCCCCTTCTGCGGCACGATCAAGAACGGCGAAACCGTCAAGATCGAATGTCTCGACTGGACCGGCGGGCAAATCAAGAACAACGACAGCGCCGACGACGTGAAAAACGTCGACCTGACCCAGGTGCACTACCTGTCCGGCCCATTCGAGATCGAGACGGCCGAACCAGGCGACGTGCTCCTCGTGGAGATCCAGGACGTCCAACCGTTCCAAGACCACCCATGGGGATTCACGGGCGTGTTCCACAAGGACAACGGAGGCGGGTTCTTGGACGAGCTGTATCCTGAAGCGTAAGCCACCTGAACCTCTTTTCGGCCCCCCGTTCCCTCTCCTCCAGGACACAGCCCCATGTACTCACCTGTACTACAGCGCCAAGGCAATCTGGGACTTTGAAGGCATCTTCTGCTCCTCGCGCCACATTCCCGGCGTGCGGTTCGCGGGCCTAATCCACCCAGGCATCCTCGGCTGTGCGCCATCGCACGAGATCCTAGCGGAATGGAACAAGCGGGAAGCGGAGCTGATTTCGACAAGCTCCCTCAAGCGGGTGGTCGCGCAACCCCCGGAACCCAAGAGCGTGCACGCGGGCTCTGCGGATGAAGCGACAAAAGCCAAAGTCGGGAAAGAAGGCGCGCGCACCATCCCCGGCCGACCCGAACACGGCGGGAACTGCGACATCAAGAACCTGTCGCGCGGGAGCAAGGTTTATCTACCTGTGCATGTCAAGGGGGCAAAGTTTTCCGTTGGAGACTTGCACTTTTCTCGTACGGACACTCTTTTCCTCACCCTGGCTCCGCCTGTTATTTACTAATTCCCTGTTCTAGAGGGTGATGGCGAAATCTCCTTCTGCGGCGCCATCGAAATCGCCGGCGTCATCACCATCAAATTCGAGGTCATCAAGGACGGCCAGGCCAAGCTCGGCATGGTCGGAGGCAAATCGCCCCTCTACATCCCCGGCCCGGTCCAGCCGCAGTTCAGCCCTGGCCGCATGTTGTATTTCGAGGGCTTCAGCGTCGACGAGCACGGCAAGCAGCACTACATGGACGCCACTGTCGCTTACCGCCAGTCCTGCATCCGGGTCATCGAGTACCTCAGGCGCTTCGGGTACAGTGACTATCAGATCTACCTTATGCTGAGCTGTATTCCTATCGAGGGCCATGTGGCGGGAATCGTTGATGTAAGTACAATAAGTCCACATGTCATTTTCCCCAGTCGACCTTACAGTTGTACTATTCACTATATCCCCGGGGTTTCTGATTTGACTGGTATAGATTCCCAATGCTTGTACCACCATCGGCTTACCGATGGATATCTTCTCCTTCGATATCTCGCCCTCGGCTGAGGCCAAGAAGATGGATCTCGGGGCTTGCGCAATGGCAAGCAAGTAGGAGGACTCTTCCAGTGCAACACGAGCCAGTACACGACAGGACAGGACAAACAGTAATATTTTTGGCGGTCAGATTGGACGTTCTGCTTATCGTAAATTCGGTGAGGTCAGGGAGACTAGTAGTCCCAATGCTCTACTGCCTGCTTCCCGGGCCCGAATGGATCCGTAACAACAATTGATCATTTTCTTACTTGACTTTTGCTCTTGGGATTCTCAACGTCATGTTGAGTTCGGCGGCGCTGCAGTGACAAAACCGCCCCTATCGGGTGTCTGGATTTGGAAGAATGATCGACGATGTATTGATCCCAGCGCGCCGCAACAATCCAATGACAATATCAACAAACCGAGCCCAGATAAGATGTCTTTACCCGTTGCGCTTGCGTAAGTCGTACATATTGATTCATCGTGTTCCATTATATGCTTCCTTGTGTAGCCAGTGCTCTTGATTGAAGAAGAGCCGCCCCAAAAAACATGCTTAATCGACGCAGCCCCAGAACATGACCGACAACATCTACCGGTGTCTTTGCCGTCTTACAGGCCACGAGGCCGTGGCTGAAGCACAAGCCTTGTGGACATAGCATCATCCTGATGTAGCTCTTCAATCGCTCGCTTGTCTGCTGTCCTGCCCAAGAATGAAACCTCCTTGTCAGCAACGTTCCTAGGCGTATCCCACAATCTAAAGTCTAGGCAGCCGCTCCCAGGCGAACCCAGTCAGCATTGTTGTTGAGGCATGGTCGGCGCCAGCGGAGTATCAATCAGGACTGTCCAGCTTGGCCGGAAATAGGGACACCCAACCTCTTACGAACAGCAGGTTCAATTAACAGCACATCGTCCTCTCCAGAGATAGGGACACAATGTTACCCAGCAGGAGTGAGCTCCCACGATGCGGCAACACGGACATCACCCAGGGGAGTGCCGAAATGCAGGGGCCATTTCATAGCATGTCCTTTGATCAGCACACGCAAGCCGGGATTTATCCCAGTCAGGGTGGCTTTGGGATCAGCAAATCCCTTCTGGTGTTGCGCGGGAAGAAGCCAGGATGAGCCATCATCACTGAGAACGACGACAAAACGACCACTGCGGTCCTTTATCACTCTCTGGATGACAAAAATCATTCCTGCGGCTGGGCCGGCCTGTGACTCCTGCGCAGCAACGTTGAGGACCCAACTCCGGACTATGTCTGCGCTGCCGCCAGGTATGTAGTCTGGCTTGCCTTTCCGCTTGGACGGAGAGAAGACTTCGGGTATTACCGCACCACTTCCGACCGAACGTGGCTCAGCGTCCTCTGCAACTGACCTGAAGACAACCCTAGGCAAGGATGGAGTCCCGGCTGACGCTGCTGGCCCAGGCCTAAACCGTGTCGACTTGTTGGTCTCGTTCGGTCCATGAGTAGTAGCGGCGACGTCATCCTCCTCCTCTAAGCCTGAGTTCCATCCGATCAAGCCCTCGTCTTCATGCTGATCATTCGCGGGACGTTCGGCCAACTCCGGGGAAGACGAGATGGTGATTGTCTCGCCGAGCTGGGTTTCAGAATGTGAAACTTTGCGTCGTTTGGTCACCGGCGTAGAAATCTTATTTCGGGAATGCAAAGGTGATATTCTCCCAAGATCATCATCCTCGGGCTCGATGGAATCCTGCGGAGGCAGGGAGACACGAAACGTGGGCACGCTCGGAGTGACGAGATCATCATCATCAAAGGTCGTTTGGATATCATCCTTTTCTTTACGAACGACGGAATGGAAACGAGGAGTCGCGTAAAACGGAGAAGTCGACCCACTTGGCTGCGGATGCGAAGACTGGAAGGCGTGCTTGCGGGCTGAGGCAATGCTGGGTGGGTTGGCACTGCTGGAAGAGAGAGGGAGGAAACGTCGGGTAGAGGCAGGAGTCTGCAACCTGGTCAATGCCAACCCCAACTTACCAGGACTTGAAGATGAGCAATACTTTGTCAGCCTGAGGCATTGTCCATGTCTACCGCGTAGCCACAAGCAGCTACCGCGGAGGGCGTGATGGTGGTTTCTGCGTGATTTGGGTGAGAACGAAGGTTGGTTGTAGTCAGCTCAGTTCGACTACTGAGTATATAATATAGTGCCAGTGTAGTATGGATGAAGTGTTGAACTTGAAGCATTGCCCCAAACATCCGATAAGGTATCTTTCTGGAGAGTCGATACATGAAATGAAATGAGCCTTACTGCCCCGGAAAACCTGCCAGTGAGTGTCTAACAATATTGCTAGCGTGAACTGAGCACTAACGCAGTTTGATTCCCCCATAAAGATTTGTTGCAGGTTGCAGGCGCCTGTCAAGGCGACAAAGGTATTTCTGCACGAGTGCTCCTACATAGGTACCGTATCTATGAAGTACAGTACTTCAAGCTTCGACATGGTTCACACCTGAGGACCGCGTTTGTTTCATGAGCATCGACATTACCACGCCGCAAGCACGGCCCCGACCCTGCTATCAATAGCCCACGTTGGATCGGACGCTCGCCTGTGGAGGATCACCCTCGACAGGCTCCTCGCATCAGATGAACGATAGACGAAGCGGAACTAGAGACGGCAAGCGGGGAGGGCGCGGAGTATCAAATCGCATTCTCGTAAAAGTAGTAGTGGGAGTAGGTCAGCCTTGTCTGTTGCATAGAATTTGGACCTGAAGATCACAATCGGCCATTTACATAATGAGATGGGCAAAAGTACCAGTGACAACGCGTCGACATGGCGCCTTGAGCAAGGGTGGTGGCATCATAAAGTCCCCGAAGGTCCCAGCGACACCAAGGAAAGTGTTCGCACCACAGGACTGTACAGCGTTGTAACATGAGCTCGGACTATTGACTTTCTTCTTTGCTACCTAGGCGCCTACATTGTAGGTATGATGTATGCGGCACACGACTACAACACTTGGATACCAGCTTTGGCTCCAGCTGGCGAACACAAGCGACCCTGGATGACATCGCGGCCGATATGACGCCCTTGAGAGCTCCATCCGAAGCTGATCTGCCGTGAAGGGCGCCGGGGTGGCGCTGGTTGTCCAACCAGGCGCAGCGGGAGCAATCCTCTAGGTCTACCTAAGCCCTTGTTGGCTTCGTCGCACCAACATAACCTGGGGCCTGAACGATGGTGCAATATCTTACCAGTGAAAAGATCCCCATGCCAAAAGCAACTTTGACCAGCAACCCAGACAATCCTTATCTACTGTCTGCATGGATGGCGCTCTGTCCTACGTCGTGGGCTCGTACCGATTCGATGTCAGCTGTGGGGGTGGGAGGCTTCTGGATCAGTGTGCCCCATCAAAGTGCAACAGTAAGATCCATGGATCGCGTTGGATTTCACATTTATATACTTCGCGAACTGCAACTCTGTTGTTCAGCCTGAGCATTCCTTTCTTTTCACCCCTTCGTTCCCACCCGCCGAAATTGTGCCCTCTTCGCTCTACTACCATGGCGGATGATAAGCAAGTGCTTGATCGAAAGGATAACTTGGACGACTATCGCAATCGACTTGGGAGCGAGATCGCTGTTGGGTACGATGACGACAGTGCAATCCCCAAGGGCTCGACTGATCCAGTCTACGAGGCCAAGGCCAGAGTGTTGAATCGCGCCATCCAAGATATTGGAATGGGATGGTATCAATGGCAGCTGTTCATTGTCGTTGGGTTCGGCTGGGCGAGTGATAACTTGTGGCCCATTGTGACCTCGCTGATTTTCACCCCGATCACCAACGAATTCGGTCCGTCCAGGCCTCCTCTACTGACGCTGAGCCAGAACATTGGACTTCTGGCGGGTGCGGTCTTTTGGGGGTTCGGCTGCGATATCTTTGGCCGCCGATGGGCGTTCAATATGACCCTGGGGATAACGAGCGTCTTCGGCATGATTGCCGCAAGCTCTCCCAATTTCGCCGCTATTGGGTGCTTTGCTGCGCTGTGGTCCTTTGGCGTTGGAGGCAATCTACCAGTGGACTCGGCCATCTTTCTTGAATTCTTGCCTGGGTCTCATCAATATCTCCTGACCATCTTGTCCATTGACTGGGCCTTTGCTCAGCTCATCGCCACACTCGTCGCTTGGCCTTTGCTTGGGAATCTGACCTGCCAGGAAGGAGAGGCGTGCACCCGATCCAAGAACATGGGCTGGCGGTACTTTATGATTACCATGGGAGGACTTGCCCTGATCATGTTCTTCATCCGGTTCGTGCTCTTCACCATCTACGAAAGCCCCAAGTTCCTCATGGGCAAAGGTCGGGACGACGAAGCAGTAAGAGTGGTGCACGAGGTGGCGCGACGGAATGGCAAGACGACGCCCCTGACAATCGAGGACTTGAAGGCCTGCGAACTTCTCGCCGAAGGAGGTGTCTCTGGACATCAACAGACCAGCGCCGCGGCGGCATTGAAGCGACGCTTGGAGAAGGTCAATCTTACGCATGTCCGAGCATTGTTCTCGACCAAGAAACTGGCCTTGAGCACATCTATCATAATTGTCATCTGGGCGTTCATTGGACTGGGATATCGTAAGTTGCACACCCCTTTTCTTGCTTTGTTGCCCTGTTTCTGTGCATCCTTCTCTTCAGAGCTTCTTCTCCTAGAAGTGTCATATATTCCAGCTAACTTGAAAATTTCATACAGCTCTCTACAACGCCTTCATTCCGTACCTGCAAGCAGTCAAAGGTGCTCAATTCGGCGACAGCAGCACCTACATAACCTACCGCAACCAGGTTATCATTGCCGTGCTGGGGATTCCCGGTGCTCTCCTTGGCGGCGCATTGGTTGAGGTCCGTCGGTTCGGCCGCCGCGGTACTTTATCCGTCTCGACTGTTCTAACCGGCGTTTTCCTGTACTGCTCGACCACTGCCACCACGTCGAACTCGTTGCTGGGCTGGAATTGCGCATTCAACTTTACCTCTAATGTCATGTATGCCGTCCTTTACGGCTATACGCCCGAGTGCTTCTTCACCAAGGACCGCGGGACTGGGAACGCACTTACTGCGACCGCCAACCGCATCTTTGGAATCATGGCCCCCATCATCGCCATGTTTGCGAATTTGAAGACCACCGCTCCCGTCTACACGAGTGGAGCCTTGTTCATTGCTGCTGGACTGTTGGTGCTTCTTTTGCCTTTCGAAAGTCAGGGCAAGGCCAGTCTATGAAGAGGAGACGGTCTTGATTCTGCCGCAATGTTCGTTCGCCGCACTCTTTAATGGGCTTATGACAGTCGAGGGAATGGGGAGAAGGGGAAAGCAGGCTATTTATTCCAGCAGGACGGACATTATATTGGATTCTCGTATCATGGTCTCAAAATGGATACGAGGCACTGGCATCCAAACTACTCCTATTATTATAGGCGCAAAGATAACGGACTACTACGACTACGAGCTTTGATCAGCCGTGGAAAAGCAAAGCCGTACTCATTAATGACTTGGTGCTCTGGGCCGTGCTGGGCTCGGTAGGGATCTTTGCGGGACCGGCAGCAATCATTGATGAGACAGATGATATGACCAGCTCCGGCCCCCGTGGCAGATCGATAGAGAATTCAATTAACCCCCGTGCATGATATTCTACTGCTGCTCCGCCTGCCTCGCCTTGTAATTCAATTTATCCTTTCGTAGGTTTCGCAAAGCCTTCGGTGATGTAATCTAAAGCCAGACAGAAGCTGCTCACGGGACACAGCCTCAGCAAAGGAATATAGACATTGAGATGAGAGTTGGGAGAACTGGCGCAGAAGGGAAAGAGTTAAAACGGTGGACCTCAACCCTCACAGCGTTGCCAGTGTTGGTTCATCGAGGAACAACGTTGCATCCGGCCGGTTTGGTTTTTGCGGGGTGGTGGATGATTCTGGAGACAAAAGAGATATATACTTTTCGTATCGACACTACTTTAACGTCATATCCATTATATCCATTCCCACTTTCCAACCCTCTTGAAATATCGTTCAAGCTTGCTCGAGCTGAAGCAGAAGATTGCAGACGAACATATTCCAACTCCCAATCAGTGAAAGCTGTGCATTGCGCTTCCATCAGTGTGAGAAAACTGGCAGAGCAGATCAAAGCAAGGCGTACGCATTTACCTCAATATCTACTGCCGGTGTACGCTTCTTCCAGAGGCCCCAGCGACTGATCAAGATCTCATTGAAGGTTCCGGGGTCGTCGTCAAGTTTGGTCACTGGTCAGCGGCTCCCTGGTGCTGCCTTGTCTTTATCTGATCAGCCGAAGAAATTCTCACTCCGAGTCTCTCTGGACTGTTCATCTATCTCGCAAGATATCCGGTCACGGTCAAATATACTTAACAGCCTGAGTATCATACGGAGTTACAGTACCTTACATCCCCCAACACCTCACCAACAAGCCTTTGGCTAGTACCACCAAGCCAACTCCTCCAATATGTCAACAGCAAAAACAAAAACAACAGGCAAACAAAACATCATCCAAGCCACCCCCATCACAGTATCTCTCCACGACCTCGAACGCAACACCATCCCCTTTTCCACGCTCGTGGCCGCATTCGGCCCCGACAGCCTCGGAATCCTAGTCGTCAAAGACCTACCCAGGGAATTCTCCAGGCTCCGAAGCAAAGTACTCGCCGACGCATCTCGACTGGCCGCCCTACCTCCAGAAAAACTGCAGAAACTAACGAACCCGACGGCAAAATATCTAGTCGGCTGGTCGCACGGTGTTGAAACACTTAGACCTGGGGTGGTCGACACCGCGAAGGGAAGTTATTATGTCAATTGTGCGTTTTATCAGGACCAGAACAATCCCTCCTCCTCCTCTTCCACCGACCAAACGACCTCCGAAAAGTTTGCAGAATACACCGCCCCCAACATATGGCCCGACGACCACGACATCCCCGGCTTCCAAAACGACGTTGAGGCCTTAATCACACTCATCATCGACACTGCCGTGCTAGTCGCGCGGGCATGTGACCGGTTCGCCGAAAATCAACATATACCAGGCTACCAGGCTGGCTATCTGGAACGTGTGGTTCGAACTAGCACAACCACAAAAGCGAGGTTGTTGCATTATTTCCCATTAGACCAAAACAACACTCCCGAGGACACCAATTCTGCCTCCGCCTCCACTGATCCCGCTACCGATCCCCCCTCCGATCCCACCGCCGATGATGAAGACACCTCAGTCTCAGATACATGGTGCACCACGCACCTCGACCACGGTTGCCTGACAGGTCTAACATCAGCAATGTTCGTCGACGAATCCCTCTCCAACACCGATCCAGCCGAATCCGAACCGGGAATCATCATCCCCAACGTCGGTCTCGAACTTCCGAGTTCCCCGGACCCTTCTTCGGGACTTTACATTGTTTCGCGGACGGGCCAGATTTGTAAAGTCGCCATCCCGCGTGATTGTCTGGCTTTTCAGACCGGTGAGGCTTTGGAACTCATTACAAAGGGCCAATTCAAGGCTGTTCCGCATTTCGTCAAGGGTGTGGATCCTAACAATATAAAGTCGCATGTCAGCGACAATACCAACACCAACAACGACAGCAACAAGGCAAAACAACGCAAGCCCAAAATCGCTCGGAATACTCTTGCTGTATTCACCCAGCCGAATCTCGACGAGGTGATTGATCCGGAAACAGGGTTGACGTTTGGCGAATTTGCCAGCGGAGTCGTCAAGAGGAACACGGCGGACGGTGCGCGGTCGTAACATTGCAATGATCGACCATTGTATTGAATCGCTGTCCTGAAGCAATTACTAGCGGGCTACGACGACTACTTATCTAGCCTGTACATATATCACTTGAATTTCAACGCGTCAATCAATAATCGTCTTCTCTTGTAGACGCTGACACCAGCACGGCAGTGTAGAGGTGGGCTTGTCCTTATCTGCGCCATTCAACCCGAATCAGGATCAGAATATGATTTATGCCTGTGCCCGTTCCGCCGGGTTAACTAAACCCTGAACATATCAATAGTCCTTCATGCCTGTGGAAGAATGCCATTTGCCATTTGTTGCCATTCCCATTATCATCATTGAGCCGCTGCATGACAGGACCGTCCCTTTTTCACCCGTAACCGAAAACCCAGGATCCAGCACCCACTGCCATGTTCCCATAAACGCCTTGCTGGTGCAATAAATGTGCAGTGCCAATCAAAAGAAATATCACAATGCAGGGCAAAAAAAGAGTCATGCTTTTGTGGAGAGCCGAGGACAGCAGATCATGTTACTGATCTGGAACAGAGTAAGAATCCCGTCCCTTCCCTTCAAAATACTGCCTCCCGGCCGATCCAGGATTGATGCAGGACAAACTGAGAGTTGTAGACATCCCCACGTAGCTGGTGGCAGATTCTATGTTCTGACCAGCAAATTTGCAAGCTTGCTGGTTGTCTGCTCAAGAGTCTGTTCGGCGCCACCCTACCTGGCAAGCTCTGGTCGGCTTCTTCCGACATGGATGGAGTTAGAGCCGACTTCTCCAAGCAGCGGTGTCCTGCTGGGCGGCAGATCACCAATGGTATTGGCAGGAATGCCTTCATAGGCGTCGGATGTCTGGACTGGCGTGGCGAATAGGGTACGTGAGGCAGAAGGCGCCAATTCTGGAGACGGCAATGCTGGATCGACTTGTACAGGTCCTGAACCGTCATCCATCCTGCTTGCATTCGCACCCGCAACTCCAGCTCCCGCTGCTGCCGCTAACTCTGAGACAGCCCTCATGACAGATTCAAGGTTCGCGTCATGACGTTCATAAGCCTCTTGTAGCCATTGTTCCAAGACTTGACTGGTGGCGAACGTTTCCCCTTGCAGCTGCGAGAGCATAATGTCGCGAAAGCACTCATACATTTCACCCGACCTTTGTGGTGACACTCCGGCTCTACCTCGTTGTCGAACCTTGCCCGGCGCTGCCTCTGCTGTCGCTGCTTCTGCATTCAAGACAGCCATGGCGACCTTCTCGGCTTCACCTTGAGTAGAGTCTGAGGAAGGCAACCATTGCTCGAATATAGCCCTTGGTCCAGATCCCACGGGTGCCGCCACAACTTCGGCGGCCGTGGTTGACTTGACTTGTGTCATTGCCTCTTGTTCGTATCTCTCCTTGGCCGCCCGTGTCCCCTCCCACCTACAGAGACCCAATATCTCGTCGTTCGTCAGTTTGAGTTCATCGAAAACGCGGAATAACCTTCTATGCCATGCATATCTGCACATTCGTCGGCGATGGGCTGGGTTGGTGTAGTCAAGTCCAGGGTATTGTGCCTCTAAGTTATCGACGGTTCCATAGTATGTCTGCACTTCTGCTCTCACTTCTCCCACGATGTGCCGGTGTACATGAGCGTAGAATGAAGCTGGGTCGTTTTGCTTTGGTTTGGGAAATGTCCTCTCGTATATCAGGTCTGCAATGGAAGGCTTCTTCATGATGTAGGAGATCTTGACTGTTCAGGCGGGCCGATAGATGGCTTGCTTGTCTCTGGAGAGTCTGGTTCGGACCGGAGAGACAGTAGGCGAAGGAGAAAAGGAGGATGACCTCCGGAAGGAAAGTTGTTCGAGGTGTCCGCTCAATAGCAGCGACAGTGTCTAGCGGGTAGTATCTCGCTCAATGCAACCGTCACTGAGGACATGGAGAAATGGAACGTCACGAAGAGGTTTCTGGGCTTGCAGGGCCGGTTCGGAAGTGAGGTTGGAAGGAAATATAGACGCAGCGCCCTAGAATGGACGCCGGGTAATTGTTAAGATGGACAAGTCGTATTGGAAGTGAATTGAACGTAAGCGAGCTGAGTTGAATAGTATAGGGATGAGATGTTGACGGGTGATTCAGGCGGGCGCAGGGATGCTCTTGATTAACCTTCTGCTAGTAAAGTCAGGTACCGCCGCCCGCTGGCACCGGCACTGGGTTCGCTTCTGACACGAGCGACTACAACTTGAATCACCGAGCGCCGTATTTGGTGATCTTCAGTGAAGAAAAGAGGTTGTCCACGCAGCGGAACGAGTGATGAGGCCTTAAAGAACAACCTCAACCTCAACCGCAGTCTCGTCCGCTTGTCCTGCCTCCCGGTTGCCTCTGCCCGCCCGTCTTTCAAATCAAGCGTGCCACATCAGCGGCAACAATTGGCAAGGCAGGCGGTCGCGTTTGGATGCCAACTGTACGATCGCTTTCTTCACGTCCAGTGGCCTGCAGTGGCCGGTGGTGCAGGACCTTTTGCTGATCCTGCACGCTGTCTGCGGAGGCTTCGGAGGCCAATCATTGGGAAAATATTGAAAGAACTGCTCGGTCCTGGTCCCGAACTATGCGTTGGTTCGCCTTGTGCCAATCGCCCTCGCCAGCGAAATCGGTCCCGACTTTCCCATACGCTTCCCCGGCCATGAGCATTGTTCCAGTCGGTTGGTGAGGATCTTCTCTCAGTGGCTTGAAACTGGCTCGCCAGGCTGGCTTTCCCTGGCCGTGGCCTACGCGTGGAAATCACTGGGGCAGGGCTTCAGCCTTGCCCGAGGGGGCAACTTATGAAGAAAAGCAATTGGGCGTCCTCCGCGATTCAATAGGCCGCGATGTCGACCTTCAATGGCCTTGTGAAGGAGTTCCCCAATATCAGAGTGGACTATTTTCGGACACATCCAGGCAAGCCTCCACCAGCAGCATACTTCCTTAGCCATGTCCATAGTGACCATCTCCTGGGGTTGGAGTCAGTCAAGATGCCTTTCGTCTACTGCTCAGCGACGACACGGCGGATCCTTCTGAAACTGGAGAAATATCCGCATCGCATCAACTTTGCAAAGGGTATCCTTGAGTCTCGAAAACAACATTATCGTCATCTAAAGACGATCTTGAGACCTCTGCCATTGCATGTGAGCACCGAACTCGAACTAGGTCCTAAATCTACTATCAAAGTCACCCTGCTGGACGCAAACCACTGTCCAGGAGCTGTGATGTTCTTGATTGAGGGTGACGGCAAGGCGATCCTTTACACAGGAGACATCAGAGCTGAACCATGGTGGGTGAACTCGATCGTGCAGAACCCAGTGATTTTGCCATATACATGTCGGTTAAAGACACTTGATTGCATCTATCTTGACACAACATTCGCATCCCACGACGAGCCATATCGAGAATTTCCCACAAAGGCAGAAGGCTTGAAGGAGCTTCTGGAGAAGGTCGGCCAATGCTCCCCCGACACTATTTTCTACTTCAGAGCATGGACCTTGGGCTACGAAGACGTCTGGGTGGCCTTGTCCAATTACCTAGACTCGCGAGTCCACGTCGATGACTATCAGCTTCGCATATTTCGTCCCAGCAAGGACTCCGGGGAGGATTCCGTTCATAACGAAGGTGCGGCTCTTACTGGTTTCATGGTGGGAAACCACACGCGCCCTGGATGCTTGTCTTCCGAGATGAACGCTAGGATCCACAGTTGCGAACCAGGCAGCAAATGCCACTCAAACATTAAACGGTTGAGAAACATCAAATGGATCACCCCTATTATATCCAGGCTCCAGGACGGCACCGAAGTTAGGGAACTAGGTGCAGGAGGCGGAGGAGGCGATCTCTATCAAACCTCCGATCTGAGACTGGACGATTTGGCAGCCCTTCAACAGCTGGCCACAATGTGTGCCGATATTACGGACGACGAGGCGGTCTCAAAGATTCTCCGAGACGAGGTCACCAAAGCGCAGAAATCCCAGCGCTTTAACATGATCCTAGAGGGCGTTGATAACTTGCACTCCGACGAAAATCCGATGACGTTGAAGGATTTCCTGGCGTTGTTATCCAAACTGCACAATTCCATGCACACAGGGGCTGGATCATCAGTGCCAGTGAATAAAAAGCGGTATGGGAACGATACCATTCATTTCCCATACTCCCGTCATTCTTCCTATAACGAACTCCGCCATCTTGTTGGAGTGTTTCGCCCCAAAGATGTTTGTCCTTGCACGGTTGAAATGGAATCCTGGTCTGAAGAGCTAAGCATGGAAGCTCTCTTCGGCGACCTCTGCGTGGAAAAGACGTTCTACCACGATCGAGAGACCAGACAACAAGTTGAAGAATGGAGAGAAAGGGAAAGTATAGGTTTGGCCAGTGGCAGGAAGAGGAAACGAGAAGAGGAAGACACCCAAGAAACCGAATCCCAGGACGATGACCATTTGGAGGAATTCTATCAGAGTGCCCGCACGAACGTGGATCGGGCTAGTTGCAGTGGAACAGGGGTGAAGGTGGGATCGGGCGAATCCATACCCAGCAACCCTAAACAAGACGACCTAATCGAAGGTGATGAAGAAAAAGTATATATCACTTTGGATGATGACTCGGAAGACGAATGCGTGTCTCTTTCGGTGTTTGAGAGCATTTCTGGAGAGCAATTGGACCTATTGGCAAGCAGGTCGGCCGTCAGATCAACGAACGAGCTGCATTTGCGGTCGCAGTCTCACGCCGCTGGCGACGCTAAAATGTCCGTCGACGACAAGCTATCTAGAAGGCATGCCAGGCTAGAGGCATATTGGGCCGCAAGACACTGTCTGGTCAGGAATGACAGTAGTCATTGGGATGACTTATCTTTGAGGAGTGCTGGCCACCGTGGCCATGACGAAGAGGAACTGGAGTTATAGCCTGGTTTCATGTATACTGCCATATATAGCATCTTATTAGCATATGTTCTGTACATTGTAAAATATTTATGTACATTGTATATGCCTGACAGCTGGGAGGCCTTTGTGTGGATAAAGTGGAAAAGGAGTGACCCCCGATGTCCCTTACAAACTGGGAGCCTTGTCGGGGACCGGCAGTGGGACGATCGCCAAGAGGAACCGACGTCAGCGACAGTCGTACGCAGCCTGGTCTAGTACCTAGTACAGTACCTCAGGCTTGCTAGCAGCACTAGTGTTAGCGGGATGGCCTCATAGTAATCCTGAGGTGCCCACCACCGGCACTGGCATCGGGCTCAATCATTGACGCACTGCGGCGGCCATGAGCTACAGCTTCAAGCCGAAGCACCAATTGACGCCATTCATTATTGCCAGTGCCGTGGATTAATATCGAGGCCGTCTCACACCTCACGTTCTATCTCTTTCTTCTCTCCCATCCTCTCCCAGTACACCTTTCAGACCGGCCGCCAACATGTTCGCCCGATCAGTGCTGAGGTCCTGCGGACCTCTTCGTCAGGTAGGTCGTCCCGCGATCTTCTTCCGAGTCAAAAAGGACCGGCAACTGTCCTCATTTTGCGATTACCAAGCAAAACCAACCGCTAACTGTCGGCATTGGTATAGAGCATCAGAAGCTACGCGACTGACGCCGCCGCCAAACCGTCATCGTCATCGACGCCATGGATTGTCGCTGCTGCAGCTGCAGCCACCGGCGCCGCCGGCTGGGCGTTCCTGGGCAATAACAAAGTCGCAGCCGACGCCCCCAAGCCGTCCGACGATGCGAAGTACGGAGCCACAAAAGTCGACGAGACATCCAAGGCCTTTACTGGCGGCGACCAGGGATTCATTTCTCTCAAGCTTGCCGAGGTGATTCCGTACAACCACAACACGAAGAGATTCAAGTTTGAACTGCCCGACCCAGAGCAGGTTTCGGGATTGAGCGTTGCATGTGAGTCGCAGCAACCAGAATACACACACTCGACAGATCTGGAGGGTTTGAATGCTGATGTTACTGGTCACCCACAGCTGCCATCATCACCAAGTACCAGCCGCCGAACGCGGAGAAACCCATTATCAGACCATATACTCCTATCAACGATGAAGGTGTGTACATAATGTAGCCTATTCGGGGATTCCAGGCAGGCCACTGACATACAGCAATATAGATGTCAAAGGCTATCTCGAGCTACTTGTCAAAGTCTACCCCAATGGTCCCATGTCCAACCACTTGCACTCCATGGTCCCCGGCCAGAGACTCGAATTCAAGGGCCCTATCCCCAAGTACCCGTGGGCGCCGAACAAACATGACCACATCACTCTGATTGCAGGCGGCACCGGCATCACTCCCATGTTCCAGCTGATTCGGACCATTTTCAAGAACCCCGAGGACAAGACCAAGGTTTCTCTGATTTACGGCAACGTCACCGAAGATGACATTTTGCTCAAGAAGGAGTTGGAGGAGATTGAGAACGAGTTCCCGCAACGGTTCCGCGCCTTTTACACTCTGGACAACCCGCCGCCCAGCTGGCCGTACGGCAAAGGTTTCATCACCAAGGAACTGCTCAAGACTGTCATTCCGGATCCAAAGAGCCCCAACATCAAGATCTTTGTCTGTGGTCCTCCGGGAATGTACAACGCCATCAGCGGCAACAAGAAGAGCCCGCAAGACCAGGGCGAGTTGACCGGCATTCTCAAGGAGCTGGGCTACTCCAAGGACCAGGTGTTTAAATTTTAGACGGATCGGATATTCCGAGAACGAAACATCTGTCGTCTTGTTGGCGAAAAGCTAGACTCCAAGACTGATGGTGCCTGCGATTTCGACCCAGGCATCTAGAGACAAGCAGAGCGACTTGAGAGAGTCCCCGCTCAGAAGACTTCTGTAGAATATAATTGTATATAGACAAGAAGCCAGACCAGATGTGAAAGAAATCAGAAAGAAGCAACATATTTGCGGAACAACCTATATCATGTTTGGCTTATACTGTATTAAGGCATGCTGTGATTGTGTCTCGTGCCCTCTGCCAGTGAGATTGTTGCAAGGTTCAGCCTTGCGGTGCCCAGTCACAACATCTGGGTACCTTGACAGAGACATTGAGCGCTTCAAACTTTGGTACTAGTGCTGGTCACGGTGGTGACCGTCGGCGGCGGTGTAAGCTACAGTACCTAGGTATCTAGACTGCAGAGATGCTGGATTAGAATATCCGCCTTGCGTGCAGTACCTACAGGACCTCTCAATAGTACTGTAGTAAGTGACTACCTATCTAAGTAGGTAGGGCAGTATGGCCAGCTTGGTGCTAGTAGCCTCAGGTCTGCCCTTGTATGCTTCAAACTTAAGTTAGGTACTTAGAAACTTAAGTTGTGAAAAAGAAAACATCAGGAAATAGAAACTCTTCAGGGTTGTGAGGTAGGTATTGGCTAGGGATAGGTGTTGGAGAGATAACAGAAACTTCAACCCTTAAGGAGGGTGAAAAGGTACCTGGGAGGTACGAAATCAAAAGTCCAAAAGGTAGGGTACTTTAGGCTGCAGCGGCATATGGATGGGCTCATCAATCTTGACACAAGGCTGAGAAGCTTGAAGCTCAACTTGAAGTTGGGCTCCCGGGGCCTCCTTAGCCTGGAAAGCCAGACGTCGATAAACAGGAGATACCAGCGTTGCAGTGGCAGATGACACACTGGCAGGTACTGCAAGCCCCAGATGGAAGGGCACCCTAGGCGGAGGGCATGGAGACAGCACCAGCAACGAGGCGAAGGGTATCATCTGGGGAGAGCGACTGCTTCAGTAGCCGTACTGCCACTACCACCTGTGCCACCACTGGCTGTACATTGTACTTTTGGCTGATGGCTGTCACCTACAGTAGGTGGCTGTTGGACGGAATCAAAGCCGCGGGCGAGCAGGTTGAAGCTCAAGCCGTGTTCCAAGCGCAAGGGTGCCGGAGAAGAGCCCAAGGCCTGGGTCCGTCAGTTCCGGAGGACGCTGGGGTTTGAAGGCACCGGCTGCCAGTGCCTTAGGTAAGACAGTCTGGAGGCCAAGGCTTGAGCAGGCACTGTCATCTTAATCACTGCCACGAACTGCAGTGCCTATATCTTGACACTACTGCAGTGCCAGTAGTGGACTCAATTTAGGCTATCCAGGCTGTTCTTTCAGTTGTAGTGGGAGCTCGCTACATGTTCTTGCCCGCTACTAGCGGCTAATGAGGCCGAGCTCTGGTCATCCTGACACAGAAAATGTGCTAAACTTAGGCGGACTGCCGCCCCAAAGGCGCTTCTGCAGTAGGAACGTGGGGCGTGCTGCCAGCAAAGGTGGCTTGCAATCAGTAGGGGTGGTCTGACTGATGGGCTTGCCAGCGTCCAGATGAGCTTTCCAGATCCATTTTTCAAAGGCGTGCAGTCTCTTTTGGCGGCTTGTTGTCGGCGCCTCTTCCGGCGGACCGCCCATCACTGTGCCTCTGGACGTACAGGTAATCTCCTTTCTGCTCCGGTTCGAAGCGCCACCTTGGAGCACAGTCGTTTTGACGCCAGAAGAGGTCTTTTCTCGGGCTTTATTTCCATCAAACAACGATGCTCTACAGCGCACATGCTCGGCAGCTGCGGAACGGAGGCTTCGAACTTCAGTTGTAAAGCCCAGGAGCTTGTCAGACCGCCGAAACTGGACAGAAGCCGGGGATTGCGGGCAGGTATATGTTGGCGGTCGCGTCTCTCTCCAGGACGTGTCAGCTGGGCCGCTAACTGGCTCCTAGATCCCCAGGGAGCACACCATTATTGAGGTATGGACCTAGGTAGGTAGCTAGGTACCTCAGGGATCTGTTCGGCAACTGAGGAAGAACAGGGTAGGGCTTCGGCATCAAGGTCAAGTTTCCAAGCACAAGAATAATGAAAGAGGCTAAACTGGCGTGGGCGTGCACAAGTGCAGGGTAGCTGGCCACACTGGGCAGTCTGGTAATCAAGGCCTGGGAGAAGGAGATCACTGCGTGCAGTGTGTTGATTGCTCCTGGGGCCTGTAGGTGATGGGGAGCTCAGCTGTAGCAGGCTGCTAGGTGCGGACTGGCAAATAGAGCCGGAAGGGTGCAGGAGTTCAGGTCCAATGAAAACTGGATAGGCGCCCCTAGTGCGGCAGTTACAGTGGAGCCGGTAGTGGGAAATCACCACGCAGGGGCGGCAGCACAGGCAAAGCAGTCGGGAGAAAAATAGGTGCGAGCGCCTGTAACAGAAGGAGAAAGAGCCCCAGGAAGTAAGGCAGTGGTGCCTGTTTGATCAGATTCTGCACGGCGCTGCAGCTGGGGAGACACACATGCCTCTGTGTGTGCCTTTTGTCCTCTCCAAGGCCTGTTAGCCCTAAACTTCCGGGTTGATCTGGGAGCGCCCTCCAGCTGCCGCTCGCCCACTTATACCCAGCCCACCCCCCGAACTCCTCTTCAACCTCTTCCGCCCGAAAAATCTTTTCCTCCCCAAAAGCTGAAGTGGTGCGTGTCTTGATTCTTGCCGCACCTCACTGCAGCCAACACCCATCACTCATTCCCTCAGCTTCCCTTGTAGCCAACGCGCCGCGTCCACCTCCAGGCACCTTTTTCAGGTCGAGCCACACTCACCACCAAAACACGGACGCGCACCTAAGCTTCTCTATCTCAATCCACCGCCACAACCCATCTTCCAGGCACACCCCAACCATCACCAACAATGGCCAAGAAGACTGCGGCACCTCAGGACCCTGAGTCGGCCACCACTCAGGTCAACATTGCTGACTTCCAGCGAACCCGCGATTCGGTATGGCTTACCACTGCATCTATCTCCCTTGAAGTTGCTTGTGCTGCTCGTCTGCCCTGTACTTGCTCCACGTTCGCGTGTATCTGTTATGCCTCATCTGAAATGCCACCCCGCGACAAGACTTCGCTTCTCGCAGCCTCGACCAAAACAATCCCCCCTCCATAGCCCGCTCCACCGTTCGTGATCGGATGCGTTCTGCCCCGCGTCTAGGTCCAATTAATATTCAAAATGCCCTGCAAATCTCGGGACACGCGGTTACCCCCAAAGCTTGCTCGCTTTATCAGTCGATGTGATCAAGCCAGCCTCTATGCCATCTGCACTCTGACCTCTGATTTAACGTCACTTGCTCAAACCATCTCGGATACCTGCCATGATCCAGAAACACTCGCTCACACATATAACCAGGTCATTGTCGCCCTCGCCACGCTCCAGTCTTCAGTTCAAGACCTCTCGCGCGCCTATATCCAACATGCCAATACCGTGCTGACGCCCGGCAAACACGGCTTGAACCCTATCGACGCCAACCTCACCAGCATCCTCACTGATTCTGGTCTATTGGGTGGACGACCTGCCGAGGCGGCACCAGCCCCGGTTGAGCCAGAAGGCGATGGCAAGAAGAAGCGGAAGAGGACACCTCATGACCCCAATGCTCCCAAGCGTGCTCTCACCCCGTACTTCCTGTACATGCAAAGTGCCCGTGCCACGATTGCCAAAGAACTTGGTGATCAGGCCAAGCCCAAGGAGGTTGCCGATGAGGGGACTCGCAGATGGACAGAGATGAGCCCGGCTGAGAAGAGTGTATGTTCTGCCGGCGAACGCAACTAGATTGTTGATACTAATATGTCATAGGTCTGGGATGACAAGTACCAGAAGAACCTGGCCGCTTACCGTGTCAAGATGGCTGCATACAAGGCGGGGCAACCAGTTCCCAGCGATGAAGAGGCTGCAGCAATGGTCGAGATGGGCAAGGCCCCAGGACATATTGCTGGCCTTGACGCCGAGGGCGAGACGGAAGAAGAAGAGGTTGCTGCGGCTGAAACGTCACCAGAGCCATCCCCAGAGCCCGTCAAGGAGCCCAGCCCACCCAAGTCTAAGCGTCGCAAGACCAAAGATGCCACTCCCAGCAAACCGACTCCCGCTAAGACTGAGGCCAAGTCGCCAGAGAAGAAGACGAAGAAGACAGCCAAGAAGGAAGCGCCGTCTGCTCCCGCGTCGTCCGCTAAGAGCGAGAAGACGAGAAAAGGGAAGAAATGAGCGCTGGCACAACGGTCACGGCTGTATGTCTCTAGGTTGCCGACATCATTGGGACAGTTCGGGTTGGGCTTGGTTTTGGCATGGGTTTTACAGGTGACCATCACTCATGGGGAACACATTGGCCATGGGTTCTAATGAAGGCGTTCGGGATGGTTCTTTGAGAGACACACCTACACGATCTGCGTATGCCCTTCGATCCAGGCAAGTAGGTTATTCGATGCAGCAATGGAGCCCAGTTTGCTTACGCAGATGAGGTGCCTGCATATGTCCTTTCGGTTTGGTCGGTGTTGATATCCGTATGCAAAAAGTCTGTTCATGACCAAACTGTTCGTCTTCAACTACGTAGGTACTTGCTCGTCAGGAGGTATCAGTAGTTTATACAAGGATCATCAATCTACAGCCATTGACAGTAAACACGGACGCGTCTCCCACCCCAGGCGATGAGGTTGCCATTTCTCATCGCATCGGATACGCGAGCGTCATACCGTGTGCCACACGTCCAAAAAATACTGTACTGTCTCTGTTTCGGGCCGCGTCGGCCCAGGGAAGAGAATTGAACCGGGTTTCAAGTTGTCTATCATATATGCGTTGTCACTCCCCTTCGAGTCTACAATAAATGTTGTAGATCACAGTGCTGCCTCGTGTCCACCCCACCGGCACTAACAACTGACTTCTTCCTTTGCCCCGCACCCAATGCTTGTCTTTGATAAGCGAATGGGATAATGAAATGGGATCGACTGTGGAGAGATAACAGAAAGATAAAGATTCAAAGATAAACAATTCTCCAGGTTTCAACAGTTGATAGAGTAAGTAGGTACTTTTGACCATATCCATATCTACCCCGTTGTGCGACGTCGAGCCCCGACTCCATTTCTGTTTATCTTTGTCTATCTAAATGTTGGGCCGGATGTCAATATGCATCTCGTTCCTAAAGAGGTACGCGGCCAGCAACGATAAAAGGAATACTAGTACAGTTGCTGACTACGCAGTGTAGCTCGATAAGCTCGTCACGTCTCAGCTGGGCTTTCTGGCCCAGCGAAGGCTGGCTCGAGGCGTCAAGTTGAATCATGCCGAAGCATGTGTATGTGGTTACCTATCAATGTAGTACGCGCATTGAATGAGACGACAAATGAACTGATGCTTGTGTCATGTCAGGCCTTGATCGCCAACAATTTGCAAGAGGTACTACTGCCTCAGCCTAACCAGCAGAGTGTTACTTTGATACGGCAGCATCGGCGGCTAATATTTTATACAGCTCATTCGCGATGGCAATCATTCAGTGGCCGACCTCATGTCCATTGGCAAGACCATGCTTGGTCGGCGGCATGTGCTTCCGTCGGTGGTCGCGACCTTGACGGAGATCCAAGTTGAAGGGACTTTCAAGACCGGCACCTACGTCGTGACTGTGCATCATCCGATCAGCTCCGACGACGGCGACCTGGAAAAGGCCCTGTACGGGAGCTTCCTACCGGTGCCGTCGAAAGAGGCCTTTGCCTTGCCGGATCCCGCCGAGTACGACAACAAGAAGATGCCCGGTGCGGTCATCCCGGTCAAAGAGGGCAAGATAGTGTTGAACGAAGGGAGAAAACGAATCCGGCTGAAAGTGACCAGCAAAGGCGACAGACCGATCCAGGTACTACTACTACCCCCAACGGGGGTTCCACTTCTTTGTCTTGTGAGTATGCTAACGCCTAGATTGCTTTTGGGGTTTGTGATAGATCGGATCTCACTACCATTTCATCGAAACCAATCCACAGCTTGAATTTGACCGAGCCAAGGCATATGGATTTCGGCTGGACATCCCAGCAGGGACATCAGTCCGATTCGAGCCAGGCGACACCAAGACGGTCAATCTGGTCGAGATTTCCGGGCACAAGGTGATCCGGGGCGGCAACAACCTAGCTTCTGGAGTGGTGGACGTGTCACGAATCGAGTCGATCATCGAGAAGCTGCAACAAGCGGGATTTGCACATGTCCCCGATCCAGCAGGCGACATGGGCCACATCGACGCGGCGACCATGACTCGAAGCGACTACGTGAGCATGTTCGGCCCGACGACCGGCGACCTCGTGAAACTAGGCAACACGGACCTCTGGATCCGCGTGGAAAGGGACACGACGACGTACGGAGAAGAATGCAAATTCGGAGGCGGCAAGACTCTCCGCGAAGGAATGGGCCAGGCATCAGGCCGACCCGACACCGAGGTTCTCGACACAGTAATCACAAACGCCCTCATTGTGGACTGGACGGGGATCTACAAGGCCGACATTGGAATCAAACAGGGAATAATCACGGGCATCGGCAAGGCAGGCAACCCAGACGTGATGGACGGGGTGTCCGCTGGCATGATAGTCGGCAGCGGAACGGACGTGGTCGCGGCCGAGGGCAGCATTATCACAGCGGGCGGATTGGACTCACACATCCACCTGATCTGTCCGCAACAGGCATACGAGTCTGTCGCCTCCGGGATCACAACATTCCTAGGCGGCGGGACGGGGCCATCAGCAGGAACAAACGCAACAACCTGCACTCCAGGCCAGACGCACATGAAACAAATGCTACAAGCGGTCGACGCACTGCCAATCAACTATGGAATCACAGGCAAAGGCAACGACAGTTCACCCACAGCGCTCCGCGAATCCTGCGAGGCCGGGGCATGCGGACTCAAACTCCACGAGGACTGGGGCAGCACGCCCGCAGCCATCGACACCTGTTTAAGTGTGTGCGACGAATACGATGTGCAATGCTTAATCCATACCGACACGCTCAACGAGTCCGGGTTCGTCGAGTCGTCCATCGGCGCCTTCAAAGGGCGGACCATCCACACATACCACACCGAGGGCGCGGGCGGCGGCCACGCACCGGACATCATATCGGTGGTTGAACACCCCAACGTTCTACCGTCGTCGACAAACCCAACCCGTCCGTACACGCGCAACACGCTCGACGAACACCTCGACATGTTAATGGTCTGTCACCACCTGTCGAAAAACATCCCCGAGGACGTGGCGTTTGCAGAATCACGCATCCGCGCAGAAACTATTGCCGCCGAAGACGTCCTGCATGACTTGGGCGCGATCAGCATGATGTCCTCTGACAGTCAGGCCATGGGTCGCTGTGGCGAAGTCATCCTCCGGACCTGGAACACCGCGCACAAGAACAAGGTCCAGCGTGGTCCGCTGCCGGAAGATAAAAATACCGGAGCTGACAATTTCCGCGTCAAGCGCTATGTCAGCAAATATACAATCAACCCGGCCATTGCGCAGGGCATGTCCCATATTATTGGGTCTGTCGAGGTTGGCAAACTCGCTGATTTGGTTCTGTGGAAGCCGAGCAATTTTGGCACGAAGCCCAGTTTGGTTATCAAGAGCGGTATGATTAGTTATGCTATGATGGTAAGTGAACACAAACATAGCACTTTTGTCTTGGGCCGGGGGCGGGAGAGGGAGGTGTTGAGTTCGTTGTTTTTCGTCTGGATTAACTGACCTCTTTTTTCTACGTTCAGGGCGACCCCAACGGCTCCATCCCAACCATCCAACCCATCATCTCACGGCCCATGTTCGGCCCCCTCGTGCCCTCGACATCCATCACTTTCGTGTCGCAGGCCTCAATCAAATCCGGTGTGGCCAAATCTTACAACCTCCGCAAACGAGTTGAAGCCGTCAAAAACTGTCGGGGCCTTACGAAGCGTGATATGAAATTTAATGATGTTATGCCGAGCATGAAAGTCGATCCGGAGCGGTATACTGTCCATGCCGACGGTCAACATTGTACTGCCGAGCCGGCGGATGAGGTTGCGTTGGGACAGGGCTATTTTGTTTTCTAGATTGGATTCCGAAAGATAACTATTGGTACGAGGCTACTGAGCCATGTCGTCGCCATATCATGTCATCTGAGAATGAATCTGAACAAAGCAATACAAACCAAACCAGACTATTACCAAACAAACCAGAGGTATTCTTTTTGTGTGCTGACGGGCAATGCAATCCGATCCGTTCAATCTGATCCGAGTCCTGCTTTGTTCTTCTCTCTGCTCTGTTCCGGTTCTGGTACAGTAGGTTATGTTGTAGTGTGGCATCCTCGCATCTTGTTGGCCTGCGTCGCTGTCCCGTTGCCTCGTAAAGGACTTTATATGTGCTCTGCTCTCTATGGTATACTACTGGTTCCAGTTTGGTACGCTATCTTGCTTACATTAGGTACTTTCATTGTAGGCGAAAGCAAAAGCAAAGGCAAAAATGATCTGTCCTCGGGCAGGGCGTGAAGAGGTTTTGAATAGTACTAGAAGAGCTGGCGAAAGCGGCCGTGGATAGATTGATGAATTGAGCATTGACTATGTTATGTAGGTACAGTACAGTGCCTGCTCCAAGTACAAACCTGCGAGGGCTAGTGTCTGGTTGGTTGCTATTCTATTTCATCGAGTCGCGTGTCGTGTTCGTGGAAGTGAGTTGTAGTAGTGTCGTAGGTACAGGCCTCCGCAAACCCTGATCCCGAAAACGAAACAAATCAAAATCAAAACCAAAACCCAAATCCAAATCCAAACTCCAGATGCGATGATTATTTGGAGCTCAAGCTCTGAGCTCCGAGCTCAAACACAAGCCAGTCTGCTAGTAATATGCACCAATCGACGTCGACGTCGTGCATCCTGCCAAAGACGTGGTCTAGCATTTTCGTTTTCATCTTCATGTCATGATCGTCGTTTTATCTCTTGTCTCGTCAGTCGTATCATTTTGCGTAGTGCGTATTTCTGTTTCATATCTTCTTTCTTCAAGAGCAGGCCGCCAATGTGGAAGTGTAAGCATCAATCCAACGCTTGGTTACACAAAAACTCTGGCTGCTTGTCCGTCAAACCATGGTTGCGACACCACCACGGCCAGATGCATGACTCCTTTGCCGGTCAAGGGAACTCATAGGCTCGCCACTGGGGGTGGGATACCTTCTTCCATGTACCCCTGACAAGGTTGCCATTCTGGAAGGTATGGCGCTCGGTGCTGGTTGCCGTCTCTGTGCAGAACTCCTATCGCGTTCTGATGAGCGGCGGTGTCGATGGTCGGTCCCACTCCCGCTACTGCTTTCCCTTGTCAACGGCTCGAAGTTGGCCTGGTCGGGATATCGTATGGATGGTGCTGCGCGCGGATCCGGTTGAGCGTTCGCTTGTACTGGGGTTCCAGGAGCGGATACGGTTGGATCACTATCCCACACAGGTTCGCGCCATTGCGGAGCACTGCCACCTCGATAGGGCGGCTGCTGCATGTGTAATGGAGGATTGACGGTACGAGGTGGGTAGTACTCGGGCCGCAAGGGTTGCGGAGGTGGAGGGCCCGGTGCGCGATAACTCGCATCAGACGAATGACGGCGTTTGTGCGACCTCATAAATGAGGGCATCCACAACGATGACCGACGGGGTTTGGGGTCTTCGTCGGATGCACGGTGGCGATGGTCTTTTTGAGATGTCTCTGAGCTGGCTTCGCTGCCGCTGTCTTCATCCACTGTCGAAGGGGTACGCGCTGGTGAGCGATAATGTGTGTTATTATATCCTGAGGACCGTCGCCGTGATCTGTCCGTAGACCCTCCGCCTCTGATCCCGCTTGGGGGACTGTTGCCGGAGCTTCCGTGAAAGTGACTTGGTGGTGGTCCTGATGTTGTATGTGATCGTTCCCGAGTCGGCTGCGAAGGCGGCCTTTGGGCGGAATGACTTCGCGTCTTGCGTGCTTCCGGCCCATTTCGCGGATCCCAATGCGAATATCTCTCGCCAGATGGAGGAGATGGGAAGTCTGGGACGCTGCTCCGGCGGTGATATGAATCCGCTAGGCGAGTTTGATCTGCTCGAGTGTTGTTTGGGGCGAGCCGAGAGGGTCCTCCCATATGTCCATTCGAGAAATAGCCGTCCCTTCGTTCATAAGCATCCGGGTGTGGAGATTGATATGGTGAGTTCTTGAGTCGTTGCATGTAATGTTTCTGGTTCAATTTGCCAGTTACCATCCTGTGCCATTCTTCCATTGCCTCGTCCGGTCTACTGGGAAAGACCTCCTTCGGAATGTATTTTGGGAATATGCCGCCATTGGGCATTGGAACATTCCATATCTGTACTGCTTTCTGTATAAACTCGACATTCTCTTCCGGGCACAAAAGGATCTGGATCGTCTGCCAACGGGCAAATCCTTTCGGAGTCAGGCATGGGATCCTTGGTGTCTCGAAGGGGCTAGCGGTCGGTTGAAGACTGTGGAAACACCCGAGCGTCTGATACATGAACGATACAGCGAGGTCGGAAGGCTTGAGGAAGAGGGAATCGTAGTTGCCGCCTACAGCTCTGTAGAATGCAGCGAGACGTTGTGGAGAGAGTTCGTTGTCAGAACCTGGCTCGAGAGTGGACTATTGGACATGTCAACAAGACTTCGAGACTACGCGACCAGTTTCTGTCGCACTCACAATGATCTTCGCAAGTCCTAGACATAATTCTTCAAGCTGTTGAGTTGCAGTCTTGTCTGGATTGATAAGGTATCTCCAAAAGCCAGAGCCGGCCGTCTGGTTGGTATCCATCTCGTGGTGGTGTGTTTACTGCGCAAGTGCCGTTGCCGCTAGAGGCGGTCACAGCATCGATTATGGGGTTATTCGTGCCTGTCGTCGCTCTCATGGTTAGGACGGGAGGATAGTAAAGGAACAATGAAGCCGGCATGAGATCACAGAGGGAGAGACGAGACTGGCGGACAAGCGAGAGCGTGGGCAGAAGCAAGTCGACAGTGGATTACCGGCTCACATGGTCGATGTGGCCCTGCGGAATGAGACTGGATAGACTGGCAGATGGGACAGACTGGAGAGACAGGACTGGCGACTGACTGTTGCCAGTGGTGATTTGATATTGTGACCGGGGTTGAGAGGGTCGAGAGTAGAGACGGGAAACACAGCGCAGTCCGCAACAAGAAGCCCGGCGTTTGGCGTTTGTTCACCGCTTTCTTGTACAACCCCCGCGATGTGATACCGCCTTTTCGTGGAGGATCTCGAGCTCTCTCTCTCTTGTTACACCAACCCCCCGTGGCCGACATCTGCCAGTGCCAGTACCTGCCGCTGTGTCCCCTACTTATACTCTATTCATGGCTACACGGACACATCAAACTCAATTGGACTGCGTTTACCATGGCGCAGCGGGTGGTGTTTCTGCCTGTCGTGCCCAATCCATCAAATAAATCCCGTGTGGGAGACATCAACTGACTGGTGGGCTTCCACTGTATTTCCACTCCATTCGAGCTGTCAATGGTCATCCTTATCCTGTCACGTTCCAGCGGACCCTTCCACCCGCCTTGGAGCCTGCGCTACTCCAGACGCCATCGTTTTCGACCAGGTCCAGGGTCCACCGCAAGACTCACCTGCCTGGGGGCCACTCCCCGTCGGTCTAGCAAGCCCATCGGTGCCTGAACTCCAAACCGAATGGTCCTACCTCCAATTGTTATTGAGCGAGAAATAGCAGGACCTGAAGATGAGCAAGCCGAACATGACGCCTTCTACGCCACTCTCGTCGGCGTGGATGTACCCCGTGCCGCTTTGAGATATGATATTCGGTAATCAGATCATTGATTATCGGGCCTTTTCTATCTCTTGAGGCGACCTGTAGCCCGATAGACGGTGTTGCTACGATCCAGCCCCAGCTCATTGAGCGGTCTTCGGCTCCCCCACCCAACGGAGAAATTTCACGATGTGGTTGCGGCCTTGCCCTTTGGTCATGACCTCTGTGTGCAATGCGCCAGGCACGACCTTTCGCTCCACAGTAATACCTTGTTTATGACAAACCTCCTCGAGAATGGCTGCCTGTCCTGCAGGCACAATCTCATCATCCCCAGCCTCCAGGATCAAGATGCTCAGATCTGGCTTGGCCTTTGCAATTTCATGAAGCGCAGTCTGGCTGTCCCACCTGGACAGGAGGAATGGAGACAAGTATCGATAAGGGAGGAATTTTTGAGGATACAACGCTATCAGCATTGCCTTGAGGTCGACAAATGGAGTCTCCAGCACCACTCCCGCGATGCGACTGAGACTTCCATCACTCTTTCTCGACAAGTTAGCCAAGCCAATTGTTGCGGCACCTGCTCCGATAGACTGGCCCCAGACAACAACCTTCGTTTTGTCAGGCTCATATCTATGGAAGATCCAATCGAGGGCAGCTTCCACGTCGAGCTCAATGCCAGTTTGGGATGGACTCCCTTTCGACTTCCAGTATCCACGATAGGACAAAGCAACAATAGTATACTGCCTGTCACTAGACTCCGAGTCGTGAGCAGACTTCAATACCCTCGAAAGATATGGAAGCCGTGGAGGCAACGAAGAAGCATTCCTAGACTGCATTTAGTGAAGGCCTGACAGTCATCAAGCTCGACGTACCCTTGGAGATATAGCACAACAACGTGTTCCTTTACTGGTACATTGGCCTTGGAGTCGATGGTACCTTCCAGGAGCGTGAGTGCAGTGCCGTCAACGGCTCGAAGATCGTGTTCCGTCCAGGTTACTGGCTGACACTGTCTAGCATATTCGCTGACGGTCTCAGACCTTGAAAATGGTGGAACAGACGGCATGTAAATGATCTTGTTCTGGAACAACACCATCATCATGCACTTATACGTCCACAGCGTCACAAGGAGACCCGCAAATACAGTAGGCGGCAACAATACTGCTGGGATAGATTCCAAGCCAAAGTCACGTTTTTGAGCCACCCCGAGAGGTGTCAGCCTTTGCACAGCATTCCGCCATTTTGTGAGTGGCTGTATGGCGGTGCCGACCGGGGAGCGAACAGGGCTACACAATAGCTGTCTGCGGAAACATTTCATTGACGCTGGAATTGGAAGACAAGTGAAGGTATGAATGCTGAAGAACTTGGAAGTCCAAAGGAGTGAACAAGTGAAGGTATGAATGCTGAAGAACTTGGAAGTCCAAAGGAGTGAACAAGTGAACGAGATGGTCGCCACTTGAAGCCAGAAACGGAAATTCATTCTTCCGCCCCGCCAATGAGACCCTTAGTAAGCACAGCCTTGTCCCATTCACTCCTTTTCCATGAATTCACCACTGCACATGCATACACACATACAACAGACTTGGACGATCGGCTGGACCATACTGCCCGTATCTTCACCGCCAGGGACAACATCAGCAGAAAATGATACCTTACTTCGCGCTTAGTTTACCGTCAATGAACAGCAGATTCGATCACCGTCAGTTAACCGTCATTGAACAGCAGATTCGATCTCCCGTCAGTTAACCGTCATTGCATTCTTTCTTACCTCGTACTTGTCGTTCAACTGCTGTTGCGACAGTCTTAAATCGGTCTCCTTGCAAGCATGAACGTCCGACCCGGTGACTACTTCTCTCTTCCAACCTTCTCCCCCTCTCCCTCTTTTTCTACTCGACCTCTCCCTCTTCTTCATACTGTACTGTCTTGAAGACACTGCTTGTCTACTCCCCTTAATGCTTTTTGCATCTACCCTGTCTATCGAGGCCTCTCAGCTTTTCCTCTGTCGCACACGCTCAGCAGAAGAGAAAGCAAGACAGTCCGTCCACCCACTTCAGGCTTGTCGCTATCCTCTCTTACCTTCCATCCTTCATTCACCTTGTATTCTCTCCCAGTATCGAACTTGTTATCGATCCCACGATAACCACCAGTTTCATTCCTTCTCATACAGAGACATACTCTCTATTGACCTCACAACCACCAACCGCGAACCGTGCTACTCTTCTTCTTACTCCACATCCTTGTTGGTCTCCCACAGCAACAATGCCTCCTTACTCGACATCGTTCACATCTCGTGGTGAGGACGACGGAGAATGGGGAACCAACCCTGACTTCGGCAGGATCCCATCTGGACCCAGAGACCAGCAGTTCCATAACAATGTGGTTCGATCTCGACCGGACACCAGATCGGGCCAAGGAGAAGAAGAGGCGACCCGTGGACAAAATCCTTTCACCTACGACTTGTGGAGAAAAGAGAGGTACGAGCGTGAGATGTGTAACTCGCTGCTCGCATCCAGAATTCGCCCCGGTCCGAAAGACACTCAAGAGACTCGGATCGAATCCCAGGATACTGAAGACCAGCAGTCATTGGCCGACATCCCTTCTTTTGTCCCAGAGCAAGACGATCCCAACAATCGACTCCCGCATCTCGAGAGAGTCTCGGCACCGTCTGGCGGCTCCAAGGATGGCGAATCCTCTCAAAAGAAAAACCACGAGGAAACCCACGAGGAAACCCTTGAAAAAAGCCACAAGAAAAACCACGAGAAAAATCATGAGAAAAACCATGAGCAGCAAACCTCAAATCCGCCAGAAGCTGTTGTCTCCAATCCCCCTCCTTCAACCAGAGCAGCCATTGCAACAGGCTGTAGATGCCCTATCGACCTCGAGTGCGAAGCGAGGGATGACCATCTCCTGGACTGCCGGACCCTTGTCATGGAGTGGAAGCAATGGAAGGAGAAGCACGCGAGGGAAAATATTTCAGTGTAAGTCCAACTATTCATTTTTTTGTTCCCTCTGGAGACCCTCGCCTCCGCTCCCTTTATTTGTGCAGTCACACTTTTGATTGCCACGGCACTTACCTTTGTTGTTGTTTGCTTCTATTCCTTTGTCGTAGGAGACAGGCGTTTCTGGAAAACTGAGGGAGTGTATCTCAAATCATCTGTCTCTAGCGCTCACTCCTGTCAGTCTCAACCAAGTACTAACCATAAAATATATTTAGACCACCGATTGATGTTCCTCCAGAACAAGAACCCTTCGCCACTGCTGCCGAGGTCTCTAGCATCATCGAGCTGCTTGATGATGTTCAACAGCAACAGCGCATGTCTGTGCCTTTGCGGGATACCTTTGGCAAAATTGAGGAATGGATCCGCAGGATGAAAAGCAACTCTGTGACCGAGGCAATTCTTGCTGCGTGCCCAGTGGTTGAACACCTCAGCAAATTCCTCTCCTTTGGAAACCGCCTCGTTCTTCGACAGAAGGAGATGCCGCAGCATATGATTGAGGATCTGACCATCATTCAACGTAAATGGTCATCCGGTGACTTGTCAGTTCTGGCGCGTCGAGGACTACGACTGGGCCGTGGCGGACAATACTCGGTCGATCCAGCATGGAGACTGGCCCGAACTGACAACTATCTCGGCCATGGCTATCTTGTCAACGGCCAAACTTGGCACTATCGTGCCGAAATGAATCGAGATGGCGCACATGGCCCCAACGTTGGAGGTATCGCAGGAACAGCGAAAGAAGGCGCGCGGAGCATTGTCATGGGCTCACACGATGCAGCCAAAAATGAATACGCCGATGTCGATAATGGAAACGAAATCTGGTATATGGGAACTGCGTTGCCGAGACAAGAAGGGGACAATGAAGCAACCAACCTTAAAGATGAACCGGACAATCGCCGCCGCCAGCGGGTCACCAGAAATTCCAAGGGCCAAGGTCCGACGGTGCCTACCCAAGCCCTCATCACGTCCTACAGAACACGCAACCCAGTTCGAGTGTTTCGCTCATTCCGACTTGCAGAGACCGTGCCGATGCGTCCGCCTCGGGGGTTTCGATATGACGGGCTCTATGAAGTCGTAGACTTCGAGCTGTGCAAGATCGAGAGGCAAATCTACCGGTTCAAACTGGTTAGATTGCAGACTGGACAGGGCCCCCTGCGAGAGAGCTTGCCGCCGCCGGCACCTGAAAGACGCGAGCGGAAGAGAAAAAGAGAAGCATAGTCACGAACGAGATGACTCTTCTGGCTGTCACCACCACCATTCCTGCTGTCACTGTCACTGTTGCTGTTGCTGGAACAGGTTGAGAAAACGCTAACAGCGGGCTTGGGAGTGAGTTCGAGAACAGCACTGATTTTGATGTCACCACCAAAAATCCGGGGTATGAGCTTCAACAACGACACCACATGCAACAACCAACCCAACAGGCTGGAGGGACGGAGAGCTTGTTTTGACCATAACGGAATTTCCCACGAGAGAGGAGGCCTGAAGTGGGCTGCAAGAACGAGCCGACGCCGTACGGTCGCTTCCGGGGCGCTTCCGGGGGCGTATGCGCAACATCTGGCTGATCATGGCGACAAATGGCTATCGGTGGAGCCAATCCGGAGGCCATTGATCCAATGGACATGAACTATCGCGAACCAAAAGTTAGAGAATGAGAATCCATCATTGACAATCATGGGACATTGTAAACACAAACTTCGGCAGCGAAACGTAGGTATAGGCAGTAGTTGCAGCTGCAGCTCTGGGCCGAAAGAACCCCTTCCTAAGGCTTTTCTGAGATCCGACCGAGCTCGTATTCTTGACAAACACTCAGTGTAGCATTTTTACCAAGATTTTATTTAGTTCATGGTGTCATTGCTACATTCTGCCTGACATGCCCCATCTTAGCGCTCCTACTATGGTAGGAGCTTAGATCCGGGGACCTCCGCAGTCATTTGAGGCTCGCAGTGGAAAGAATTGGAAATATTTCCCGGTTGGATAGTCGTCGACGTGGAGACAGACGCCGTTTTCTAATAAAATAGTCCGAGGACTTCAAGTTGTTTCAATGCTTCGATATCGTTTTAGCTTTCAGCACTGTAAACATCTATTCGGTGGAAGATAATACGTACCCAGGCTCCTGGCAGCTGGGCCGTTACATCACATCGCATCATCGACCTTACAACCCTACCTAAGGTAGGTAGCAAAGACAACGCTCCGCGGGGAGAACACTTTTTGGCTCTTACACGAGCTGGTCAGACGGCCAACAAAAGCAACGTAGTAGTCTCATCAAGAATCATGGCGACCGAGAAGCCAACGTGCCGCTGGGGAATAGTATGTGAGTCGACATGAACCAACCCACCCAACAACTAATCTGGAGCTTTCAACTAACTGTGATTGATTCCGTCCAGCAACCGGGCTGATATCGTCCTGGTTTGTGGAAGACCTACAGCTCGAGCGACGAGACGCCAAAGCCAACCACATCATCCAATGCATTGGGTCGTCATCGCTTGAAAAAGGACAGGCGTTCGTAGCCAAGCACTGTCCCAAGATCAGGCCGACCATCTACACATCATACGACGGAGTATACACGGACCCGGACGTCGACTGCGTGTACATCGGGACACCGCACTCGTTCCACAAACAGAACTGTCTCGACGCCATCGCCGCGGGCAAGAACGTGCTCTGCGAGAAGCCGTTCGCGATCAACGCGCGCGAAGCAAAGGAAGTGCTGGACGCCGCCAGACAAAAAGGCGTTTATGTCCACGAGGCCATGTGGCTTCGACACCGACCACTCGTGTTTCATCTGAGGAAACTGCTGTACGAAGACAGAGCGATCGGCGACGTGTTTCGCATGAGGTCCGACTTTGCCATGTTCATGGATATCCCTAACTTGCCAGATACGTCACGGTACAAGGACCTCGCGCTGGGTGCTGGATCGTTGCTCGATATCGGTATCTATTCCCTGACATGGGGAATTTTGACACTAGATCAGGACACGCCATCCCGGAGTGAGGATCCCAAGATCCTTGCCGCGCAAACCCACGAAGACGGTATCGAGGTGACTTCGAGTGTGATTCTGCAGTATCCTGCATCCGGACGACAGGGGATAATCAGTTCTACGACAATGTCGAATGCCGTCTCTGATCTCGTCTGTCGTGTCCAGGGTACTGAGGGGTATATCGATGTCGAGGGCTCGGCGCCATCTCACCCTGCTTCCTTTACTGTGTACAAGAAACAAAAGGGTGCCGCTGCTGATGCCTTGGCTGAAGTCACGAGGTATGATTACTCGGAGTCGGCGCGGGGGTTTATTTACGAGGCAGATGATACTGCGCTTGACCTGGCTGCGGGACGGAAAGAGAGTCCTATCATGCCGTGGAAGGAAACGATTCGAGTCATGGAGATTCTTGATGAAATCCGCCGGCAGGGCGGGACCAGATATCCTCAGGATGGAGAGTAGTCATATGCATAACTATAGTCGGTCGCATCTGCTCTGACGCAAAATATATGTATCCTTTCGAAAAGCATTCTTTCGTCGTCCCAGCCTGGCGACGGTACGGTTAAAGCATCGCAGCCTCGTCACGTGTATTGATTGCAGCCTTGCCGATGTTTGTGTCCCTTGCCCACATGCCCAGTACTACATCTATCAGTGGTCCCGACGTCAACTTTATTTGTGTCCCTCTTCACCTGCTTCTGCCTCCCATCCTTATTCCTCAACGTTACCTCCAAATATCCCACAATGCACTGTTATCATTGTTAAATCTATATATCCTTACACCCTGCATTACACAACCCAGCCGGCCAGCCAACAGTATCTACCTACCAAACCGGTGTCCCTCACCATGTGGTGGTTCCAGCAAGCCCTCAGGCTGCCCCTGATATCGTCTCTGATCAACCTGAACCTCTTATCCAACAGTCATGATACCACCAACACCAACACCAGCAGCAGCATCAAAACCAGCATCAACAACCATGACACTCCCACCCACAGTGATCAACATCCACTTCAACAACCCCTCCAGATTCAATCCCAAGAACACTGCCCCTATCCACCCCTTCTCTCATGTCCATTCCCACCACCTGCAGACGGAATCAACACCTGCTGCATAAACCACCCATCCGGCCACTTTCTCCAGACTCAATTCTGGGACACCTCTCCTGCCCTGGGCGCCGCAGACTCATGGACGATTCATGGCCTCTGGCCGGACCTATGTACCGGGGGTTTTGACCAATTTTGCGGAGACGCGACGCGCCGCCACGACGACATTGTGAGTGCTCTTGAAGCTGCGGCGTCGCGAGAAGTCACGCAACCGCTTTTGGACTATATGCGTGAGTCCTGGCTTGCTTTGGACGGTGATGATGCCCATCTCTGGGCGCATGAGTGGAATAAGCATGGGACGTGTATTTCGACTTTGGAGCCGGTGTGTTATGGTGGAGGAGACAACGGCGACGAAGTCGGCGGAGTTCACAAGGACTCTAAGGCTCCCCTCGACGTCCTAGACTACTTCATCCAAACAACATCCCTATTCCGCACATTAGACACCTACTCCATCCTCGCCGACGCGGGCATTATCCCCTCTTACACAAAGACATACACCCTCTCCGAACTCGAGGATGCAATCTCATCATCCTCCGAGTACGGCCACCCCGTCACGTTCCGCTGCGACCGCTTCGGCCAACTCA
The DNA here is from genome assembly GCF_000230625.1 of Exophiala dermatitidis NIH/UT8656. NCBI lineage: Eukaryota > Fungi > Ascomycota > Eurotiomycetes > Chaetothyriales > Herpotrichiellaceae > Exophiala > Exophiala dermatitidis. The sequence goes on along the minus strand of NW_008751650.1, from coordinate 2,945,106 downwards.
ATGAGATCTGGTACCATTTTGCCGTTCTTGGTCCGTTAAGAACAAACATCGGCCGCAATAACACCCACACTCTCAATCTTCAAACCTCTTCTTCATCACCTTCTTTTCCCTTCCTCAACGAATCCATCATTCGCGACACTTTCATCCCAACCAGTCCATTCGACGGAGCCCCGTTGTCCAATTGTCCCCGTAGTGGAATCAAGTACCGGCCTAAATCTGCCCACAAAAACCCACCACCACATCCATATCCTGGTCCATCGCCAACGACGTCCAAAACCTCGCCTACAGCTACGGCCCACCCTTTCTCAGGTAGAGGGTATTTGAAAGTCAATGTCCTGAAAACACCATCATCAGCCTCAGAGGCATCCTCATCCTCATCCACATCCTCTTCTGTAACTGCAGCAACAACAGACCAACAAAGCCAAGGCTGTCTCATCCGTCTAGGCGACTGGTACACTTCGGGCACGTGCGCCACTTTCAAGGCTCAGCCCGACGTCGTCGACCCTGGCCATGCTCCATTGTTTTCTCTCTCTTCGAGCTTTTCTCCTTGTGCCATTAACCCTGCCACCAGCAAGTTTGAATGCACCAAATCTACCGCCATACAGAGCATTTTTTCCTCGGATCCCGAATCCCCTTACACCTTGTCGTATCGCAACAGCACTACCTTCTACGCGGCCCATTCCCCACACAGATTTGAGAAGGTGGGAATATACGCCGATTCAGCGGACGGAGAAAGGGAGGTCGAACTGGGGATTCAATGGATACCTGTCTAAGCCTAGCCACTGCACACCCGCTTCCCTATCAAATCTCACAACTACTCTGGCTCTTTTACACAGGTGTCAGCGCCCTGAATGGCACAGCACTGAGCGATGTTGGCTGGACTGACATTGGTCTTCGTCTGCTATTTATTGCCCGGGAGCAACAAATCCTCGCTACTCCCCCAGTTTATACCGCCAACTCTCTTCCCCATCTTTCTCACTTCCCTCATGCCGGCACCGATAAAACTCTTGATCTCTCCACTGATTTGGCGGTCAACCTTGCGCCGAGACTTGACCAACTTCTCCTTTCCCCCACCTGCTACCTTGACAAGCTGGACTCGCGAAGAGGCAATGTCGCTAACCGGTGGCGGAGGTGTTGAATGCCCACTCTCAAGCATGGCACAGTCCAGAGGTCCGACGACTGGATCGAAAGCGTTGACCTTGGCTATGGTACCTCCACATCGAGGGTCCTGCCCACCGACGTCCGTCTTTGGAGATGGAAGTAGCTTGCTCTGACTTTCGCTCTTGGGGAATACAAATGACGGCAAGCGAGAAGTTGATCGTCTATGTGCATCGGCTCCTCGACGCAAAACTTTCTCTTCTCCGTCTCTTGCGGCGTTGCTCAGGCTTTCAGGAGAACGCTCAAAGTACGATGTTCTGCGTTTGTGTGAACATGTCTCTTTGGCGCCCGGGCTTCTGGTGGATACTGCCCCATCCTGCTTCTTTGGCCCGGTTGGGATAAGTACAGCCAGATTACCAGTCGTTTTGCTTTTGGTCAAACCAGCGTTACCATAAAGGGCCTTGGGGCCAGTGGTTATAACAGCTTCCGCATTCACGTTGGAAATCCTGCTTGTTGCGGTCGAGGTGTTAGATGGAGATTGTGGCAGCTTGAAACTTGTCATTGGCTTCGTTCCTCCACCGTGAGAGAGTTTCGCTTGCTTCTCAGGATCCTTCCTCCCAATAACAAGGCTAGCGGCCCGATCGAGCTGGAGACGGGTCACTCCTAGCTTCTTCAATAGTTGCGATTCAAAATCTTCGAAGCTTTTCAAGGCCTCCTGCCTCACACAGGACTGGCGTAATTCGATCAATGCAGTGTTCATCCTGATCTTCTCGTTGGTCTCAAACAATAGTTCGCTCTTTGGCTTGGTAGTGGCAGTGTCGACAGGCAGTGGACCGCCTGCGACAGGAAGTTCCTTCATTCGGAGGCGGTCGCATAGTGACACATATCGACCTGTCCAATAATGTAAACTCTCTGCCGAATAAACCTGCTTCCCGGTCAGTCAAACTCGTTCCAGTCAAGCTGCAGAGGACACTATGATTGCCTGACCTTCTTCGTGTCATCGAAAAACTCGCCGCTTCGGTCAGATCCAGTGGCACTACTTATAGTAGATGGGCTACTTTCAGCATACATTACGTCCGACCCGGCAGGAATGACAAGGAGTCTACCCGGTAGACTTCTTCGGAGGCCTTTGGGCTTGCCAGCATCACCATTGACCGGACCTTTAGGCTTAGAAGGTGATGCCACACGCGTGGCAGCCGTCTTCTGGGTCTCTTCGTACCGACCAGTGCCGGGTTTAGATGTTTGCAATGGTGCACCAAACGAGTTCCTCAGTCGAGTACGATTTGCTGCCGCCTCTCTCTGCACTTGAACCATCGTTCGCATCTCCTCCGAGGTCATTCTGCTCTCCAAGAGCGCATCCGCCACGTTGAGCTTGCTGTTGTCATCCTTCTGCCTCACCCCAACCGAGGTAGGCTTTCTGGGAGACGGGGTCAAGTTCGGAGGACTGAAGCATGATATACTGCCAAGTGTTTGCGTCCGGGGAAGTGGTGGCCCGAGGGGCTGAAGCAGACGTCTTCCTGGTGTCGAGTCGCGAGGCGAAGACAGAAGATTGCCCGTTGTCTTGGATCGTGGCAACTTTCCTTGCTGACCTGCGGAGCTGACGAAGGACATATCTTCAGGGCCGCCCAAAGAATATGTAGATAGCTTGTGGATGTGCAGCTGTTGCTGCCTGCCTGAAAGGTCTCTTTTCACTCGTTGCTCGTACGGCACCAGGGAGTCAGTGCTCGAGGACGACGAATGAGGCATATGGAACGAGCTAGGAGGGGCGCCGTCGTTGGGATGCCATGATTTCTTCTGACTCCGAGGAGCAAGCTGACTATTCGCTTCTGGAGTCACCACTGCGCTGCCTTTTCGAGAACTTGTTGGTGTGGCATGGCGCGAAGTGCCAGATGTTGGGCGAGGTATAGCAGACACAGAAGAACGGCGGCTGCGAGCGCTGAGGGAGGCTAGGTCTGTTGTTACCACTGATTGGGACATTTTGCGGCCAGAGGCGAGTGTTATCAATAGCATGATAGAACCTACTTGATGTTGGCTTCGGCCTCGGAGACCGCAGGTAGAGAAACGCTGCATGGCCCGGGATAGGCAGCGGTTCGCACAATGCCAGAGGAAGGCGCGATGGGTGCTGCGTACATAGTACCAGGTCTGAGGACTGTTGGCATCCGCACTTACCGTCTCCCGTTCTAGACTGCATTTCGTCCTGGGGAAGCCGCGGCAAGATTCACAAGACTGTTCTTTGATGGAGCGGACTCTGCATCAAGCATTGAGTGGTGCGCGGCTCTTTTGTTTTGGGAGAGAAGACGTTCACAGATGGCACAGAAGGCATATGAAGCATGAGGAATAGCACTGCTGGGCCATTTTCAGCTGGAGATTGCCTGCCAGTGTAGCCTCATGTCCGACTTGAGGCGGAGGGCACCCTGAACTATGGCGGCCGCCAGCTTCTCAATCTCTCATAACACGATGGTGTGTACATGATATCCCTGGATGGGGGACAGCACAGGAACTCGACAACATCCACCATAGCAGTATCAGCCTGCATTGGCCCTACCTACCTATCTCCTTTGAATAAGTGTTGAGCACAGCTGTGGCAGCCTCATAAGACGATCAGATGCTCTGGACGTTGCACTCCTCCGTACCTTATGTAATGGCCCACTGCATGACCGCTACTGCGCATTATATGGATACTATGACGTGAGCCAATGACATCACTAGATCTCCACCAGAAGAACATCGTCAAGCGAAGATACAAATGCATCTTCATCTCGACAAGTTGCTGCATTTACTCTCACGCGACACATCTGCAAAAGCAAGAAACATTGTACCTCCCTCAAATAAACCTCCAATCCTCTCAAATCCCCAGAAAAAGACCACAAAACCCTCATCACAACTCATACATCCACCATGTCGGAACAATACAAGGGTCAAGATCCCCTCGACATTGCCGCCAAAGCGGAACAGGACCTAGCAGACCCCAAGTTGAAGCAGGAGCGCGGCGGTGTTGGCTTCGGTGGCAAGACTGTCACGGAAGGCAATCTCAGCGGTAAGTAGAGGCCGCTTGCACATGCAATCCTGCCAGCATGACACTCGGTGCTGACTGATGCATAGTCTACGAATCTGGTATCGACCAATCTGTGACGGACAAATTCCCCGGTAGCACTGCCGAGTATGGTAGCAAAGTGTCAGGCGCAGGCAACAACCGCGAGATCCCTCCGGAAGAAGGTGGAGACGTCCAGAAAGGAACAGGGAGACCGACCAAGGCGGGAGACTTCGACCAAGGTCAAGCCGGAGAGGGTCCTGAGCATGTTTCAGCCAAGCAAGCTGCCGAAAGACCTGGAGATGACAGTGTGAGATCAAACGTCCGATAAAGTCAGAGAGTTGGCTGTTGGAGTGTTGCTAAATTTCAACCCGCAAAAAGACGGACAATTGTACAATTAGCCTTTCTAAACCACTCCAAAATTAATCACATTGCCATTCAGACATCCACTTTGTGTGACTTCCAACAGTAACCGTTGACTCCATGCTCCCAAAATATACCTTATGCTTTTGACCACTGCCAGATGTGCTGCCTTACAGTACCTGGACTGATTGGAAAAACGGGTTGGACGTAAGTCGCTCGTCACTCTTGACCATATCCCTCATCAGCTGGAGCTTTTCGTCCTTGGTCATACTTTGGCCTTCAACCTGGTCCTTCCACTTCTTCAGCATTTCTTTAAGTAGTCGGCTGCCTTCTTCGGCTTCCTCCTTTGAATATTGTTTGTTCTTTTGTTCGCCTGTGACGGTGGTGAAATCTTCCAACTCCTCGGCCTTACGCCTGGCCATGTTTACCACCTTTTCAGGGAATCTGACCAGCTCGGCGACGTGAATGCCAAAGCTCTGATCGCTGACCCCAGGTTCGACTCGGTAAAGCAATGTCACTTCCCGTCGTTTGGTAGACGCCGCAGTGTCGCCAGTGGCAGTGTCTTTGTCGCCCACAAATGCCACCACATGTAGGTTTTTGACAGCATTGGGATGTCGGTCCGCCAGGGCCGTCAATTCATGAAAATGAGTTGCAAAGCAACCGAACGCTCCGATTTGCGCCACAATCTCTTCACTGATTGCCCATGCAAGGCCAAAACCATCGTACGTGCTCGTGCCACGACCAAGCTCATCGATAATTATGAGCGAGTCCCTAGTTGCGCTCTTCAGGATATTGGCCGTCTCCAGCATTTCAGCCATGAACGTCGACACCCCTTTGAGCTGGGAGTCTGAAGCTCCCACACGAGCAAGAATACAGTCAAAGATGGTCAACTCGGCCTCGCTGCATGGGACGAAGCAGCCAATCTGAGCCATCAGTGCTATGCAGCCGATGGTACGGATGTAAGTTGACTTGCCGCCCATATTTGGGCCGGTGATGATGAGAAATCTTGAGCTTTCGCGTTTCAGTTCGACATCGTTGGTGATGAAGTTGATGTCATCCTGGGCTTCCATGCATGGGTGACGGGCCTCTTTCAAGACAGTATCCCCTGTCCCCCTCTCGTGCATCTTTGGTCGGACGTACGCCGTTGGCGCATGGACTGAAACATGGGCCAGACTTACCACAACGTCCAAATGAGCAATGATGGCCGCAAGCTGTTCAATGACTGGAGTGTATGAAGACGCAACAGTGACGACTTCTGACACGAGTGATGATTGCTGTCGATTGTAGGAGCTCGAGAGCTGGTCGTATTCCCGCCTCAGTTCCTGTAATTTCTGAGTTGTGAAGTAGACGCCGTTCTTCTGAGTCGAAATTTCCCGATACTGACTCTTGTTACGTATGCAACCCGCCTCATTACGGGTCAGTCGGAAACAATATCCATGAACTCGGTGATTTTCCAGATAAAGTTTCTTGTCGAGCTCCTGATTGAGATCTTTGCCCACCCGGCGGTGTTCAACATCCATATCGTGTTTGGCTCTGTCAAGCTTCGCCCTGATATTGCGAAGCCTGTCATCGAATTCCGACTTGATGATGAATTCGTGACGATCTAGTGCGTCGAGATCGATGGTCGTCTCAACCATCTCTGCGAGTTTTTCCAGAAAGTTGGATAATTCCTTCAACTTCGAAGTGTACTCAGCCTGAAGTGGCTCTTGGTATTTCTCGTCGACTACCGCCTCCAATGCTCCAATGAAACCCGGCAGCCGTATGATAACTTGGTAGGCGCGCACTACATCTTCCAAGTTGGCTTGTTTTCGTTGGAACTTCTTTGCCAGACGGTATAGATCAGGGATGGAACGAAGATGCTCCTCCTGCATGCTTTGGCGCAGTTCCGTATCCTCAATGAAGGCCTCGACCAGTTGTTGTCGTTTTTCGATTTCAGAGAGGCTCATCAATGGCTGCTTCAGCCACTGCGCCAACAAGCGGCCACCTATTGGAGTTTTGCAGTGGTTCAGGAGACCGAAAAGGCTCATGCTCTTTGCCCCATCTCTTGGTCCAGGCATAAGGTTGAGTGCCCTCAGTGCTGCGGCATCTAACTTCATGAAGTGACTTAAATCATGCTGATACAATCGAAATTGGCCAAAGTTGCTGGGATCCGTCAAGACACCCAGGTATTTGATCAAGGCGCTAGCACTGCCCATGGCCAACTTGAGATCCGTCTGGGGCAACAATCCTATTGCGTTCTCGCCCTTGAGGAGCCTGGCCAAATCTTGCTCGATATCCTTGGTTCCATAGTCAGCTGCCGGTCTTTCAGAAATGGCGATGCCGCAGGAATCGATGATCTGGCGTAATTTGGTCAGTTCTGGATCCTTTTTCGAGCCTTCGGTGGGCACAATGCACTCCTTGACTCCGAGCTGGATGAGGAGGCTTTCGAAGTTGGAGAACAAGTCGTTGTCGAGAAATTCGCTCACACCGAGTTCTCTGACGCTGGCATCTGCAAAGCAAACGCCTACACTCCTGGCCTCGCCTGCTTTTGCGCTGATCTTGACGGCCAGAATGATGGGTGCGCTGTCACCTTGGCTATCCATTCCAGTGCCTAGCTCTTCTTCGACAGCCTGCAGATTGCCCGGACTTGCCTGGCGAGCAAGAGTCCATTGGCCCCTCCCAGTCGCCTCCCAGATCTCGACACGTTTGCCCAGTTTGAAGAGCGCTTCTCTGAGGAGATTTCGAAAAACGGTCGTTGACATGGTAACGCTGGGTAAGGCATTGTCGCTCCGTCCAAGGTTCCGTATCACAGCAGTGGTTTTGTAGACGGTTCTTGCGATGAACTCGGCGTCTTCGCCATGTGCCGAATACCAGTCGGCCCGGTCGAAGACACGGATCGTATTGCCACCATCAGGCTTGGGAGGAAGGGATCGAAATGTGCGGATGAAGCCTCCCTCATCTTCTACCTAGTCGGCGCTGTCAATGCCATTTTCTGTACATAGATGGGTTTGGATATTTTGTCTTACCTTGAGTTCCGGTCTTGACGCCATCTTCGAGCAGTTGTCTTGTTGCTCGTGGATATGGCAGTCAGCATTGCCAAACAATCGTGATACTAGTAGGTAGTATTGATGGCCAAACGCGCTACTCGAGTCACGTAACGTGCGGCGACGCGTAAAGTGCCAGTTGACGCGACTGTGCTTCGTACTACTAGCACTGTGTAGTACAAACAGTCGTAGCGGACCACAGGATCCTCGTCGCCCTGTCTATTACCCACGTCGTGTAGTGGACATATTCATAACTGCAACTTGAACAATCATCATTACCGGCACGACACCGTGGTCTTCACTGATCGGACTGCAGGAATTCAGGCAAAGTGGAGACGACTGTTAAGTTTCGTTATCCGCCTCTATCTGGAACGCCCGCCAGGCCCGACGCAAAGCATCTGCCTCCCTGTCAGACGGCTGTTTTTCCCAGAAATATGTATGATTTATGCAAAGGCTAGCATAGTCGATGGCAGCGGAAAATGCTCGTCAAATGATGTTAAAACATAGTCTCGTACAAGGGACTACTGGCGCAAATAATGGGCCCTGTCATGGACCCGATACCGGTTGTGCTGACACAAAAATAGCTGAGGAGTCCAGCATGCCACTTCCGGGTCTCTCGGGCTCCTCCGAGTCAGGAGAGTGGTTCTGATCCAGTCTGAAGTCGGTGTAGTCCCAACTTGCCCTCCATTGCACCAGGCTGTCCTCATGGGACAACGCAGGGTGAATTCTAATCCTGCCCCGAGGCCCAGTGTCCCCGACTGGCGGCTGGCCAAGCTGTACACCGTTCGCTTGGGTCTATGTAGCTCAGGAAGCCTCTTTATGACCTTGCCGGACTCGCGAAGCAGGGTACAATGCCCAAGTTGCGCTCATAGCGCAATGGATCGATTGCTGTCAGTCTTAACTTCGTGTGAATGCGCAAGTTTGATGTGTTGTCTCCAGTCCTGGTCCCGAAGTGTTCGGAGTGTGCGCCACAAGAATACGTCGTTCTCTTTTCCAAGGATGTTTTGCGCCGCATTGCGTGGGAAGAAGCCGGATAGCTGGACCTTGATCATGCGAAGTGTGCAGAGATCCTGGCAGCGCGAAGGACCCCACGTTTTGACAATGCTGGCATCAATGGCGATTTATCTTCAACAAATGTTTTAGACATCCAGAATTTATACCCTCATTCCCCACGACCGGGCTAGGTTGACGCTGTTTCCAGCCCAAAAGCCCACGTACTGCGTCAGCCCACCAACAGTGCCACCTATACCTTGCGCAGCTCTAAGCCGGCGGTCGAGGAATTCTTCCGTCGCCACAAAGTCTTGCGATTTGTCGGTGGTCATGAACACTTCGCTACTGGCGTAGACGGCGGATAATGAGGCTCGTTTGGTGTAGTAAGAAAAATCGACCGCGGTGTCTCCCGCAAGGTACCAAATTTCATCAGACAGGGCAGCTAGCTCCTGCAATGAAGCTGGCATGTTCTCCAGGAGGGACATGTATCCAAGTGCCTATGTCAGTAGTTATCAGCCTTGCTCTGCAAATAGACAGGACTCCCTCATACCCCTTGCCATTGTTTTATGATTTCAGCATTTCCTCGCAAGCGCGCCATGGTCAGTGTCTTAACTTTCGCACCTAGTCCTAGCTGCAGCCCTTCTGGGAATTTGACTTTATCTTTCAGAGCAAGCCGCTGAGTGACCAAATGATAGTTGATGAGGTCGAACACGCCGCGGGGGAACAGCTGGACTGATGCCTCCAGATATCCTGCATCTTTTGCACCTTGTATCAACGCTTCTTCACAGAAGCCTAGTTTAGGTACATGCTTCATGGCCGCAGATAGTATTCGGTCCTGACTCTCGGGATACGGGGGAGCATCGGGGTGGTGGACAGAATAATATGACCGTCTAAGTTGAGGAATGTAGAAGGAGTTCCGGACCCGGCAAGAGGGCTGGCGGAGAGCCTTGAGGAGCGTGGCTGAGGCGCATGATCTAGCCATGTTGCGCTGTACGTGCACAGGTTGGTAGGTTACGTTTAGCTGTGGAAAGATGGACCTGAGGCTTGAAGCGACCGGACGATAGACAAATGGACGCAAGATTGTATGCAAAGGGCGTTAGAGCTGGCAGGATTTGCTGCGCAGCATCTAGGATGAAGAACGATGGAGGGGACTAGCAGTGCAGTAGTTGAAACATGCTAATCATTGGGACGTCTGAGCCCGTGAGATTAATTGTGTTGACCACGATGGCATTAAACTCAGTTCAAGTTCGAAGGGTGCCTGAGGTAACTGGACCTCGAAACGACGAAGTCGAGCTCAGCCTCAACTCAGCCTCACCAGGTGCCCTCAGCCTTGCCGACTCTTGGCACGGTTTTCCGGCGGCTTTACACTGTAGCTGGGATGCACTGAAGCAGGGTGAGAATCCGTGCTTTCAAGGGTCCGTGGACATCTGGATACGTGCAGTGGTAGTACATCATTGTACCTATGTTTGACAGCATCATTCATCTTTACAAGATTCTAGCCATAGCATGTCGCGCACAAGGTCCATGAGACGATCGCGAGCAGCACAAGCGGGTCAAACCAATCCTGGTCCGGAGGAGGCAACGGACATCTTCTCCGCGCTTTTGGGGATGACTGCATCACTGTTAGGACTCGGAGATGAGACGTAGTAACAGCTGCTGGTTTCAGTAGTGCTTGGATGGCGCCCAGTCTTGAGTATCCGGAGGCAGGTCGATAACTGCCAGTGTACATGCAAAAATGTTACTCCTTGCAAGGCTGGGCATATTAGTAGCAACCTCCCTGATGTCGCTTTCTGCCACAGCATTAGACAGTTGTGTCATTGCCTCTGCGCGACCTCAAGCGATACACCATTCTAGTATAGAGCAGACTTTCCCCTGCAACTCTTGCAGCGGCACAATTGTACGTCAGGGAGGGCCTATATCACACGCTGCATGACTCGCGCTGGCACAGCGTTCGGATCGGCGGACGTCGTGCCGCCGGCTAGAAATGTGCAAAGGCTGAAGCTATGGCAGACAAGGATCAGTTCAGCCATTCCGGCTATTTAATGCAACACCGAGCATGGTACATAAATAACGCAATGCCAGTGGGAAAATTGCAGGCGACTTTATAGCTGCAATGCTGCAACCAATTGATCTTCAAGGCGCTCGGGTATTTGTTCTCTTGTCTCTTTTCTGCCGACGCCGCGGCCATACAGCTGTTTTGAGAATCGAAGGCTGGCTAACGTGCCCAAGGCGATGTCCTCTGGCCGGTGCCTCTGCATGTTGTGCAGAGGTGCGTGTGCTTAAAGGATGCTGAAGTAAGTAGTAAGGTACTGTAGCGCGAACGATGTACAACGTTGTATGTAAAAGAAGGACACCCAAACAGAGGCTACCATGGGCCAATTGCTCTGTGTTGGTGTATTGATTGATTGATTGGGCTGGACCTGGCCAGAGACCCTGAGCCGCCAGCAGTGGACTCTGATGAGCTGGATGTTCAAGTTGACAGGCGCAGTCAAAGGGCCGCTAGCGCCAAGGCCAACTCCCACTCGGGCAACGTCGATTGAGGACAACAGCTCCTGTCACGCTGCAACCTGCTTGAACCTCAACCTTAGCTGCAGCCCATCCAGTATTGCGCTCATTCAACCCAACCTTACCGTGCCCGACGTCTGTCTCAGTTGGCCTGTTGACTCTGGACCCCTGACCTGGTACCCTCTCCCGCCCAGCAGGGTCCGAATGCGAGAGGCTGCCTGTCTTGCTGACACGAATCACCAGTTCTCTCCGACCTCCCATACCCACGGACCCTCTCGGCCATTCTTCTGTTGTGGCCGCCATTGGACGCAGTTTTAGTAAGCCATCCGTGCCGCAGCACGCCCGGCGCAGAAGCTCTGTGACTGCGCGTTTGCTCTCTGTGTTTGGTCATATACCCTGGCGGTGAGATACAGTAGGAGGAGGATAGCACAAGAACACACACCGCTCTGCACGCCGTCTCCCCGCTGGGCCGATCGACAGGAACTCTTAGATTCCCATGGGAGCCAAAGCCAGCGCTGAACAAGGTGAATGTTGACTGACTTTGTGGCCATAGAGGGTTCCCAATCCCGGTATCACAACAACCAACAAACACCGCGATCCTCTCTCCACCATATCGACTCCGCGCCCCAATAAACGTCTGTTGCCTGCTGTGGTACTGCGTCAGGCCAGCGAAAATCCAGTCTCCACCAGGATCCGGGCTTTTAGCTTGCGTTCGCTCGCGCCCCGCAGAGGTTGCGTCCGTTGTTTGAGCGAAAATTTCGTCCCCAGCAGTCAAAGCAGCAACCAGAACGCCAGTCTTGTCCTGTCCGAGTCGGCCACAACACGTACCGGTGAGGCTGTCAGACGAGTTTCCTCTTCCACAGGCTGCTGATTCCTCTGCCTTCCGAATTCTGCGGTGCTGAGAACGCGATCCACACAGACGAATAGAGGCGTCAACATCTCGCAAGCACTCTGGACAGCCCTTGTCCTACTCGGGAAACCTTGTTAGCTGGCCTTTCCCCCTCCCCTCCTGCATTTTCGTGCATGCGATCCTGATCTCGTAGACTCAACAGTTGAAGCCGTCCGCAGCACACTTCTCGGCAATCGATAATCATGGGTGCGTGTTCTTCCTCCAGCCTGTGCCCGGTCTAGCTCTTTTCTGTGGTGGTCTGCTTCGCCGGTCATCAGTCCCTCACCTTATCATCTCAATACATACCTCACCTCCACCTCCTGCCCGCATCATCCTCACCTCTTTCTCTCCGTCCATTCATCACTTCACGTTGCAACAATCTGTGGCTAATCATCTTGGGTTTATAGTAAGTGACACGATTTCTCTGTTGCGAGCATATCGAGCAGTAGCCGAAATGGGGGGTTCGACTTCACCGCGACCTCACCTGCGTCAGTGGTGTGGCAGCACATCGTCGGCCTTGAATGCTTCACTGCAGAATAGCGCTGAGTGATACCGTATTCACTTCTTTTGCTCCTGCACCACCTCCGTCCGAACAATCACTTGCACGTGCTACACGGCGGTGAATTTGCTTGCGCAACCCACCAAACTGTTCCCAGTTCCTACATGTCATGTTCACTTTACTACGACACCTTTCTGACTACTTGCAGAGGGATCGATCTCGTTCACCTCGTCGACGATCGCGTAGTCCTCGAAGAACTCGACGCTCCTACTCTTCTCGTAGCCGCTCTCGCAGTCGCGGCGACGAATACCGCCGCAGTGAGCGCCGTTCTCGCAGTCCCATGAGCGGTGCACCGAACGCATCTGGAGGATACGCAGGTTCGAGCTACTCTGGTAGAGGCGGAGGTTCGAGATCATACGAAGACCGATCTTCAGCAAGAGAACAAATGATGCAGTCAGTGCGCGAGTCTTCTCAGCAAGACCGCCGTGTCTATGTCGGCAATTTGGCTTACGACGTCAAATGGCATCATCTCAAAGACTTCATGAGACAGGGTTAGTTGTTTTGATATCTTCCGGGAGCGATCGCACGCTGACGCTCGAGTTCAGCTGGAGAGGTCCTCTTTGCCGATGTCTTACTTCTTCCGAATGGAATGTCGAAGGTGGGCGCCATTGTGTGATGCGGCTGGTTCTACTGGTCTTCCTTTCTGGTTACTTTTGTTGGACGTTGGATTGACGGGTTGGACCTTGTCCGCGGGTCTGTGTAGGGATGCGGGTAAGACCTTCTTGACTTCCTTCCTGAAGGTTTTCGCTGACGTTGCCATCAGGATTGTGGAATACGCAACAAGGGAACAAGCCCAGCAAGCCATCCAGACTCTGAGCAATCAGAGCCTGATGGGTCGTCTCGTCTATGTTCGAGAGGTAGGCAGACAGCGCTGTGTGATTCCTCGGTATTGTTGTTGACAACCGATGTTCTGTAACAGGATCGTGAAACAGAGCCACGGTTCACTGGGCCTTCCAGTCGGGGTGACTTTGGCGGTGGTCCCCGAGGTGGTTATGGCGGGGGTTATGGCGCTGGCGGCATGGGCGGCGGCATGGGCGGCGGCATGGCCGGTGGTGGTGCCCGCCAACTCTACGTCTCCAATGTTTGTGCTTCCATTTCTCTGACGTGGGTGTGCTGCAGTAATTATTGACATTGACATAACAGCTACCCTTCAACGTCGGTTGGCAGGACTTGAAAGATTTGTTCCGGCAGGCTGGTATGTCCCTGTACACTTGTTCAGCCATTTTTCAAGAGACTCACAATGGTTGCAGCAACCGAAGGCGGTGTCATTCGAGCGGATGTTCATGTTGATGCCACTGGACGACCCAAAGGAACTGGCATAGTCGCATTCGAGTCTCCCAATGACGCCCGCAATGCCATTCAGCAATTCAACGGATACGACTGGCACGGCCGTGCTCTCGAGGTCCGCGAAGACCGTTACGCAGGCAGTGGTCCAGGCATGGGTCATGGCGGCCGAGGCGGCTTTCAGGGCGGCTTTGGCATGCGTGGTGGCTACGGCGGTGGCTACGGCGGCGGTAGAGGAGGCTTTGGCGGTCGTGGCGGCTACGGCGGCGGCGGCTTTCAGCGAGGCGGTTACGGAGGAGGTGGCTATGGTGGTGGTGGTGGAGCGTGGTACGGCGGCGCTGCTGGTGGCGCTGGCGGCCATCCTGCTGCTGGTCAGGAACCACCTGCTCCTAACCCCTTTACCGATTTTGCAACCTCTGGAGGAGAGAAGAACCCTATCATCTATGTTCGAAACGTGAGTGATCCAATCAGCATGGTCGCCCTGCATAGACTAACAACAGTACAGCTTCCATGGTCGACCAGCAACGAAGATTTGGTGGAGCTGTTCACCACCATTGGCAAGGTTGAGCGCGCGGAGATTCAGTACGAACCAAACGGACGATCTCGCGGAACGGGCGTTGTCGAATTCGGATCTGCCGATGATGCCGAGACTGCCATCTGTAAGTTTTCGCCGTCCTCATACAGCAGGTTCTTGACTAACGACACCAGCTAAATTCACCGGCTATATGTACGGTGGCCGTCCTCTCGGCTTGTCCTATGTCAAGTACACCAACGCCAACGGCAATGAAGCCATGGATGGACAAGAGGCTACTGGTGGCATGACACAGGATCAGATGATGTGATCTCTGACTCCTGGCCACCATACCGCACTTTGGCCCTGACAGCCATTCGCTTCATTCCCATTGACCGTCTCCGAGCGTCCACCGAGCAGCTCAAAGACGTTCAACGAGGCTTCACGATTCGTTTGTATGATTTTCCATTTCAGGCCCCAAGAAAATCACAACATGAAATTCGGCAATTTTGCCATCGGGCACGGTGATTTCTCTCTTTTTTTTTCTCTTTTCGTGTACGAAAAAGCTGCGATTTTCAACACGGTCAGTCGCCAGTTTTGAGGAGCCCTGGCTTCTATGGTTGCAAGCGGGAGGAATTGAAATCGGAGCCATCGCAGTCATGACAATGTAGGATCCTCTGAATCTAATAAGGGTGATCCAATCTCGGGCGGCCTCTGGGTACGGTTGGTAGAGGTCAATGAAAGGTGCAAGATGGCACCACCAACTTCAGGGCCGTGCAACTTTTTATGATAGAAGGCACCAGCCAAAACAAAAAAAAATCCGATTGCGTTGAAAGTTGTTAACTGGTTGTTGAAGCGGAGCACAGAACGCTCATGTTGTTTATTATATTGGCATCCAAGTTCGGGAGATTTTAGCCACATCCGATGGTGAAGTTCAACTGGCGTGGATTGTATCAGGAGTTCGGATCTTCCTGAGCTGAACACATAGTCTACCCGTCTTCGCTACATTTGCTAACGATGTCGGAATCTCCAGGCGCGAAAACACCTTTCTTTCGGCTCCGTCGATTTGCAGCCGATGCTGTCGGCCTGTATCTGAAGCCCAACGACCAAGAACTACTACACTGTAAACTCCTTCAGAGCATCAAGCCACGGCTTCTCTCAGCCAACAACTTCGGACCGAGCGGGTCTACTCAGGATACGTGGTATACTGTACATAAATTGTGCAGTAGGACCAGCCTGGTCGACCCCGCCCACTTCGCTTATGAAGCGGGTTTGCTGGGCCTCTGTAGAAGGAAAAGATGTGCAACGGGTTGAGCACTGCAGGTTGAGATTCAGTACCACTCACCTAGGTGCCCCTGTAGTAAGGGGCCCACGAAGAAATCGCGGCGTGGCCCTTCCCCGCGTTATCTGCAGGCTTATTTGCGGGGTCAGACATGGCGCCATGGGACGATATTGACTTGCAGTTGGAGGGATGAGTTGAGCGGAACCGCGCGATCGGAGGAGGGCTGGGAGCCGGAGGGGAGGACAGGTGCCTCCCAAGGCCAGGCCACCGCTCCGTCATCAGGAGAAGAAGGGGGTTGCGGCGGCTCGGTTCAGGACCTGGGAGCAGCATCATCAGTTCGGGGAACAACCGTTTGTGTCTGACTTGGCGTCTTCCCTTGCCACACCGCACTCCACAAACAATGGAGGAACAACAGCATGTCGTGATTGAAAGAGTGCGTCGGCGCCGGCAGCACAGCAGCTGTGACCAGTGCAGAAAAGCCAAACGGGCGTGTGACGCCGCTTTCAAGTCCGAGCATCAGCATCAGCATCATCAACGGTCAATAAATCATAGCAACGGCAAAACGACGCCGCAGAGGCGTCTTGCTCACCACCACCAGGACAAGCTTCAGGTGCCTGTCACCAGGTGTACCAACTGCCAAAGGGCCGGTCGAACATGTACCTTTGACTGGCTGGAAAGTACACTGCCGAAGCTGATCAAGGGCACCAACAAGAACCGGACGCAACAACCTCGCGTCGACATTGACTCGGCATCTGAACAACAACGTGGGACGACGCAGCAGCGCTCGACCTTCGTGTCGACCCAGGGCAACAATCCCGCCGTCATCTCTCAACTCGGGACGACGCAGCACGTTGATTTTGACTTGTTTGATGATGTCGAGTTATTTGACATCTGGGGGACGCCGGAGACCTTGGTCGACCATGGGATATCCACAAAACAGGCCAATGATGGGCCCATGGCTCCCTACCCCATCGAGCGCCCAATGCTGCCTTGGCTCTCATTCCCAGCAGACAACAACAACAAGCCTCCTTTGGTAAACCAGGCCAGATCGTGTACCATACAACATGATGCGGTCCTCCAATCGATCGAGGAGGAATTTCCGGGGCCAGAAGACCACGATTTTGAAGAACAAAATGACGACGAGAAGGCCGGGATACAAAGCTTCGATGCGGTGGACGCATTGTTCCGAGGAGGCCAGCATGACGAACCTACTTTCTTAGGGTCTGATTGCAGCTCCGTCCCCCTGTTTTCGGACGATGAAATTTCCGGTTCGCTGCTCTCCAGTAGCACGCTCTCTTCAGGGACGAATCGATGGCTCTTGACGGAGAACTGGCTGCGTGTCTATCATGACAGCCTGGAAAATGCTCTCTCGTGTTGGTTGACCGAGAGAAACTGCCCGTATACACTCGCCCGCGGTGGCGGCAGCGTGGTGGGTGACAGCAACAGTCTCTCCAACACTTGGGGATCACAGTGGTCGAATCGAATCTACACGCGCGTGTGCAATTTGGATCGATTTATCAACGATCTACCGGGAAGAAGACTGTCTCGTTCGGAAAGTGCGACGGCTGGAAAAGCCTTGAACGCTGCGGTCATGGCCTTCGGTGTTCAATGGGCCCAGGCTGGCGACCGAGGTGGCATTCGAGATCGCATTTCACCGGACTTCACATCATCAAGTTTGCACGATGATATGCAACTGCCGACCGCGGATGAGTTCGGCAGGTCCGTACAGGAGACGCTGTGGAATCAGGCACGGCAAGCATTGCATGAGGCTGCATCCGTACAATCATACAGGGTGACCTTTGCCAATATCATCTTCTCCCTCACCCAGCGGCCGCTCAACGTGCAGGACTGGGAACAAAGCTCAAACTGGGAACCACGCTGTGGAAGTCAGGAGGACACAGACAATCTGCAATCGAGATGGGAGTGTCTGCAGGAGATCATTAATGCCGATGGTCCTCCGGTATTCTTGGAAGCTGCATCTCGACAACTCTTGTCCTCGCGGTGGCAATGGGAACGGTACAATCGACAGAAAGCTAAGAAGGCCGTATCATCGCCCCATGATGCTGGGTGGGAACGAGTTCGAGCTTCTGCCACGAGCGTGACCCTGAGTCGCGAACACCGTGACACGTTCCAACTCCTTACCTGGCTTGTCATCATGTTCGACACAATATCAGCGGCAATGCTGCAACGACCTCCAGTGGTTGCAGATGAAGATACTACTATTGACTCTGCCGATCCTTGGAAGATAGCCCCGTCATCCCCTGGTGATTCGACGGACAATGAACAGTCAGCGTTATCAGCGTGTGAGATCGACCTTGACGGCTGGGATCCTGAACCAGGACAGTCCAAGCTGGGAGAGCAACGCCGTTCATCAAACGTTTGGGACGACTTTCTGCTCCAAGACCGGGGTCTCAAAGATTACAGGGAAGTGCGTTGGTCCCTTGACGTGGATGATGCTGCTTCGATATTATGTGATGCAGCTCCAGTGAAAGTACTGCTTTTCCGCAAAGTAGGCCATATACAAAAGTTGATTTCCCGGAGAGCAGGGAGCGACGCCCTGGAGCGAGCAGTGGCCCAGGCCCTGAAGGTCTATGCGGAGTGGAACAGGTCGTACGGGAAGTTCATCGCCCAGTGCATGGCCAGACACCACCTTCTCCCTGCTCGCATCCAATCTTGGTACCTAATATTAGCCGGACATTGGCACCTTGGGGCCATACTTCTCGCAGATGTCGTCGATGAGATGGACGAGTCAGGGCTCGGCGGACGGACACAAAGAGAAGCAAGGCGAGTATCTGGCTTTTCGGATGACATACGAAGAAAGAACGCAACCGCCATCTCCGACCTGTGTCGTTGCTCTTTGCATGGCCAGGCTCTGTCATTCCCTACAGCCAGGGAGTTCACCTATCCTGTCAATCAGGTTGCTTTGTTATCCGAGCCCTGGACCCTGGTCTTGATTCAGTCCTTCAGTCGAGCAGGGTTCGTATTCGTTAGCCAGCTGAACGCACCTCGACGGCCGAGGAACGGGGGATGGTCGACCGTGGAAGACGAGATCGGATTGGCAAAACGAAGGTGCGGTCATTGTATCGAAGGTCTTCTGAATCTTGCAAACAAATCAGACATGGCGTATCTTGCAGCCAAATTCCTCAGGGATTGTCTAAGAGATCTGGACAACATATAGAACGAGGTCTGCTGTACTGGCACTCAAGAAAGCGGATTTGGCCTAAGGGTCTTCACAAGAAGCCTTCCGGTGGACCATAGGGAAAGTGGCCATCGACGACATATTATATTGTGTCAGATATGCAGGACTCGCACTTCAAGCTGCCAGTGTGTACCATATCTCGTTGTGTCAACCGTGACTGAGGGCTCTGAGGTTACTGATGAATCCAAAACTGCAATTATCAAACTATGGCTCTGTGATCCGCCGAACAATATTCGCTATCAGTTCATTTGCTCCGCTGATATGCACCTCGACTTCAAATATGGCATAATCGCCATAAATAATGCCACTTTTGAATGAACCCAGATGTACGTTTGACAAGATGCTTCTAGAGTAGCTCTTCAAACAAAAAATGTTCATGTGCTCCACTGCACGTTATGGTTATGTCAGTCGTGGCCATGAGGCCGACTGCGGAAAAGCCACACCTCGGCGGAGGCTTGTGCCTCAGGAGGCGGGTGCTGTCCCTGCTACGATGCTTGTTCGAGGATGTCAGCCGTTCTAGAATGCATCGCGGGGTCTCTGCCCTGGTTTGAGGACTCTAGAAGCCGGAGCCGTTGACTCGATATATGGTGGCGGTTCCGCGGCTCAAGCGGAGGATTAGCAGAAGAGGGGCCCCATGGGGTGTGCCCTGGCGCATGGCATCTCCGCAAGAGCCTATGTATGAAGACGGTACAGTATTCTGAAATAATTGCTGAGTCAAACCATGGACCAGTTATCTTGTTTCATGATAATATTGAGGAGATGCGAGGTTCCGTCCTCCCTCTCGCGGATCCGCGCACTGCTGATCGGACCGTGACCGTCCCCGAGATGAAGATGAAGGGGGCCTCTGGAGTTGAAGCCTTATATAACGGGCTGGACCTCCTGTGTCTGGACTCCCAGGGTCTTCATACGCATTCTTGTATGCTGTGCCATCTCTTCCAACATGCCTCGCATCAAGACAGAACTTCGCGAATATGCCAAGCGAAGGGCAACCACTGGCCCATACGCGGACAACCTCGAAGTCGATGCACTCGTCGTTGGAGGAGGCTTTGGTGGTGTCTTCTGCTTCTACGAGCTGAGGAAAGCAGGATACAACACCGTCATCTATGAAGCTGGCAATGACCTGGGAGGCACATGGCGCTGGAACTGCTATCCTGGAGCCATGGTGGACTCTGAAGTAGGTTTTCCCGTTCCGATGTTCACCAAAGGCTAACCAAGCGTGTTGTGATAGATACCCGAATACCAGCTCTCAATCCCCGAGACGTACAAGGACTGGACATGGCCGTCAAACTACCCGACCTATCAAGACCTTAGGGCATACTTCGACCATTGTGACAAGGTGTTGGACATCAAGAGCCATACAGCCTTCGACAGTGTCGTTGTTGAAGCACAGTTCAATACTGATGAAGGCCGCTGGCATGTCCAGACTGCCGACGGACGGATGGCCAAGGCCAGATTTTTCGTGGTCGCCGCCGGCTTTGCAGCCAAACGTTATGTTCCTGACGAGTTTGTCGGCATCGAAAAGTTCAAAGGAGAGGCCCATCACTCGTCCTTCTGGCCCGACTTGAACATTGATGTTAGCAACAAAAAGTGCTGTGTTATTGGCACTGGTGCTTCCGGAGTCCAAATCACGCAGGCTTGGGGACCCAAAGCAGGGCATCTGAAGGTCTTCCAAAGGACGCCCAACTTGGCCGTCCCTATGCGTAAAAGAGCTCTCACAGCAGAAGAACAGAACGCTATCAAGCCAGTATATCCAGAACTCTTCAGCCTCCGAGAGAAGTGTTTCGGTGGCTTTCTGTACACATTCTCTGAACGTGGTACCTTTGAAGATACTCCGGAAGAGCGCGAAGCATTCTATCGCAAGCTGTGGGAAGATGGAGGCTTTCGATTCTGGCTCGGCAACTACAAGGACTACCTCTTCGACCGCAAAGCAAACCGAGAAGCGTACAACTTCTGGGCCAAGAATGTCCGATGCCGCATTGGCGATCCGAAGCAGCGAGAACTCCTTGCACCGTTGGAACCACCGCACCCATTTGGGGTCAAGCGTCCTTGCCTCGAGTTCAACTACTATGAACAATTCAACCGCGAGAACGTTGAGGTGGTCAATATCAAGAACAATCCCATCAAAGAGTTCACCGAGACCGGCATCAGGCTCCAAGATGGAACCCACCATGAATTCGATGTCGTTTGTATTGCAACCGGATTCGATATCACAACAGGTGAGTTGTATCCGTCGTGGACAGCTGTTGAGATAGTTACTGACAATTATCGCCAGGTGGAATGACGGCAATGGGTCTCCGCAATATAAATGGCACCTATCTTCGAGATGAGTGGAAAAAGGCCGCCTATACCTACCTAGGCACAACAATCAGCGGATATCCAAACATGTTCCATCTATACGGACCTCATGGCCCAACCCTCTTGAGTAACGGCCCAACGAGCGTGGAGGTGCAAGGCCGTTGGATAGTTGACGCTATCAAACAAATCGACCGACAAGGACTCAAGTACATCAACCCAACTGATGAGGCTTCGAAAGCATGGAAGAAAAAGATCAACGAACTGTCCGATAAGAGTCTGTTCCCGACAACAAAGTCGACCTATATGGGAGGAAGCATGCCAGGCAAAGCATTTGAACAAGTGAACTATGCAGGAGGACTGCCTGCTTATGCTGAAGACATCCGGGCCGTGCTCCCTGATTTCGTTGGCTTTGAGAAAGTCAAGAAGTGAGCAAGGCTGTGCTGCTCGAGGCTGGGAGAGATGTATCATGAGTGGTATACAGGTAGTCCAGAGGATTCGAGAACTTGCTGATGTTGGCTTGGACATTGATTCCGGACCGTCCCAGCGATGGGTTTCGTCTCGGTGTGCCCTGTGTTGAATTGAGCAAGCACCACAGCACCCTACTGCTGAGTAGCAGCGAGTGGGGCGTGGCCATACTGTGGTCAAGGTAGTTATTATGATCCCCAAGAACCCTTGCATGATTCCACACCGCACGATGAGGTGCTTTAGGAACCTTGTGAAACCCTCTCCGGAAGCATCATGCCAGCAGGAGTAGCAGTATTCAGTAGTAGTCAACGTCGAGGGAGAGCGTGGGAGCCCCTGATACGGCCAATCATGCGGCCAGAAGCGCAGATATTGACGTTACTCCTGGTCTCGGGATCTGTCAGTGAGTAGTAGTACAGACGTGCCGGTGGTCTATCCCCGTTTATTGTCCGGATTGAAGCCGGGTTGCAGTATACTCACGTTCAGATCATGAACATATCGTTCAAGAAACGGCAGCGCTCGGAATCATGTCGAAACATACCGCCGCTCACCTTGAGTCGGTAGTCCTCCCTCCGAGCGACTCTTCCTCGCGACGCGACTTCTCGTCTACCAACGTTGATGCTCGTAGGGAGATCCCCCGGCATGACAGCCTGGCCGATGTACAGACATTCACAGAGCTTTACCACCTGGCCCATCTTTCTGATATTTTCCAAAAGGCATCGATGATCCTTCAGGGGGATTTGCTGATAGCTGAAATACCCGGTATCACCCCTGCCGAAATCAAGGCTCTACAAGATGAAACGACCAACAAATGGAAGCAACCCCGAATGCTGTACTTCACCGTCCTGGTTTGCTCGATGGGAGCCGTTGAGCAAGGCTGGGCTCAGACAGGCATGAACGGTGCAAATCTGGGTATTCCTAAAGCGTTTGGCATTGGGTCGAACAGCAAACATGATTCCTTTGTCCTTGGCCTTCTCAACTGTGGGATTTACCTCAGCGTGTGCGTTGTGTAAGTTGTTCCAACTGGGTGCACCATTGGCTGTGCTGATTTCTGAAGAGGCGCTTGGCTATCCGATCCCATTAATGGTCGACTAGGACGACGGGGCGCTGTGTTCGTGGGCAGCCTTTTGTGCCTCGTATCTAACCTCGGATCGTCGCTCAGCCGCAGCTGGATCGAGCTTCTGCTGTTCCGGCTCATTCTGGGCGCGGGCTTAGGTATCAATGCGAGCACTGTGTCCGTGTACATGGCCGAAACCGCGCCTGCTGTTATCCGCGGTAGTATATCTGTATCATATCAGATGTGGACCGCATTCGGCATCTTTCTAGGCTTCTGTGCCAATGCAGCGGTTTATAATGTGGGTGTTCCATCTTGCTGGACGTTTTCTTGCTGATTAATGGCATACTCAGTACGGTGACAGCGCTTGGAGGCTGCAACTTGCCGGGCCTGTGGTGCCTACCATCCCTCTCCTCCTGCTCGTGTATATGTGCCCGGAATCGCCGGCATGGTATATCAAGAACAACAACCGATATGATCTCGCCTTTCGCTCCCTCCGGAAACTGAGGAATAGCGATTTGCAAGCCGCCAAAGAGATATTTTCGACCTACTTGCAACGACGGTCTCAAGCGAAACCCGGCGCTGCAGGGAAATCATTGTTCAGGAGACTTCCAGAACTCTTCACCATCCCTCGCATCCGACGAGCTACTGTTGCGTCTTACGTTGTCATGCTGTCACAGCAGCTATGTGGAAGTACGTAGAATATACATCCGGTTCCTCTTCTTCGAGGCCAGTTACTGACAAGAGCAATATCAGTCAATATCATCGCTTACTATTCTTCAACGGTACGTTAGGCTGGCCGTGCCGTCAAAGAATGGGCCTGTTTATTCGCATAGCAATTTCAACCGTGGCTGACACGTACGATAGATTTTCCGCGACGCTGGACTTTCCGATTACGGGGCTTTGCTAGCTTCTTGTGTTTTTGGCTTTGTCAACTTTCTCGGAGCCTTTCCTGCAGTGTTGACCATGGACACCTTCGGACGTCGCTCGTTGTTGCTCCTGACCTTGCCGATAATGGCATTAACAATGCTCGGAGCCGGCCTGAGCTTCAAGATACCTACGGACAATCCTGCACACTTCATTCTTGTTGCAGCGCTCATCTACCTATTTTGCGCTTTATATTCGCCAGCAATGGGGTAAGCAGCAAACTTTCTGTGTCGAATTGTAACGCTGACCGCAACCAGTCCCGTCCCATTCACGTACTCAGCAGAAGTCTTTCCCCTGTCACATCGTGAGATTGGCATGAGCTTTGCAGTGGCTACTGCAAGCTTCTGGGCAACCATGCTTTCACTCACGTTTCCTCGTATTCTCGCTACCTTGCAGCCGCAGGGCGCATTCGGTTTGTATGCAGGACTCAACATTCTCGCCCTCATTTTGGTTTTCCTTTTCGTACCCGAGACTCGACTCAAGACACTCGAGGAGTTGGACGAGGTTTTCTCGATTCCCACCCGGGCTTTTATCAGATATCAAGTGGGCGAATGTCTTCCCTGGTTCATTAGGCGCCACATACTACGTGAGAAGAACGCCGACCTTCCGCCCTTGGTGGTTGGGGAGGAATACCAGGTTCTTGGGACGACGGATTATGAGGAAGGAGAGCCCTTGTAGCTCTGACTAGCGAGAGCACCTGTCCAGTGGTGAATGGTACGTGGTTAGACACCCTCGGCGCGAGCTACCGCCTGAAGCATCCCTCAAAATACAAGCGCATCAATACGTGCCGTGTTCCTGCAAATACCCTCCTACGGTAGGTATTCGAAGCAGCTAACCCAGTGCTTCTCGGTCAAAAAGATATCGCTTTGTGAGGTCCACAGTACATCAGACGTACAGAGACATCGAAAAGCCCTTGATTTTTGATCGTCCTCCGCGGCACGAGTCTCGAGCCCCTGTCTTGATAAACCTGGGCTTTAAGAAGACGAAGGGCTCGGGGTGGGCTAAACAGACATCGAGTCTCTCGATTTACATTTACGGACAAAATAGTACTAGCGCAGCCTCGTTGCATGTGCCGCAGGCTCTGCGTTTCATGGTGCAATGCTGCACAGTATCTTATCTGGCTTATCTTATTGGGCCATCAAGATAAGCCGATGATGGACCGTCCGTGTTGTGTTTCTTCTGCCCGCCGGCCTCCTCCGTCCCGTCTTGTTCCTCCTACCACTGCCACCAGTACTACAACAACTTTTGAGGCACTGAATATATACAGGTAACCCGCCCGCCTGCCGCTCCATCTGCAGTAGTCGTGTTGCACAACCTCCCCAAGGGCTCCTTTGCTACTCCTCACCATCACCAACTGTCGCACGGAAGACAACATGGCATCACCCATCACCTGCCACGTACTCAACACACTGTCTGGAACACCTGCAGCTGGACTCAAAGCCACACTCACCCTATTGTCGACCTCCACGTCGTTGCCGACCAACGTGAGCTTCCATGCCGTCACCAACGAGGACGGCCGGGTGAAGGGCTGGGACTCGCCTACCGACACGACCCTTACGGAACTCATGGACAAATTCACCGCGGGGGAACGCATCCCATGGAGCATCAAGTTTGATGTCGGTCGCTGGTATGAGGAGAAGGGAGTGGAATGCTTCTGGCCCGAGGTCGAGGTCAAGTTCTACGTAAAAAAGGGGGAGAGACACTACCATGTGCCTGTGTTGGTGGGACCCTGGACTTATACCACCTATAGAGGATCGTGAGAGACGGCTCGCAACAGACAGTCCGGTACAATGCTTTCGGCCACTACTTTTGAAGCTCCGAACCTCCATGCGTTCAGTGCTCGGATCAAGTTCCCATCATCTTAACCACTGCTGCACTTCGGCAGCCTTCCAGCATAACCGGCTTGAAGCTGGGCTGCCCCTCGACTTATTGTCTAAGCCTCCTTTCAGCAGAGCCAACCCATCAACATCTATGCTTCCGACTTTCAAGCCGCTCGTGGTCCTGGGCCTATGTTTGGACCTCTTCTCGTGCCGGACACATGATCTGGTGCACACAAGGTGCGAAGGGTGCTAGTCAAAGCACTCCTTCATTCCTCCGTTCGGCACATCAAAGTCCGCGGGTTACTTCCCACCTACTGGCCAAGCGGCATCCTTTGGACCACCTTCCCGTATCAGCGAACGTGTTCGATGCTATCGTTCCATTGGAACTCAAATCATCTAGAACAGATTGGAGACATTCAACAAAGAGGCTCATTCATTTCAAGCAGATTTTCTATCCAGATACCCCGTATGTGTCATCGGCTACGTTGCCGTTGATATGGCGAGTATGACTTGGAATCATGACCTGAGTTCTGACGGCGGCCCACAGTGACAACCACGAGCTCATTAATGTCAGGCTCGGCGGCGTCGGAAGCTGCAATGGCTTTGCTGGACATTCGTATCGTCTGCTGCCTTTCGTATTCACGAGACTGTCGCCTCAGGTCTTCAATCTGCTCCTGCTTCCCTTGAGACTTGGCCCTTTCAATGCTTTGGAGAACCTACCTTTGTCAAAGGAGTTCCGTTGATCAAATAGCCTTCTCGACCCTGGGTTATCCATGAGTTTGGGCGGATCAACATGAACAGGAAGCGCCTTCATACATGGTACGAGTAGGGCCTCACTGTGGCAGAGGGTCCTAAGAAGTACTGCAATTGCCTGAGCACGATATGGCGTGAGAGGCCATACCCCGGAAGCCAATATTCTTGCGTGGAGGCCACGGGTTGCGGCATTGGGACTAGGAGGTGACTGCACAGAAGTCGGAGAAAGACGTTTGTTGCGGGATGCTAGCGACGAAGACAGTTCTGGACGTAGATGAGTTCTGCTCGCGTTGAATGTTGGCGACGAAGAGGAAGCAGTTGAAGTCCGCGGCAGCCTCGAGCATGATATAAGGCTCTCGATAAGAGGGGTTCTGGTTAGACACAACTGGAGCCAGCTCCTGTGGACTTATTAGCCCAAAGGCAAAGGATCATGCTTGCAATACAAGCCCGGCATCCGGGAGAGCAGGTGGTAGAGCCTGCTCCTGTAGGGAGGTCTGTCTGCTCTACTTGGTAATGGTTGCCTCGTCCTTGGACTCGTCGACTGGATGTGTCTCGCCTGCCTTGGATGGCTGAAGTAGTCTGGTCATGTCCGCCAATCAGCACGAGCGCAGGCAGACGCCCTCTCGCCTCACTTCGAACTCCCCCAGCAACATCTGTCAATCTCTCCTGCGCCCATCTTCCTACCTTGCCGCCATCGTGCCATTGAATTGATTCAACATCCTCCACCCCTATGCTTATGCTGGTTTCACCGCCTGCGGACCCAAGACGAGGCTTGGGGCCCGCACGGTCGAAGCAGCCGCCGCCGCTCCGTCCTTCAAACTATGTACATACCTGCTGTGCACTACCGAGAGGCCTCCATTAGCCAGGCTTGTAAAACCATGACGGTTGTCTCCCAAGCCACTGTTTTTCAGATCTGGTGGCAGCTAAATCGATTCGAGCGATCCCGCTGAAAAGTAGGACGTTCGATCGACAGACTGGCTCCCTATTCTCCTGGCAGATCCACGGATGCCACTGGTGTCGTCTCTTTTATAGCTCATGCGTTCACCACTGCTTCGTACAACATCCCAGCTCGACCCGAGCCTCGACGTTACCTCTTACCGGAGTGCATGCAGAATTGTGCAGACAGTGAGCTGGCTGGCGGCACTGCTGCACCCTGCGACGCCACCGGCATGAGAGGAAAAGTCCACCTCATTACACCGCTCAAAGTAACGCGAAATAGGCGCGGCATCGCCTCCTTTTTGGCTAACAGAAATCGCCGTGTCATCATTGCACACGTGGGGCATTATACAGCATGGTCTCGTTCGATTCTGGTCTAGGTCTTAGAGCCTACTGCGAGGATTCTTCCCTGAATCTCTTTCGGCCAAAGACTGCAGTTTCCCAGACGCGGCCTCCCAATCAAGCCTAATGAAATTCTGCCGTGTGGCCTCTGAGAGTGGGCGATATCTACAATTGCGACCGTGGATACAACTAATGCACTTCCAATGGACCTGGAGATGCTAGGATTCCTGCAAATTGGCATTTGCCCAGCCATAATTGG
This sequence comes from Exophiala dermatitidis NIH/UT8656, assembly GCF_000230625.1. NCBI lineage: Eukaryota > Fungi > Ascomycota > Eurotiomycetes > Chaetothyriales > Herpotrichiellaceae > Exophiala > Exophiala dermatitidis. Next base: position 2,917,524 of record NW_008751650.1, on the reverse strand, counting down.
TCGCATTTTCAGCTCAGCTGGTGCCGAAGCAACCAATATTTCAGCTCCTGTTTTGAGAACAGCCCGATCCAGGCTTTTTACCATTGTCGTATGGCAGCATGAAATCTGTTGGCCAGGCACAATTCCCCAGCCAAAGGCATTATTATCGCGTAAACATCAGTCTGTCATCTAGCTGCCATTCAAGAGTCAGCGCCTCTACTGTCGGTCCTCCGCCCTGACACAGTATCTCCAGTTGGCTGTACACATCATTCAAAACACCAATAACGTCATTTTTTGATGTGGCCGGTTTCGCATAACCTCGCTTCGTCAGGCCGTTTTGTGAGAGTTGTGTCGAGCTTTCGACCTTGCTCGGCCAATCACAGCGGACAAGGCTGTGCCCTCGAAGGTTTAAGAGCCATCAGACCCACCGTGTCCTCAACTACTACACGAACTAACAGAAGGGAAGACGGACGAACTTTGGCACAGCCATTCGCCTTCTCCTCACGATCGCGGCGTAGGAGCCTCTGAGGGCACCGTTATCAAAGATGCCAGACAAGATGTCTTAACCATGGACATATTGTTTGTGGTGCTCCATCAACAATATACACTATCACTCAGGATGAGCGTGTTAGGCGCTGTTCACTTCATGTTTAATCGGGCTCTATGCCCGCAAGCATCCTATCACCTGTCCTTCGCTGAATGGAAGCCTCTGTTGTTGCAAATTTGATCTCTAGAATGTGGCATCGATCCACAGTGCGACTTGTACCAGCTCACACCTGCCGCCTTCATGTGAGTGCAAGTTCGGAAGCGGGCCCTGACTGACGGGTTCGACACCGCTATGCAGTTGTCTCTACGTGGTTCAGCTTTGTACAATGTACTTATGGGGTCTTTTGCGCGCGATTATTGTCCCATTTCTACTTGGCTTGATCAGCCCGGCCCACTCCCTGCCTCACTCTGAATGATCTGCAGCGCCGGCGCTCAGTCGATCCTCTCTTCCATGTGTCTGATTGTACTTACCGAGTGTCTACCTGATCCGGTCATTCATGGTGGATCGATATTGACCTCAACCGTGAATATCTCCAAATTTGCCAGCGACGAAGTTGTGGTAATTTCTTGTGGATACGTCGGCTTTGCCAGCGAGACCCCTACCATTGTTCTCCGGCGTATGCGTCTACGCAAATCCCTTGAGCATCACTTCAAACTGCTGCCATTCTGTTGCAGACTCTGCCGACAAGAGCGCCAATTCTTGACACCTGTACGCCATGCTGTGGATGCAGTCGAAGCTATGAGCGGATTATGAAGTCCAGAACCTCCATGCTTCTGGCGGGAAGGCTTTTTGCCCTCGTCACATGGGGAGAAGACCTGGTGCTTGTTGCGTCATGGTCTTTGGTTGTTCGCCATGTCCCAACTGGATAGCCGCACCCTACCTTATTGTTCAGTTTCCCCTGGGTGGGGGAGGATTCGGGGGTCTTTCTGGGGAAGCCATGGTCCACTCAAGATAAAGGCAAGCCCACGGAGACCGAGGAAAATGTACTACTGGTGCCTGATCTCTATTTCGGCCCCATAGTTCGTCCTTACATCGTCGGTGGTGCGAATGGCTATCCGGACTCTTCGTCCGCTGTCGTGGCAGCAACCTTCGATACCATGCTGTCCAGCCCCTCGAAGCGAAGCTGCTGCTTAGCATGCGGCCATGCTACCAGTATTGCCCTCAGTCTGCCTCAAGGGAACACCATGTGGTTGTTCCCACCCTTGAAACCGTCTTCTTCGGCATAGGTTGAGGTCTCTCGATGCAGGACTATTGGATTCTGAGCTACAGCTATATTCGCCTCGCCGTGGCGCACAGCCTTTTCGGGAGTGGCTGCCGCCCAGCTAGTCTGTCTATGTTCAGGGACAGCACTGACGCGGTCATCAATCGAGGTTCCTCTGAAGACTGTCTGGTGCGGTCTTCCTGAAGGCCATTGGCTTGCTTCAATATATCTATATGAACTCCGCCCATGTACCTAATAGTACATGCACTTGTTAGCACTGGCTGATTGGATCACACTATGTGCTTCCTGTCTACATGGCCACCCATTCCCCATCGGATAGGGAAGGGCTACGAAGCGATTCAGCCTCGCTTCGCGTACCGCCCTGCCCGACATCGTCGGAGACCAAACATGTGTGAAGCTACACACCTACACCTACTGCTTTATTTGCAAATGATCTGCCTTGGGACTCAATGGTGCTCCTCTAAGACAACCTGGTTTGGCAACCAATCTCATTACTACTTTGGTCTCCATCGGGTTACTTACAGCACAGCCAAGGCTGCCTTAGGCACAAGCTAAGCAAAGCGAAAGATCTGGTCGTACATGTACACACCATCTATTGGACATGGCACGGAAGCCGGTCGGGCATAAAAGAGAGTCCCATGCATTTGCCAAACCCAAGCCGAGCCGTACCGCACCGCTCCGACTAACTGGATCAAAAGGAATGTGTTCCACCTTGCATGGCGCTTATCCATATGCTCTCGCTTGTGCCTCACTTTTCTGGTCTGCAAAGCTGAAGCGCCGTGGATGTTGATGGAGTCATATATGACAATGTGACACACAAGGCGCAGGGCTCACCCTCGACGGCACCGAAACTTCGGCCGGAGACCAGAAAAAGAATGGATGGCAAAACAACATCGAGAAGGCATGTACAGTCGCCAAATTTCCCAACCACCAGGGTCAACGAGAGTGCAGTACAAAACAATGCCACACATGACACGTCATGTCCCAAATTAACAAGTCCCAAAGTACCCCAGCCCAAAGCAAGTCATCCCAGATATCTTCATTCCAAGCTCCCTTGACCTGTGACCCGCGCTGAAGCATCCAATTCCCATGATCCCTGACAAAGATCTACCCATATGAAACTCCAGCCGATCGCCTCATCCATAACTTCGTCTGTTGGCTAGTATACAGTGCAGGGCAGATCAGACAAACCATTGGTAATGGCTTGAAAGATGGCCCACCGACATTTGACAATATTGCAAGTTACCGTAACATCATGAGAAAGCTTTGGGGCGGATCCCTTCACATGGCGAAGAAATCCTGGGTCGAGGCGTCCAAGCCCATCTCCATGCCGCCGTAGTCGAGGAAGGTGTCGAACTCGTTCCTCTCCGGGTTCAGCTTTAGTGGAAGCTGCGAACCCTGGGACAGCATGCTGATTGAGGAGTTGGTGGGCAGGCTGGAGAAGTCAAAGGCGACCACATCGGCCGCTGGTGAGGAGCTTGAATGGGTCAGCTCGGGGAGACTTTGACCAGGGTAATCGTTGCCGTTGCTCAGCATTGGCAAGCCCTGCTCCATTGTGGGGAGGTCGGGCAGAAGTTGCGAGTCACCGTTGGGTTGGAGCTCCGGGATGTCGCCTAGGTCTGCCGGCGTTAGCTCTCTGTACGAGGGACTGGGCTTGTTGCCCGTGGAGTATCCTGGGCTAGCCGGCGGCGTGAAGGAGAAGGTGTCAGGAGGGAAGCCCATCATCTGGTCCATGCCTAGACCGGCTTGTTGTGGCATGCCGAACAAAGCCATGCTCTCAATGGGCGATGCGCCTCTGATGCTCAAGTTGTCCATGTTCTCAGTTGGTGGAGACCCCCAGCTCGAGATGGAGCAGCTTGATGCAGAGGATGTGTACTGGTCATGGGCTTCACTGGTCTTCTGTCGGGTTCGGTTCGCCTTGTCAAGGCGTTCATCCATTTCTGGCCGGTGTTTCCTGGGCCTGCCCCGTTTGATTACTTTCTTGACCACACCATCAAAGGCGCCAATGCACATTCCTCGTTGCCGATGCCTTGTCAGGGCGTCATGACGAGCGAATGAGTTGCCACAGAGGCAAGGGTATGGCTTGGTACCAGTGTGGATCTTGGCGTGGCGTTTCAGGTCATGGCCTCGGACGAAGCATTTGTTGCAATGGCCACATCGAAATTGTCGGTCGCCGAGGTGGGTCTGCACATGTGACTTGATGTTCTCTTTTCGTCCAAATCTTTTATTGCAACCGTCATACTTGCAAACCCACTTGTTGTCTGAAGGGTCTGGTCCTTCAATGAATTGGGCAATGTCATCTAGAGTGATGTTGGTCTCTTCAATGGAAGCCTCAATGCCAGGCTCGAGGTGGAGGTCCGATATCGACATACGACGAGGCGAAAGAGCCGGTCTTCCTGGGGAGGTGCTGCCAGCCGGAGCGTGTCCAGAGCTTAGGACTGGAACATCCTGCTCTGAGAGCTTTGCAGCATGACATCCGGAGTCTTGGTCATATGCACGGTCGTCTTCTACTGATGTCGCTTCCGATTTCACTTTCACCGGTTCCATTTGTTGTCGTGATGGCGGTGTTCGAGCCTGACGGCGAGACTCAGGCACAGGCATATCGGCTATCTCGAACGAGGCATTGGTAGGCGTTGTCATGTAGTCTTGTTTGAATTCCTCGTTCTCGATAATCCCCCGAAGAGATTGTCCTCGCGTCACCGGTATTGGGTACGGCGACTGCAATGCAGGGGATGGTTGGAGTGACCGTGAGTATTGCATTGCTGGAGTGTGCTGGCTGAAGGGTGGTGTGAGAGGAAATTGTGCTGTTGATCGTCAGCAACGTTGCGGAATCGAAAAGCGACAAGAGATGATTGAACTTACCAGTCTGGATTTGGTGTGAAGGTGTGTGAGGTCGCAACGAAGTCTGCACTCGCAGATCAGGTTGCGACATTCTCCGAGCGTCTAGTGAGATTTCACTGTCGGCATGGGAATGAACCATGTGAGCAGCGTGAAGATACTGTGGATTGTTCTCATCCATCAGTCCCATATTAGGGATTATATGCTGCATTGACATGTTCAGGTCGGAGAAGTATTGGTGTGAATGTGAGTAATCAATGCCCTGGGCGTTCTGGTGCATGATTGCATTCATTGCCATGTTTTCATACGACGTCGCAGGGATTGAGTTTGGCGATGTCGTGTATATACTACACTCGGGAGAGATAGGTAAGTCCAAGTGTGTATTTGTTTGGTGTTGCTGCTGGCCCGGTCTTGCTATTTTCTGCTGCTGCGCTTCCCGCAAAATCTGTTGTCCGTGGATTTGTCCTAGGTTAGTCATACTTACCGTGCTGCCGTGGTGGTATTTCCGAATGGGACTTCGTTGTTGTTGATCGAACGATTGTCCTCTTCTGTGTGAATTCTGGCGTTGTGGCGGCATGTTGGTGCTGACCTTCATGGCTTCGAAGGCTACAACGGGTGTCGAGTTCTGTCTCCGATGTAGCCTTTGTCGTTGCTGAAGAGATGAAGGTGGATTGGACATCATCTTAGGCGAGATGAGTTCGAAATGGTTCCTTGTCGAAGGTGTCGTGGTTGATTCCGGTTATGGTTCCTTCAGTGGTTCGAGACTATGGAAGGAAATCCAATCAGTTCCACTGCATACTTGTAGTTGTGTATCCTGATGCTGCTCACCTCACGCAGCGCAAGGGCTGCGGACCGGGCAGCGGTCTTCTTTCTATTCGCTCTTCACCAGTCGCAGGCGATGCTTGCGACTATTTTGGATATATGAGAAGGGGGCCCTCTCAGGGCGAGGATAGTGGTACGGGCAGGTCTCGGGGGTCTGAGAGGCTTCTCGCTTGTCTGTGTGTGTAGATTTCTTGTCCTCCTTAGGTTTTTGGACTTGGTCTGGGAGAATATGGTATGTGAGGCTTGTTTTGAGGATGGAGGATGGAGGACGGAGTAGAGACTGAGGATGTTGCCGGCAGGGTAGAAGTAGAGTGTTCGTCGTCACCCAGGCGAGCCGCTCTCTGGTGAGTTCGCAAGTCCTGCGTCAACACCGACGGTTGACAAGGCAACCGCAGCCACTATCAGCTCACCCAGGTCGAGAACCAGACGCTAACCGAATGGGGCTCGAGCCACAAAAAGCACGTGATTTAGAGATTAGATAAGCCATCCGTGGCCAAATTCTTGGCAAGCCACATCTGCGGATTAGAAATCCCACATTAATTGCATCGCGGACTTTCGCTTCCTCTTCTACTTGTCTCTTCATCGCACTTCTGCATACAGAAGGTTGAGGAAGACATTTTTGTCGAGGTGAGTAAAGATTGTTATCCGACATCCTTTCCCGTCTCTTGCCAGACTGGAACTTCAGTTCGCCCAAGCCGCATTTCGTCCCGTTCGTGAAGGCCGCAAAAACTGACAACCACATCTGTGCTTTAGATCTTCAACATGCAGATCTTCGTCAAGACCCTCACGGGTAAGACCATCACCCTTGAGGTGGAGTCTTCCGATACCATTGACAATGTCAAGTCCAAGATCCAAGGTACGTTTTGGTGTGTGTTTTTCGCCGCCGAGCCGGAGGCTTACTAGTTGTGTTTAGACAAGGAAGGAATCCCGCCTGACCAGCAACGCCTGATTTTCGCCGGCAAGCAACTCGAAGACGGCCGTACTCTGTCCGACTACAACATCCAGAAGGAGTCGACTCTGCACTTGGTCCTGCGTCTGCGTGGTGGAGCCAAGAAGCGCAAGAAGAAGGTTTACACCACCCCGAAGAAGATCAAGCACAAGCGCAAGAAGACCAAGTTGGCCGTGCTCAAGTACTACAAGGTCGACGGTGACGGCAAGATCGAGCGTCTGCGACGTGAGTGCCCGGCCAAGGAGTGCGGTGCTGGTATCTTCATGGCTGCCATGCACAACCGTCAATACTGCGGTCGCTGCCACTTGACCTATGTCTTTGACGAGACGAAATAAGTTAGTGGTGGATTGCCGGACTTGAGATGAATTACCGCTCGGAAGGAGACAAGTGCAATGGGACGGCCTCGTATATAGTCAATGGAATACGTGGCTAGGCCTGTGAGCCAATTCATCCAAAATGCTGTCTTGTTCTCAGCTGTTGGGAGAATACTGTTCATATTTCGCGTGCGATAGTCTTCCTACGGCCGAGTTTTCTCACGTTGTGTTGCCGCTTGGGTGTCAAAGTATTGAGAACTCGTCGCCGTCCGCTTGTGGTACGGCACATAGTGTAGTTTACAAGAAGCAGGTCTTCAGGACGTGCTGCTCGCTCAGCCTGTCTACTGTAATGCGATAATAGTGAGGACACCGACCTTCTGATTATATCCATCTCATACTCTGCAGTAGTAGTGGGTGCCAGACCGGGTGAGGCTGGCGAATTCGTATTTGAACCAACAGGAGCATAGAATCTGGGCAAGTCATGAAGATTACATAATCCATCTTATCGATTGGAGTTTGTTTACTGCTATGCAGCGGCCGACTACTTAAACCCCGAACGACTATATCCCAATGTATCGCATGACACGTATTTGAACCCAGACCCAAGCCGTGTACGGCCTTAACTCCAACAACTTGCAGTTGCAGGACGCAGCGATGCGCCCGAACACTCCATTCCAGCAACACGCTTAGAGACGATCAACACACGACACATCTCCAGAATGTCACTCGAAGAAGCGCACGCTCACCCGCCTCGCGCGCCCGACACACACCACCGCAAGATCGAACTCCAGTCCCCTTACGACCTAACATATCTCCAAGCAAACCTAGCAGCATCAGCAAAGGAGAAACTCGATCTCCATTTCCCTCCATCGGCGGCCCAAAAGGGCGCAAATACACGCGCACAGCCTGCCACCGTCATCTCCTTGGACGGTGTAAATCCTACAACCACCACTACCACAACCACTACCTCTTCGCATGCGCCGGGCGCAGCCGGCAGCGAAACTGAACAACAAACAAAAGGTTCCAAAGAGGAAAATGAAGAAGAAGACCCGCTCCGCGCCCGCGTCCGCGCCCTCGTGGACTCCTTCATGACCCGAACATGGGAGGGAGCGCGACAAAACATCGTCGTCAACGGCATGGACGCGACGTTGTTTCCTATGTTGACGACCACTGCCGGTGCACGACAACAGCCCGGCGGAAAGGAGCAAGAGGAGAAAGAAGGAATCGATTTCGTCTACGAGCCCTACGACACGCGCCTCCAAGCCAAAGTTGCCGGACTCTACGGCGAACTAGAGGCTCTGACTGCTCAAGTGAGTAAATTGAGAAGAGTGGCTCCAAAACAAGGCGCGACTGCGTATGCGGACGCTTTGATGGCGCGAATTGCCGAGGATGAGGCCGAGTTTGAGGCTCGGGTTGCTGCGATTCGAGGCGAAAAGCAGAGCGTTCCTGCAGAGTGGGAGTTGAAACCGCCGCCCTCCACTGCTCGTGAAGGTTGGAGTGATGATGTTAAAGAGATGTATGAACGGGCGACTGGGCAATTGGCTTCGTTGGCTGGTCTTGTAACAGCGGCGAACGAGGCTGAGTCGACGGTGGCACAAGGAGGCCAGCCTAGCCTTACAGAGACGGTTGGTAAGGTTCAACGTGCGACGACTGTGGCTATGGAGTTCGAGTGAGATGAGATGACAAGACGGGGTCTATATCGACAACTACAACTACCTTGACGGATTGCTGGTAATGATTTGGTCTTTGGGGGGAACAATGTACCCACGGATATTTGCTTCTGGACTTCCGACTCCGAACTGGACGAGACAATGGTTCCGGTTCGGGTTTGGCTCGCGTGCTTGAAGCCTGGAATCGAGTTGACCGGGACCGTGTACGGCCACCATCCTAATGGGCATTGGATTTGCAGAATGCAAGCCACCCACCCACCCCGGCCCTGGCGAACAGGTACAGCGCCCATGGTCAATCAATAGACCCCTGGGCTGTTTCCGGTCTAGCAGCAGTGTCCATCGACCTCGGACGGAACTTGGAAGGGAACGTCTACAAACAGGGCTGCATTCCTGGGGCACTGTGTGGCTCCATGGCGGCTTCTGATTGTCGACACAATGCCCAGAATGTTCAGTTGGTGAAGACACTGGTACTGAACGCAAGTGCTGTGTGTCTAGCTACAGCTGGAGATACATGGGGACGTTGTACACCTCATTTGGAAGGCAGTGCAGGTGTAGCACAATCCTGCTGCTGCGCGAGCAGGGCAGAGCATATGAAAGTCTGTCCTTACAGTCGATGCTTCTACAACAGGAGGGCGGACCACGAAAGCATTTCGACAGATTGCAAAGAATGAAAGCTCCAACGGAGGGTATCCCAGGAGATACTAGCATTGCAAGCCCTCCTCGCGAGCCTAAAGACTTTTAAGAAAGAATACACGGAGAACAGGATCATGATTGAAGGGGGAGCCCCGGGAGCGAAGGAGGGTGAGGCGTGCGCACTGTCTTAGTTGACCGTGGCCAGTCGTCATAGAGGAGATGCCAGGTTTGACATGTGACTGGCGGTGCAACTGTGAAGCCATGGCTTGGGGCTAGTAGTAGCAGCTCACCCAATTCTCAAATTCAACGCATGATGTACCTTCCAATGGGTCGCTTCAGATACCGAGTCGGCACTGTCCCTTGTGTGCTGTGCCCGATCATTCGTGATCGTCCTTTTTGTTCTGTAACATTCTCCAGCATGAACTCTAAACCTTGTTCTTATCCGCCGCCTTGTGTACGTCTTAAGCGTCCGCCAGAGGCATCTTGGGTCCCTCGGCCGGAGCGTTCTCCGCCTCGACCGGTGCTGACGATGGGGCCGGCTTGGACGAGCTCAAAGGATCCTGAGCGCCATCGGTAGGCGCCGGCTGGACGACATTTGCAGCGTCCTTGCCCGTAACTGGATCCTGCTTGGCCCATTTCGGCGGCCGTGCGTATTTCGGATCTTTCCAAGGACCTTCGTCGCTATACTCGCACCCGCCTTCGCACACGCACGTCCCGCCCAATGACTTGGGAAGATTTTCTGCAGGCACCTGCTTCAACAGTTCAGGCAGATAGTTTGACCCCAACACATGGATCTTGGCGACGGTGATGGGGTCGAGGAAGCCTTTGATGAAGCTGAACACGCTGCTGAAGCCCCAAGGAGCGTTGATGATGTACAGCTTGCCCAACCGCTCGGGATAATAATCTTGCGAGATGGCACTGACCGATTTGAGGTAACCGTAGACGGATGGGATCTTGCTCACACCAACGCCTTTCATGTCCATGATCGTGCAGCAAGTCTCGAGAAGCTTACCCGCCTTGCGACTGCACGCCGGAAGACGTGGGTCGGCCACCTTTTCGTACTCCACGACCAAGTTCTGAATCATACGTTCTGCGGTTGTAATCTTGTACATGGCGTTCAAGTCGATTTTGCCATATTGCTCGATGTATACCGGCCGGCCATCCTGCGTACCGCTTGTCAGTAACGGCGTCGACCAAGCAGTCTCGACTGATGGAACGGCAGAACAGACTTACCTTATCGGTCTTGTGGTAGTACTGCGGGTAGTATTGGAATACTTGCGGACGTTCGGTGTACTCAAAGTTGCGAACGAGATCATCAACGCCAAATTCCTTGCGCCACTGCTCGTTTTTGATGAACCTATGACACCGTCAATATTGAATATGCGTTGCGCACGACATTGTTCGCCCCGTACATCTGCTTAGCGGCCTCGACATTGAACTTTCGTGCCCGCAGGAACCGTAGTAGAGTCAACGTGTCCAGCCTCTCCTTGTAGCCTAGTTGTTCCAGCATGGCTCTCAGCTGGTGCACTTGTGCATCTTGCTCCTTCGTCGTATGGCCTGGATGTCCGGGCTGGGCCTCCGGGGCAGTGGTCGGAAAGTCATAGTCGTCATATCTCGGATCCAAGTCCATGTGTGGGTTCTCCCTTTGCGTGTCTTTTGATGTCCGCGACATTGTGGGTAGGCGGTCCGTAGAGTGTAGTCTGGTATGTCCTTTAGCCCAGGACGTTCAACTAGCCCAAGGGGTTCGGTGTGTTAATAATGGTAAAGATATCGAGCGAGCAGAGGTGGTGGTCGTATGAGACCCTACCAATAAAAAGGAGACTGGTCCAGTCAAGAAATCTATGCTTGATCGAAGCACAGTGTCAAGAGCGTAGTAGATGAGACGTGGTGGTTGCAGTGAAGTGAACAATTTGGATCGAACACGGCGCAGTCGAAGAACTGAAGATAGCAACAAGTTTCGTAAATAGTGGTGACCGGTAGGGCAGTGCTAGTAGTGCTAGTAGCATGTCGCAGCAATTTAGCAGTGCTGCCAACTACTGCTAGCGCCCTAGTTTAAAGATGCGAAATTTAAGGGAGACAATCACAGCGAAGAATAATGGCACCCACAACACCCCTCGTCAGCTATGACGCAGCGAATCCACGGGAATTGCAATTGCATTATTATGTGGTCATTGTGGCAGTCGTCCTAATACTGTTCCGTAGGCAGGCATCTGCACCCAAGATCTTTATGCTCTACCATACTTCAACGACACGCTCCCTCTGTCTGCGAGTCGTGAATTCTTCACCAGAAGATACCCCGGGTTAATCTGAATAAAAGTGAGTCACTACTGACAATTTTGCCGGTGGACCAACTCATCAACAGATCCCCTTCAGTCAGTTAAAGTCACCTAACAATATTGCTGGCCGGATGTCGCAGTGATACATTGGACTGGTGACAAACAAATTATTATCCGCGCGACTTGAAAAAAATGCAATTCAGCGCGGACTGCTTCATCACACCTTAACACCATATCTCGGCGTAATTTCCCCCATCCTATGCTTGCGCAGAACAAGCATCAAACTCACAATGCCACCCAAAAACCAAAAAGCTGCCGGAGGAAAGGGCAGATCGGGAGATGACAGCAAGGAGGACCCTCTGACTGCAGTGGTTGTCGCCGACACCTTTGAGACGAGATTTGCCCCATTCACGGTGCAACGGCCGCGATGTCTATTGCCGCTTGCTAATACACCCTTGATCGACTACACCCTGGAATATCTGGCTAGCTCCGGTGTACAGGTTGTCTACTTCTATCCAGGCGCACATGCTGACCAGGTCGAAGCCTACCTTGATGCTTCGCGTTGGAGATCGGCCAACTCTCCTTTCGAGAGTCTCACCATCCTCCGATGTATCGCCGGTTCGGTGGGCGATGTGATGAGAGATCTCGATCAGAAGCATCTCATTGCGGGAGATTTCCTCGTCATCAGTGGTGATGTGATCTCTAACTTTCCTATCGAACCAGCACTGCGCCAACACAAGGAGCGGAGAGAGAAAGACAAGAATGCTATCATGACTATGGTTTTGAGGGAGGCGGAGCCGGGCACTTACGACTACAGTGGTGGCATTGTGCCAACATTCGTCCTTGATCCGAGCAAAAATAGATGCTTGCACTATGAAGAATCATTTCCTGGAACCCAGTTCACCGCTCACGTCGATCCTGAAATCCTGAAATCGGCAGAGATTGATGTCAGACAGGATTTGATTGACTGCAGGGTGGACATCTGCACGCCAGACGTCCTCAGTCTATGGTCAGATAACTTCGACAATCAAGCACCTCGGAAGGACTTTTTGTTCGGCGTGCTGAAGGACTACGAATTGAACGGCAAGACCATCCATACCTACATTGTCAAAGATCAATATGCCTCTCGGGCAGCTGACTTTTGGTTTTACAACGCCATCTCACGAGACTTCAAGCGAGGCATGGTTACGTCCATTGCAGTTGAGAATAATGTGTTCGGGGACACCCACTACGAACGCTCCCAGCAGGGGTACGTTGTCGATCGGACGGTGATTCGAGCAAAGCCTACCGAGCTGGGCGCCGGATCAATCGTTGGTCCCGGTAGCAGCATTGGTGCTGGGTGCGACATCAGGAACACGGTCATCGGTCAACGCTGCCACGTCGGTAAAGGCACGGTGATCGACGGTGGTTACATCTGGGACGATGCGAGCATTGGCAACAATGTCAAGGTCTCGCGGGCAATAATCGGGAACGAAGCGTTTGTAGGGGATGACTGTACCATCGAGGAAGGTGCTTTGATCTCATATGGCGTTAAGATCGCACCGGGAACGACTGTGCCTGCGGGATCCAGGATTTGCAACACACAACAGAAGAATGATGCGCTTGTTGGTGGAGATGCGGGTGAAGGCCATGCCTACATTGATGAAGACGAAGACGACTACTTCGCATCGAGAGGATCAAGACTTATATATGAAAAGTCGGAATTTGCGGACTCAATATCCACGTTGGAGTCCGATCTCTCCGATGCCGAGATCTCCTCGAGGGGCGGTTCCAGAAGTCAAAGCTTTGCGACCTCTGTGTCTGACGAGGACCCTACCGACCGATTCCAACATGACACAGTGGCGATTCTTGTACAGCGCATGCAGGAAGGAAAGCAAGCCGACGATATGCTGAGTGAACTAATGGGACTGAGGTTCAGCGGTGGTGCGGACGAAACCCAAGTTCGGAGGGCCGTTGCCGTCGCACTGATGAAGCACATTCATAGTCAGGTTGATTCCGGCGTGTCACCAGCCGAAGCTGCAAGGCGCGCTTTGACCGCATACAACACACTCATCCGCAGGAAAGGGGCCCAGCAAGCTACCGAAGCGCAGGTTGCATTCCTGCTGGACGCTCAGAGAGATTTGATCCGGAGGAAGGACGGTGGGAAGACGCTATTGTTTGTGCTCAAGGATCTCTACGACTTGGAGATATTCGGAGAAGAGGCATTTACCGAGTGGTGGGCGGACGAGAGGTCGAGCAGTGATCCTGAAATGGCTGCGGTTAGACAGCAGAGTGTCCCCTTTATCGAATGGCTTGAGAACGCGGAGAGTGAAAGCGAGAGCGAGAGCGAGGAAGATGATGAGTAGAGAGAATCAGTAAGCCACTTGCTTCGAGCATTCTAGACAGCCTGTAAGACCAATTGAATCACCTTGCTGTCCAGTTACAGGGTAATGAAATTAATATAGCTGTGCAGTGATCTGAGAACAGACAGGTGAAGTCCAGAGATGAGGCTTGTGATTTCACGGAGGACTTGTCCTATTTCAACGGGGCCTGGGGCCTCGTCAGACTATATACTTTCTAGGGGTTGTACGATAGCGTACGATACTAGTCGAGGACCGAAAGACGGTCCTCGACGTCTTTATAATACTTAGCACGTAGAGTATCTATTTTATTATATCCTCCCCTATCTAGACCGTTAAATAGCCTTATTCGTTATCGAAGAATATCGAGTACCTTTATTAGCCTTATAATAGAGAATAAAATAGTATTCCTATATCCTAAATACTTTATTTCCTAAGTAGTTCTATCGTTAGAATAAGTAGCTATAGTATCTATATCTTCGATACCGATCGAGATATATAGAGCGAGTATATATCTCTTATCTTTAGCTATAGAAGTAGTATATACGCTCGAAATAGTAAAGCTAAATAAATTAAGAGTAAATTAAGATCGTTAAGATAATAAATAAAGAGAGTCTATACGCGTAATAATACTTATCGTTACTCTTCGAAGCTAACTTAGGGTTAATCCGATAGGGTTTTAAGAAGTATAAATAAACGTCTTTTATTTCTTTTCTTCTTACTTTCTTTTATATCTCTTTCTAGTCGTTTACGTTTCTAAGCCCTAAGTCTTTTATCGATTAAAGCTAAATCTTCTATAACTACTATTATAGTTATTATACTATCTAGATAAGTTAGAACGCTAACTAGACTATAAGTTCTAAATACTTAGTACTATCGACGAGTTAAGAAGATAGTTAAAGATCTACTAGTAACTAAGGCGATAAAGACGGTCTCTTTCGTAAATATATTATATTATATCGAAAGATATAGTTACTAATTTATTTCTAGGTCGACGATAATATTTATAGCGTTAAGTCTAGTAGTATAGTAGTTAATTCTATTATTTAGGCGAAATAGTACTAAAAGTAGTTCTTTTCTCTTAATAATAACTTATCGATTTAGCTATATAGTCGTATTTCTTAAAGACCCGTCGAATTTTACGATTAGAGAGATATTATTAATATATACGTTAGGAATACCCTTATAGAGTATATAGTAGATATTATAAATAATCTACGTTACGAAATATATCTTCGTATAGTTAAACTAGACTTATATTAAGAGTCGATATTCCTAAAGTACGTTTCGATATCTACCTCTAATACGCCTATTTCTATAAATTTAGTATATTTTTTCGACGAAAAATATATAATCTATACTATTTATAGAGTTAATTATTCTTTATCTAGTAATCGAGATATAAGTAGCGAAGCTTCTAGTTATCGTTAGTCTACTACGTCGATATTAATATCTATTTAAACGCGTAGTATTAAGAAATATTATACTTAATCTTCTAAAATATAGAAAGAAGATCTAGTAGAAGATATAAGAGAGGTATATTTTAGCGAGAGAATAAGTAGTCTATATATAGCCGACGAGACTAGAGAGACGAGTAGTCGTATAGCTATCGAGATTAAAGGTCTAAAGAATAGATTTAACTTTATATTATCGCTATAGACGAATATAGAAGATTAATATCGAAAGATATTAATCGCTATCTAGGAGATAATATAGTAGACTTTAGATCTATACTATACGTCGAAAACTATTAAAGTTATTTATAGAACTAGTAAATCCGATATATATATAAAGTAATATTTTCTACTAATATCGACTCGATAAAGTCGTCGTTCTATAATATCTATATCTTTAGTAAGAATAGAAGTCGTTAAGACTAGTTCGGAGTCGGAAGAATACGACTATATAGCTAATAAGCTACTACTAAAGTATCGTTAGTATATTATCGATTTTTCTCCTAAGCTATTATTATAGATATAAAGTTCGCCTAGGTATATATCGAAAATATATCGTTATACTAAAGAGACTATATAATATATACCTACGTCTCCTAAGCTAGTATACGACTCTAAACGTAGTTAGATTATAACGTAGTAACGATTCGTACTAGTCTCGTCTTCTATAGGTTTATCGATATAGTCTATATAAGACTATATATCGACTTACTCAATATTAGGATATCCGTCTTTTTATTATCTAGTATACGGATAATCTACTACTTCTATTTATTTTATATATAATATTTATTCGTTATCTATCTATATATAGTAATTAGGCCCTACTTCTAGTTTAGGCCTTTTAGAGTATTCTTACTATAAAACGACGGCGTCGATAGAAGTACTACTACTAGAACTAGCTTCGACGATATTATAGTAAGAGAGCCGCGAAGTATTACTATTTTCTTATACTACTATAATAGTAGACGATACTCTACGAATAGTCTATTTTATAAATAAACCTTCTAGTACGATATAACGAGTAGAGGAGCGCGAGCGAGATTCTTCTACGCCTACTATATAAGGCGATTTACTATAATTTATTAGTTATTTTTAGATTTTTTTAATATATCTAGAGTACTTCGTAAGACGTCCTAATAACGTATAGTTAAGAGTCGAGATCTAGTCTACGCTCTAGTTTCTATAGATTATCTATAGAGAATACTATTATTATTAGATTATTTAGTCTTATACTATCTTTAGTCTAGAATTAGATCTTAATAAGCGTCCTTCGATATATTATTAACGAGAAACTAAAGACCTAACTATATTATAGTTAGTATTTTAGACTACTAACGAAGATAATAAATTATCTCGTCTCCGCTTCTTACGAGGTTTCGAGTACTCTTAAGGAACGAGATTCCCCTCGAGTATTAAAAGAGTTATTCTAGTAAAACTAGAAGATATCGTAGATATACTTTCTATAGTATCGGCGAGTATTAAGAAGAATAAAGTAGATATATCCTAGTTTATAAGGTTCTATAGCCTTATATCTTTAGATTAATTTAATCTATTAACGGAGTATAGTTTCTTCTTACTTAAGATAGCTTTAGCTAACTTATTATAGCTATTCTCTATATAATTTATATAGAATAGGCCTACTATATTATCTATATACCCTATAATATCGATAGAATAAGTCTTAATATCTATCGATATAGATTCGAGTAGCTTAGTATAAAATAGAATAGAAGTATCTTATATAACGATATCTTAATATAGTCTAATAGAATTACTCTTATTCCTTAAGATCCCTTATCTATTCTAAATATAATTTTCTATTCTTTTCTAGAGTATTAGAGAGATTTTAAGAGGGCTAAAAGTCCCTTCGTTCCCTATTCTTCGCGTATCGAGAGGGTCGGACTATAATAGTCTATTATTACTCTCTTATTCCTATCTAACCTAGGCGTATAGAGAGATAAACTCTATTCTAGCTATTCTATTTAATACCCTCGAAGTACTAATATTCTCGTTACTCTTTCTAGCGACGAGATATTATCTACTTAAAGACGGAGTAATCTACTCTAGAGAATTAGAAGCGAAGACTACTTCGATTATAGTTTATTTCTCGTAAGCTATCGTAGTCTTCTCTATTAATATCGTACCGTAGAATATTAGCTTCTATCCTCTATTTCGCCGATATCTATTTACTAGCGTTACTTTAGCTTCTCGGCTCTTCTCTATCTTACTTAAACTACCTTTTAGTTATTCTTACGATATCTATTATTACTTTAATATTATTAATAGCTCGTAGTATATTAAGAGATTAAGCTCGTTACTAAGTATCTAAAGTACTTTATTCGAAGGCTTCGTTATACTATCTTTAACTATTTAGAGTTATATTTACTATACTCTAGTAAGCGATCGAATCGTCTACTTATCTAAATCTATCGAGTAATACTATATTAGACGACTTCTATAGATAAGTAGATATAAGATCTTCTAGTCTATCGTTTCTAGTATATATATACTAAACTATAGCTTCTTTAGAATTCGAAAGAGTCCGAAGTAGTTAGATTTAAATTTCTACTTTAATATATTATTTAGAAGAATAAAATTATCTTCTTTAAGTAAAAGATATAGCGGTTCTAAATATATTAATCGTAGTTTTTAAGAGTAGAGCTCTCTCTTAACTAGTAGCTTATTTACTTTATAACGTATAATATATAGCTATTCTAGTCTCGAGGTAAAGTCGGTATTAAGGTTAGATAGATCGAATTCTCGTTAATCGCCTATTAATCGAGATTTAAGTCCGTAGACGAGCTTATATAGGCTTATTCTAATTACTATATAAAATCTAATATAGATTACGAATAATATTAATAGAAGATACTTATTCTATAAGAGAATTTACTACCTAATAAGTTACTTCGTTAGGATCTCGCCTAGTATTCTATTAAATCTTTCTATCTTCCCGTTAGTCTAGGGGTGGTAAGGGGTCGTTGTTCCGATAACCCTTGTATCTTGGGGGTTTTTCGAGCCCTATCCCGCTAATACCTTAGAATAGGTCTAACGATAGGTACTACTATCTAGATAAGAATTTAGGTACGTTCGTCTAGTCTATAGATAAGAGGGTAATCCCTAATAGACTATCTATAGACGTTAAAGTAAAGATTTTAGAAGTTCTATAGTATCGTAGATAGTCGGTAAGAGCCGCTATAGTCCTTTCTAGATTTCTAAGGCGATTCTCTTCTAGAAGTCTATATATCTTTAGTAGATTAGCTTCTTCTATAGAAATATTAATTTCTAATATTACTATTATTAGAATTAAGAGAATATTTATATAATATTTAGTATAGAAGAGCTTTTAAATATAGTTTACGAAATACGAGTAAGAAATAAGTAGAAGATAATATATAATAGAAGAAAGATAAGTAATCTCGAGAAGAATATATTCTTTATAGAAGCTTTTATCTCGTCTAGCGAGAGCGCTTTATAACTAGCTCTCGATATTCGAGGCCGTCCCTAGCTAAATAGTACTCTATCTCTCGAGAGACCTTATTATACGCCTTTCTTTAATCGATCTATTATTTTCTATCGTCTATAATAGTATAAATAGATCTAGATAGATCTAGATAATTATCTAGTTTCTACTAGTATAGTTTAAATAAGATTCTAATAAAGAGTTCGTCTTAGTAGTAATATTTCTTTCTCTATCGACGCGTCGAGCCCTTTAATAATATTATCGTTCGTAGTATCTAGGTCGATAGAATATAATCGAGAACGTTAAAGTAGTCGTTACTACTATATCTTAGTTATATCGCTAACTATCGTTTATAGCTAAGAATATCTAGAGATAGCGAGACTAAAATTTTTAAAGAAGAAAGTTATTATTTACTATTATAATTTACCTTTTTCGATAAGAAATTTTTATTATTACTCGTCGTTCTAAAAGTATAATTTTCGTAAATCTTCGCTATAAAACTAGAAGAGATTCGTCGGGTATAGAAAACGAGCTTTAAGCTAGAAAATTTCCTTATCGATTAATTTCGCTATATATTGAGGCGATTTCGTTTATCTTTAATTAGCTTCGTATAGAAGAATATCGGTCTTCTCGACGATCGACTACGCTTCTCTTCTTCTCGAGAGAGCGTAGAAGTTCTTACGAACTCTAGTTTAAGATAGAGAACTATCTTATCGTCGCTACTAAATATAATTTTATAGAGAACTTATCCTATTTTAATGGGGCCTAGGGCCTCGTTAGACTATATACTTTCTAGGGGTTATACGATAGCGTACGATACTAGTCGAGGACCGAAAGACGGTCCTTGACGTCTTTATAATGCTTGGCACGTAGGGTGCCCATTTTGTCACAGGCTGATATAGAAGCAATCACGTGAGATCACGTGAGGTCAAAACTGGAGCGAGTTGAAAGATGGGGCGAAACACTCGCCTGTGACGCCGCCGCCACCACCATCAGGAAGCCCATCATCGTCTGTTAGGCGTGAGGAGGAGCCTAGATCCATTCATCAGTCATCAGTCACACCCAACAGCCCTGGATCCGATCTCTTCTCACACTCTTACGGCGCCCCATCAACACTGCTTCCTTTCCATGTCTTTGTAGCAAGCACATTATCGTGACTGACTTCTACTGTATCGTGTCCCGCTGCTCCTACCTCCTCTAGGCGACAGCCTTGTTATTGCAGCAGACCCAACATCACTCTCGTGCTCCTCACTTGCAGCCCGTCGTCTCATTGGAGACACGGCTGCCGTTACCACAAGCCACCACGACACCTCAAGTGAGGAAAAGAAAGGCCGAGGAGAGCGTCACCGACGCGTCGAGACAATCCTCCACTAAACTCCGCAAAAGATCCTTTGTCCAGCCGCAGGGCCCCTCAACCCCCATAACGGAGCCCGGCTCGCCGTCTTCACGGGAGATGGACTCCGAGGATGAGTTCATGTCCGACCCGCTGAGCGGCGATGAGGTAGACTTTGATGAAGGCACTCAAGACAGTGACATCGGCAGTTTGGGCGGTGGTACGTAAATCCCTCCTACCGTGAGGATCTACAGCTGACATACGACACAGACTTTGATCAGGATGACGGCGGTTTCGGTTATGAAAAGGACATCGTTTCCAACCCACACAAGCCCTACGAAGTCGACCACAAGATCCTCAGCCCTCAAGATATACAGGCTCAACAGGAACGCCAGTTTAAAGAAGTCTCTTCGATTATCGAACTGCCCCCCGAGCAAGCCGCCATCCTTTTACGTTACATGAGATGGAATAAGGAGAAGTTGATCGAGTCATACATGGACGATCCTGAACAAGTGCTCGAAGCGGCAGGCTTGGGTGCCACATTCGCTCAGTCACCGAAGACCGAGGTTGTGAAGGGTTTCACGTGCGAGATTTGCTATGAAGACGACCCCACGATGGAAACGTACGCTATGAAATGTGGACATCGGTATTGTGTCAGTTGTTATTCGCACTACCTTACCCAGAAGGTCAAAGAAGAAGGGGAAGCAGCCCGCATTGAGTGCCCATTCGATGGTTGTCACCGGATCGTGGACTCCAAATCGTTGAAATTGTTGGTCGACAAGAGTGTGCAAGATCGGTACGAAGTGCTTCTCACCAGAACTTACGTGGACGACAAGGAGAACCTAAAGTGGTGTCCGGCACCAGAATGTGAATATGCGGTGGAGTGTTCAGTGAAGAAACGCGATCTCAATCGGATTGTGCCAACGGTCCGATGTGCAAATGATCATAGTTTCTGTTTCGGCTGTACTCTGGCTGACCACCGACCTGCTCCTTGTGGCCTTGTCAAGAAGTGGTTGAAAAAGTGCGAGGATGATTCGGAAACCTCCAACTGGATTTCAGCCAATACGAAGGAATGCCCCAGGTGCCATTCGACCATTGAAAAGAATGGAGGCTGCAACCATATGACTTGTCGAAAATGCAAACACGAGTTTTGTTGGATGTGTATGGGGCCTTGGTCGGAACACGGAACTAGTTGGTACAAGTGCAACCGATTCGAAGAAAAGTCAGGGGCCGATGCTCGAGATGCGCAGGCTAGGTCCCGACACTCTCTGGAGAGGTACCTGCACTACTACAATCGTTACGCCAACCACGAACAGTCTGCCAAGTTGGACAAAGACCTTTGGGCCAAGACAGAAAAGAAAATGACCAGCCTCCAGACCCAGTCCAACATGTCATGGATTGAGGTCCAATTCCTCGATACAGCTGCCAAGGCTCTGCAGGCTTGCCGGCAGACCCTCAAATGGACGTACGCCTTTGCTTACTATCTGGAGCGAAACAACATGACCGAAATCTTCGAAGACAACCAAAAAGATCTGGAGATGGCTGTTGAGAATCTCAGTCAGATGTTTGAGAAACCGGTGAATGAACTTGGCAGCCTGAAGGTCGAGATCCTCGACAAGACTACCTATTGCAACCGGAGACGCGAGATCCTGCTTAGTGATACCGCAGAGAATTTGATGAAAGGTGCGTGATGCAATAAGTGGCGGCCTTGTCCTAACACTGACCTCTTCGTCGCAGACCAGTGGAAGTTCATTGTGGACTTATGATGATTCACCGAGGATTTATTTTCGGCAATGATATGAGACGCTCCGTGGCTCCCATATCCAGTACTAGGAGCGAGGCGTTCATCCGCGGGCGGAGGACTTGGATCACTGGGCGTCGGATGAGAATGGGTGTCTGGGAGTTTTTCGTACTTTAACTACTGGGAGCCAGCGGGCTCAAACAGGTGTCGAAGATAGCCTGCGATGGAGCGATCGTGCATAGACGTTACATGATATGAGAGTATTATGAACATACCTTACACATTGATTTATGGTTACAACCATTCCGAAGAACACAGCCACCGCATTGGACCCGAAACAAAAAGTGATCTTATCTTCATCGTACGTCTACCATTTTCTGGCCAGGGCTGTCCGCGTGGATACTATCAGTTATACGGACGAAACGATAGGGAGGGTCAGGATGAGGATTTTGGTAGGAGTGGCCGTCGGCCGGAAGACGAGGAAATAGAGATGCTCCATTCAGGTTTTATGAGCGAGCCCAAACCTGATCGAGCAAAGAAGATCGAGCGATGGAGAGCGAGCTCGGAGGCGGATCCTCGGCCGGGAAACACGTACAGCACAATGTTGTAGGTACCAACCACTGGCAACTTGAACCTAGGGACGTTTTCAGTGCTGACCTACCTCGATGGGTCTAAGGCCCGGGGAGGCCGCGGAGACAGCAAAAGGATGGACGCCGAGAGCCTGTGGGCACCGCGAAGCGTCATTTAATGGTCATTACTCGCTGGTCATGATGGGCGCCAGCCAGTCACCGTTGGCTGTTCCGGGCCTCCGCGCTGCGCTGCTGCTAAAAAGTTTCCGGTGTCGTCGCAGTCGGTCGTAGTGCCTGTGCAGGTGTCAACTCGAACAAATTCGCCAGAGGCGGATCTGATCAGATTATCATCCTGCGCCAGCATTTCGCCTTGCCTTTGACCACTATTACCACTATTGCTTCGGCCATTATTTGTGCCACGCCTGTGCCTCTTCCGCGGCCTGCTTTTTGAACAGCTGCACCCTCAACCCACGAAGAAGGCCTGCCGATCAGAGTTCCAGCTCAGTCAGGGCCACAGCCGGCCTTGGAGGGCGAAGGGTAGAAAAAAAGAGCCACCGCCTGCTGCAATCGTGGCGGCGCCAGCCAACTTTCCAGCGGCCTTGCCCGCGAAGAATATGACTCTAATGAACAGCCCGGATGCAGTACCTGGTGAAGAATTTGAGTATGAGCTATGCTGCAGCATTTTTGTACAGGCGCCGCCGTGCTGACTCGAGTTGCAGCTACGAAGCTCTACCCCCAAACTATGGCCTGGGCCACAACATGTTGGCCGGCGCATTTGCCGGCATTGCGGTATGCAGCAGCATGGGAAATTCTGGCTATTCGAACAGGGCTGATAGACATTTCAGGAACATACAGTGATGTATCCCGTGGATTTAATGAAGGTGTGTGCCCGTTTCCCCAATGTCAAATTGACCATATATTGATATTTATTTCCAGACACGGATGCAAATCATCAATCCTTCTGCGGGCGGCCTTTACACAGGACTATCACATGCAGTCTCCACGATCTACCGGTTAGAAGGGCTCCGGACGTTATGGAGAGGCGTTACCAGTGTGATTGTTGGTGCAGGTGTGCATCGGAAAACCACCGTACAAAATGGATACAACTGACTCGGTTTCCTAGGTCCTGCTCATGCCGTGTATTTCGGAACCTATGAAATGGTAAAAGAGCTGGCTGGAACAAACAGTACAGATGGGAAACATCATCCTTTCGCGGCTGGTACGACTCGTGGTGACACTCTGATACCTCGCAAGAGTAGATGCTAATTCTTTTTAGCTGCTAGCGGAGCCGCTGCAACGATTACGAGTGATGCTCTGATGAATCCCTTTGATGGTGCGACACTGGCCAGGCGACGCTGCATGGAAGGATAGTTGACTGACTTTGTGCAGTGATCAAGCAACGAATGCAAGTCCACGGCTCGACATACCGGTCGCTCACACATTGTGCGCGAGAAATCTTCCGCACCGAAGGCTTCTCAGCCTTCTACGTATCCTATCCAACGACACTCTGTATGACAGTACCGTTTACTGCAACTCAGTTCATGGCCTACGAATCCTTGTCCACAATAATGAACCCCAAGAAAGAATATGATCCCATCACACATTGCGTGGCCGGCGGTTTGGCTGGTGCCTTTGCTGCGGGAATTACTACGCCGCTCGATGTGATCAAGACTCTACTACAGACACGGGGACTCAGTCAGAAGGACGAAATCCGAAATGTGCGAGGACTGTTCCATGCTGCTTCAATCATTAAGCGGGAGTTTGGATGGAGTGGTTTTATGAGGGGCTGGCGGCCACGCATCATCTCGACTATGCCAAGCACGGCGATTTGCTGGTAAGGCCCCTTTTCACGGCTTGTTACTGTTGTCCCCCATGTCGCTAACCACACATACTAGGTCGTCATACGAAATGGCTAAAGCTTACTTCAAGCGGACGCTGCGGGAAGAGCACGAGGCTCAAATGAGCAAGCTCTGAGTGTCTAAGCTGTCGATTCTTGGCTACGATTGATTGTTTCTGTCTGTGGTGCTGCTGCACCGGTCAGGGGTGTGGAGGCCAAGTCTTTTCTTCTCGGGCGAAATTCTCGGCTTAATGAAGATACCCATTTCAGTTACGCCCGGCCTCACAGACAGCGCTGCCGTCGGGTGCATGCACCGGTATGCCGGCAAGCTTTTTCTCTTTCGGGACTGGCCTTGATTCTCAAGGTGGTGGTGGCCATGTACATGCGACGGCGTTCCGTTTGAAGCGGGGGGAGGCGGGACCATTGCTCAGGCGCATGTTGTGGCAGATGTCCGGATTTGACCTTTGGAAAATACTGTATATCTATCAAAAAAGGAGAGCTCAAAGTGTCTTATTGTGGTGCTATCAGTCAGTTGGTAGCATGGATTCAACAGCAATGAATGAGAAAAGGCGTCACTGTGTGGTGATCTCTTGTCCGCTACTAGTAATCAACGGTGGTGTTCGTGCGTGGTGCTTTCCTACTGTAGTATTGTACGGCGATTTGGGGACACGGCGTGTCTGGAGTTTGAAGTATTATCTTAAGCAGTGGTGGGTGAGGCTGGTTTTCAGGATGCCACAAATATAATTGTGGTACTAGTATTTTATTATTAGAGGCACGCAACCAACCTCCACCAACTTCAAGTGACGTAGTGGCACGGGCGGTGTCAGCAGTCGGTGCGTGGTGTTGTGTCCGCATTCGCTTGTCTGCCTCGTCGATTCACCGGCACTCCAACAAGGCTCCAATTCCCCAGTTTCCACTCCGTGGCGCAGACTTCCAGTTTCGTTGACCGTCGAGGCGACAAGACCACTACCACTACTGCGTCGGTCGACTCCTTGACATGAGATTGAGCATGATTCTACCAGGAACCACGAGCAAACATGATGCGCAGCAAGCCATCCTCATCCATGCAAAAGACCTACGATGAGTGCTACCTTCAATGCTCAACTGCCGTATTCTTCGAGGGACAGGTACGAGATATTTCTGGCTAAGATGACCCAATCCTGACCAGTTCTTGTCTCACAGGGGAATGAGCCGGAGGCCCTCCGGTCGTGGAAATCAGCCTTAGACCAAATCAACTACTACAAAGCGTACAAACTACCCTTCAACTACACGCCAAAGTCGGAGACGGAAAAGGCGCTGTACGAGTCCTTAAATGAATTAGAGACCCAATGCAGAGAACGAGTCGACCTCCTCGAGGCCCTGAGGAGAAGCCGACAGGAAGCCGGACGGGAAACGCCCATAGAGGAGAAGCCCGAATACAGTGGCAGGAAACGACTGGAGAAGAACAAAGGGGTGCAAGAGGCGGCATCTGATAAAGCTGGATCATGGCTGGGCGACGAAACCGTACCGCCGATGCAGATGTCAGAACTGCCCAGCGCCACTCCAGCGTTACCTCCCCGGCCATCACTTGGGGCCAGTAGGAGCAGTGACAATACAGGGAAAGAGGCGAGTTCAAGTTCTCGACTACGTTTCACCCCGTTCGCCGCACCACCAACGCTGGTGCTTCCTACGAGCAAGGTGTCTCGCAGTCCGAGTCCAGAGCATGGCGGCCGGAAGACGATGCGGACGACACTGCGCAGCGAGAAGAAGGGATTCCGCAAGTATCGTTCCGCCCCAAACCGTGACAGGTTGCCAGAGACGTTGAAGGCGGCAGGACTGGCTTGGGAGGCACAGCCCAGGAGAGGCTCGCAGACGAGCACGCGACCGGAATCCGATTCGACAATAGAAGCCAGATTGAGTGCCACCGCGGCCAGGAGAAGCATAGACCAGGAGGCCACGCTTCGACACGAAGAGCAAAAGAGATCGAATGCTTCCACATTGGGGGTCCCCGACTCGTTCCCTCAACAATTTTGGCGCGATATTTCGAACCCAACTCATGGACAACCATCGCTGCAGAAGTCCATGGAAAGCTTACGGCTGACTTCCGAGTCCGCTCCGAATTTGATAGACTTGGATTCGGAATCAGACAAGCCTCCTCCTCCACCGCCCCACAGTCTGTCACCATCATCGGTCGACGCCAAGTCGAGAGCGATATCCGCGCCTTCGCTCCCTAAGCCACCAGACATATCGTATCGGAAAGAATACCCTGCACGACCACCGAGACCTGCCCGACCCTCCACCAACGACCTACTCGAAAAAGCATACCCGCGCACCACTTCTAGTACCAGTGTGCAGGGCGTCACTCGCAAACCTGTTGCCAGTTCGAGTCGAGCTGTCGACAACCGAGGCCGTTCTCCAGGCCGGCGAGGTGGGAACACGGACAGCGAGGATGACACGCCGAAGAGAGATGCGAACCGAGCTCGAAGGCCTCGAGTGGGGCGAACAGAGAGTGCCAACACAATCACGCCTCCGTCTACTGATGTGGAGTCGATGGAAGACGACGGTTCTATGTCGGCCGAAGAAAAGAAGATCGCGGAGATTCTCCAACATCTTCCCAAGGGAGTGGATGAAAACGTGGCGAAACAAATCCTCAACGACATCGTGGTCAGGGGAGACGAAGTGCACTGGGACGATGTTGCCGGGTTGGAGGCAGCAAAGAAGGCTTTGAAAGAAGCCGTGGTCTACCCTTTTCTCCGGCCCGATCTCTTCATGGGCTTGCGCGAACCCGCCCGTGGTATGCTTCTGTTTGGGCCGCCCGGCACGGGCAAAACCATGCTGGCGAGGGCTGTGGCGACCGAGAGTAAGAGCACGTTCTTCGCGATCAGCGCTAGCAGCCTGACCAGCAAATGGCACGGTGAATCGGAAAAGCTGGTGCGGGCGTTGTTTGCGCTAGCCAAAGCTCTCGCTCCTAGTATCATATTTGTGGACGAGATCGACTCTTTGCTCAGTACCAGGAGCGGTGCCAGCGAGCATGAAGCATCGCGGAGGAGCAAGACAGAGTTTCTCATCCAGTGGTCCGACTTACAAAGGGCGGCCGCGGGCAAAGACACTACGGTGGGAGATGCGAGCAGAGTGTTGGTTCTGGCTGCCACGAATTGTCCATGGGACATTGATGAAGCGGCTCGTCGACGATTTGTTCGACGGCAATACATTCCTCTTCCTGAAGCCGAAACCCGGGAAACCCAAATTCGAACGTTACTCGGACATCAAAATCACAACCTCACTGACGACGACATCAAGCGGCTGGTGGAGCTGACAGAGGGTAAGTGGATGTCCACTGCTTATGCGTGCGAGAAGAGAAGATAGGCTGACATTCCACTTTAGGCTACTCAGGGTCTGATATCACGGCACTGGCCAAGGACGCTGCCATGGGCCCGCTGCGGAATTTGGGCGAGGCGCTGCTGTACACTCCCAAGGAGCAGATCCGACCTATCCAGATGTCGGATTTCGAGGCCAGTCTGGCTAGTATTCGGCCGAGTGTGAGCAAGAAAGGACTAGAAGAATTCGAGAAGTGGGCTCGAGATTTTGGCGAGCGAGGTGGATAGAGAAGCACTATGCACCTGTCGCCGCCATGCTGCAGTCGAGCAATTACAGAGCGACGGCCGGATGGTTTTGCTCGGAGGGGTACTGTAGGTTATACAAGGGAAACTGGGTAGCCGAGAATCAACCTCAGAGGCGTCGCAAACCCGATACACGTTATGATGGATCTGAATCTGCTCAGGAGACTACGAATGATGACACCGCACACGTCGTAGTTGGATGTATCATTGGGAAAGACATTTGACACAAACATAGGCACCTAGATACTCTCACAACTGGACCACTGGCGTGTGAGGTATACAAAGTGTATATGTCAGCAAGGCTGTGCTTTTTGAGCCGAGGCTGTACCGGGCGGGAAAAGGCAAGTCAAGCGAGCGCGAAGTGTACATGTGAGGCACAGACTTCAAACTTAACCATTGTTCATCATTCCCCTTGTTGCAGTTCTGCTCAGGGCGGAGGCACCTTCAACGTTCTTTAGAACTTTCTTATGTCGGCCTTCAAGAGCTGACTGGCCTCCGACTGCCGCTGTTTCTGTAGCTCGGCGGCCTCCGAGTCCATGTGCCACCAGTTCCTGGCTCGGAGTAACTGGGAGCTGCGAAGCTGCATGACCAAGTCGACTTCCTTCAGCCGGTCCCTTCCAAGCCGTTCAAGTTGAGGAGTCCCGATTCCTGTTGAATTGTGTAACCCGAGTAAAAAGAGCGGCTGAAGGTTCTACTAGTATGAGTGTGGTGGAAGAAGAAGGAAGCCCCAGCTCGGCGCTCGATCAGGATTCTCGAGTGAGACACAATGCTGGACTCGGAGTCGACAGAAAGAGGAGCTCGAGGCAGTGGAGCAAAGGCCGAATTGCACGGTAAAGTATAATCTTCATTTTCTCTCTTCCCAGCTGGTCAGCGGCATGAATTGCTAGTAGGAGGAGACTGTCGCAGCGGAAGAGTCTTGGAGCTGGTCATTGAGGGAGTGGTAGTCATAGCTGATGATGATTTGGTTGGGATGAAGCGTGATAATGTGTTTCAAGCTGTTGATGCCTTGATTGTGTCTCTTGCCTCTCCGCTTCCGCCGCTACTGCTACTGCTTTTCTTTATCAATGAACAAGATGAATCTCGTTCACGTTTTGGCAAGAGTGAGTGGTGGGTTGAGGATGCCAGCGGAGTGAGCAGCCGTGAGGTTCACGTTCTGCTTCGACGCGCAACTTGCACCTCAGCGTCGTCACTTACAGATTTTGATCGCACTCACTGCATTCACCGTCTCCGTCACTGAGTGCACACAATGCGGCGCAGGATCGTGAATCCGTCCAGTCCAGTCGCGCACTCCGAAGGTGATGGTGAATTGTGCCAGGACCTGCGACAATTCGAGAGCTTCACCGCAAAGGTACCAGATAAACAGACATTCTTGTCACTAACATTCCAACTGCGCTCTTCCGAAAACAACATAACATTCCGTCTACAACTCGCCCGTGCACTCTCTTTCTTGTTTACTCCCACCCTCGTACCTCTTCTCACCACAAACCCTCTTCGACCTGTGCTTGTCGCAACCAGTTCTTACAGCTTTATCATAGTCGCGCTCGACAATATCTTTCTCGGTAAGTCTTTGATGTCATTGTCTCGGATGCATAACATTTGGTGTTCAGTCCGTGCGCAGCCACGTTTTTCACATTTCTGCTTGCGGGCGCAGCCAGTGTCAGCCCATTCAGCTGTCGCACACCTACCTGATCGCAGCCACCCTCCTCTTCCTCTCCTCCCATTCGACCTTTTCCTTTCTGTTGCTCCAGAAGCGGCGAGCCAGAACAGCGGCTATTGTCTGTGCTTTGTTCTCGGTCGCCCTGGTCGACAAAGCCGCATTCGCTGCGCTGGGACTTAAGCCTCGAGTGACAGCGCATGGACCACCAGGCAATCTCCTATCCCCTTCCCCCATAATACTCCATCCCATCGATCTACCCTGCCAACGGCGCATATCTCCCGTGCGACGATCGTGCGCTATAGTAGTATAGCGTTGGCCTACACCTACACTTGCTGTCCGACCCTTTTTTGGGGCGCATGCAAATCAAATTCACAGGGCTGTCCGGTGTTGATGCATTGCTCACCATTTGGTTCTGTATAGGCTTCTGACACTCATTTTGGGCTGAACGCCTTCTTCATTCATTGTCGCAACACGATGAAGGCCCTTGTCTTCGGACTTGCTGCCGTGTGCGCACAGGTTGGTCTGGCTGTTCCTCATGGTGAGTACTCACAAAAGGTTCTATACGAGCTTGCAACGAATCAACACTGACTGTCGCAAAAGGTCCGGGTCAACAACAACATCATCACCATGTGCGCCACGCAGTCACCGATT
Source organism: Exophiala dermatitidis NIH/UT8656 (assembly GCF_000230625.1). NCBI lineage: Eukaryota > Fungi > Ascomycota > Eurotiomycetes > Chaetothyriales > Herpotrichiellaceae > Exophiala > Exophiala dermatitidis. The sequence goes on along the minus strand of NW_008751650.1, from coordinate 2,887,628 downwards.
ACTCTACCGTTACCGACATCGTCACTGTTACCGCGCCGAATGCTGTTGTCTGGGTCGATCAATACAACAACATCATCTCGACCGAATACCGTGATATCCCGATCGCCTCTGCTACAGCGACCAACACTCTTGTGATTTCGACTCCGGTTCCGGTCGCTGTTGTTCCTGTCAGCAGCAACACCGTTGTCGTCCCATCGTCTCAAACATACAATGTCCCAACCGCTGCTGCTTCTTCGAGCTACGAATCCTCGGCAGTGGCATCTTCTGTCCCAATCTCATCCGCTCCCGCAGCAGTTTCCAGCGTCATCGTTCCTGATTCCAGCAGCACGGCTGTTGTTTCTTCGGCTCCTTCCACTCAGGCCGCTAGTACCTCTGGTTCTGGTACAGGTGGTGACAAGCTCGCGCATCATGCCGATGGATCATCTGCCGACTATAGCGGATTCGGCATCTGCTACGAACTGATTGGAGATTCTGGTTGCAAGGACCAAACCAGCCTTAACTCGGACTTTGGATTCCTCGCCAGCCAGGGCTTCACCAAAGTGCGCACCTACGACATTGGCTGTGACTTGGGCGTGGTTGCTGCGGCTGCCGCATCCCAAGGCTTGCAATTGATTATCGGTCTGAACGGAATTGGCAATGTCGCCAGCGACCTGGCCAAGCTGGTCGGCATGATCAACGGCAACTGGGCCCCGATCGACACCGTGGTGATTGGCAACGAAGTCGTCAACGATGGCGGTTCTGCTGCTGCTGTGGTTGCCGCACTTGCCGTTGCCCGTCCCATTCTAGCGGCAGCAGGATTCTCCAAGAATGTTGTCGCCGTCGACACTTTCATGGCCCATCAGCAGAATCCTTCCATCTGTGCCAATTCCGACTATTGTGCAGTCAATGCCCATGCATTCTTTGATCCGAATACCTCGGCTCCGAATGCTGGCTCGTTCGTCATCAACGCCGCCAGCGAAGTTGCCTCGATCGCTGGTGGTAAACAAGTCATTATCACTGAGTCCGGTTGGCCATGGCAAGGATCTCCCGATAGTCTCGCGATTCCATCGCCTGCCAACCAAGTCAGTGCCATTGCCAGTCTGAAGACGTCTTTTAGCAGCAATCCCGGCTCTTTGTTCCTCTTCCAGGCTTTCGACGCCACTTACAAGGCTCCTGGTCCTTTTGGTGTCGAGCAATACTTTGGCATTTTTGGTCATTGATTGGCTTGGCTTGGCTGGTCTTGACTGGTCTCGACTCGACCGTGATGGTGGCTCCTTGCAACTACCGACTTCGATCGATTGACCGATCAGATACAGCATTTTCTTCTTTTTGTTCGGCTTGCAAATACCCCCAGTTCGGCGCGTGGCTTTTTTCGTCCTTTTCTCAATCCAGCAGCACGGCCAAAAAGACAATGACCGGGAGATCAATCAACGGCTTGCTTGGTCTTGGGCTCAGGTAGGGAGTGAGCTGCGCAGTACAGTGCCAGTCTCTCGTACTGCTGGATGTACCTGCCTAGTCAAATAGCAGGTACAGTACTAGTACCTGGGTAATTAGGTACTACCACAATGAAAATAAGTGCTTGAATGCAATCAAGTCCGGTTCTGATTTTGATCTCACAGCACCTCCTAGCGGTGTAGCACTGCAGTACAGTCTAGCTACCCCTCTCTCAGTACTTATGCAGTTATTTCATATCAATGCTGTCCAACTGTCTTGTTGAATCGTAGTACAACTGTAAGGACCTAGTAGGATATAATTTTGCGCAGCCATCGCCATCGACATGGGGAATTGGGTGGGTAGGTGTATATTTACCATCAGGCTACTTACTGTATGTTTCTCTTCTGGCCTACCCTACCCTGCCCTGCCCTGCTCTGCTCTACTACTGCTGCACGAGCACGGCCCTACCAAGAGAAAATCAAAAAATGTACCGTGCTGTATATCCATAATTTATTCTAACAAGCACGTATGACCATTGAGTACATCATAAACATCTAAGCCGCTGCGCCTTAAAGTAGTTGAATGTAGTAGGCTCCCACAGTTGGTGTTCGACTGTTGTTTGTATTTGTCATTTTGCATACTTACTACTACTAGGGGCTTCGTTGGCATTGAACTCAAGGCTGGATGGTGCTCGAGCTACGGACTGATCGTACCGATCGTAATGTTGTCAGTGAGTTTGGACAATAGTACCTACCTACTGTGTTCCTACTGTAGTTGTACAGTGTAGAAACGAAAAAAGTGGGGGCACAGGGGCTACTGGGGTACAGGAAGTGAAGTTGCGGGGAGGAGCGGTGGGGGTTCCCCCATAGAGCACCCAACGTAGTACAGTGAGAATCACAACAAAAACAAAAAAAAAAGGATACTCTCTCAAATGCAGCGGGCAGCAATATGACTGAACCCCTCTGGTCGGTACCAACAGAGAGCTTGAAAGATATATCCGCATTGAAACACATATGCCCGCCCAGGTACAGCATGTAGTCCACATACAGTATACCTCGGTCAAAAACATCACAGGCCATAACCAGAACTCAAAAAACAAGAGAACATTACTTGAACAAGAAATGGCAAAAAATGTGTCGTGAATCAAGTCCCCAATCGTTCTCTGCGCGAGTCTTGCCGCCGTGGCGTAACGGTAAGGACGGTGTCTCAGTCTCAGCTACAGGTCGTAGCGCCAGACACTGGCACCGTGACAATTGGCTCGGACGAAGCAAAAAGATTCACAACGGCTAGTTTGAACTCAACCGCTAGTTGGAAAAGTCGCCGCCGCGGGTGCAGTGTTTGACTTTTCAGGATGACCTATGACTTAGAACCTCCGGCCGGGTGCTCGGGTTGAGTTAGCCTACTACTTCGGGTCGCGGAGTGAGTGAGGTTAAGCGGGTGATCTCTGGGGGAGCACCCCAGAGGTTAGGCTGCCTACTTAGAGCGGCGGGGGTATTACGACGGTTATAGTACGCGCTGACTGACTGACTGGTTCCCCTGTGGGAGGGAATTGGGTTGGTTTCATCCTTTTTTTGTCTCCAAGACCAGACTCCAGCGTCTGAACATATATACTATGCAGTGGAGGCGTGGTAGGAATGGTAGTCACTGTGATAAGCGGGAGAGATACAGATACTGTAGATCCCTATACTCCGCGATTGCCGATTCTGTTTTTTGTCGGATGGCGCCCATACGGCAGTAGAGTAGGTACCTAGGTACCGACCTACCTAGGTAGGGTAGGGTAGGGCAGGCCGGAACAAGAAGTGCATACATACATACCTACCGCCCAGCACAATTCCCCATGGCAACGGATAAGCAAAAGTGCCTCACGTTATATGCATTTTGATACCAGTACGTTCAAATAAGGTAGTTCGGATGTGTATGATGTCTTGATTAACTCTACCCTGGCTCTCACCTTCAGCGGCCGGCTTCTGCTCGTAGCCGTGATGATGGACTTTTCCATGCTCCAGTCATTCATCATCGCCTTTGGTTGTATCTCGTCCTCGTTCTCATGAGCCTCTGCTGTTGCCCACTCAAATTGTATTCACTTCTTCAAGCCGTCTAACGTCAAGAGGGGCACCTCCATCATCACCCTCTTCCGTTTCCGCCTCTGTCTCCGTATGCAACTCTACTTCGACCTCGACCTCAACTTCCCTACCAGCCCCCACTTCGACTTCGACTTCATCATCATCGTCATCCTCATCAGTCAAAAAGGGACTCCGCTCAAGTTCATACTGTGGTCCAGGAACGCCACGGAGCGGTCCTTGCGCGGGAGGGGTGAGGACCATTTGTGGAGTTTGTATTGTCGACGGTTTGCCGATTGGTACGGACAAACTGGCATCCCCGTCTCCATATTCTTCGGAAGTGACAGTGATTTCAAAGTCGTGCGGAGGCCCTGGTCGAGGAGGGTGAGGAGATCGAGACCAAGACCGCGATGATGGCATCCGCCCGGCCTCTGAAACCTGCTGTTGCTGTTGCTGTTCCGGTTGCTTCGACACGGCGTCGTGAAAGGGGACTACTTCCTCATCTTCTCGTGATTGGGTCTGGGGTTGCTGGTGCTCGCCATTGCCGATGTTGCTGCTGGTGCGGGCAAGGTCGTCGTCCTCATATGGCTGTTTGGAGTCGATTGCATGTCCATCGTCCTCTCGGGTAGTGTTTCCCGTTCTTTCTTTCAGTTCACTGTTGTTGGCCCCCTTGCCACCATCGGCGTTATCCTTTTTGCTGACATCCAGCTCAACATGTTCCAGCGTATCTGTGACAGCCTCCACAACCTGCGCCTGCGCGTTCTCCAATGCTTGACTGACCGCCAACTTCACATTGCTGTCCGCTGTTCCTGTCGAGGCCAGGTCGCCAGGGTTGAATGTCTCTTCGTGAGGCGAAAATGGACTCTGTTCCGTGAAATGCTCTCCCTTAACGGTAGTAGTCACTATCGAAGGCAGATTCGAGCTAAACTTGCCAGGCTCTCTAGCTCCATTCGTACCATTGCTTCCGTCCTCTTCTTTACCACGCTTCACCCGCCAACGGCGCGCCTTGGGGGTCGGCGGTGGTTTTCTGAAGTGTCCTTTATGGTTGGCCGGCACTGGCGGGGGTTCGTGATGGGTCGGTGTAGCCTTTTCTTTCTGTTGGTCGGATAACGCTCCCAATGAGGACCGTCTCGCCTGATTCCCCTGCTGTTGCACGTCATGGGACACAGGTTCAGGTTCAGGTTTTGCCTGTTCCGTAATTGTAATTCCTGCCTTGGCAACCTTCGCGTCGGTCGCATGGCTTCGTAAGTTTGGCCGTCCCCAACCCGAGCGTCTGGCCTGGGGCGGTGGGGGAGGTCTTTCCTTCTTATGCATGATGGCGGCTCGCAGGTTCTGCTTCAGGCTCGGATTTCGACTAGGAGTGATAACCCCGGGTTTCTCCCTTTGTGCCGCCACCTCCATCATACTGAGGCTTGACTGCCTGGCACCTTCCAACTGTGGAGTGAGATACTGGCCGACAGTCAGTGTGGAGCCCTTGGAAGAGTGCCGTTTCTTTAATTTTCGTGGTGCCGGAAGTGCCGGTGGTTTGCCCTTGGATGGCGACGCCGGAAGTGAAGTGTCGGATGCTGCTTCGTCGGTAGGCGATATGACTTGCGTCAGAGGTTCGGTCTCCGGATCCGTCAGCCAGCTCACTCCTTCGCATCGCTTGACCAGTCGGCGTGTGGTCTCATCCACCAGATCAAAATGACTCCAAGGATTTAGCCCGCCATTTTCCTGCTCATTGCAGTCTGCTATTTGGCCACCTCCAAGTACCATCAACACTTTGCGGATCTCGTCCCGTTTGTAGTGGGGAGGATATTGTAGTTGAGTGTGCTCGAGAAGAGGATAAAGGACACGCAAATACGTATGGCGAAGCGAAACCGCCTCCTCAGGAAGATCCAGCAGGTTTCGGAGCAAGATATCCACCAATACTCGAAGGTCATTGGTGTAGAAGTATTCATAGGTTGACGGGGTGGTAAACAAGAGGTAGAGTAGCTTGAGGGTCAACAATTGTAAAGAAGTTTCATCTGTCAGGGGTCAGATTATTCCGAGCAGCAGCAGAACAGAGTGAGATCCAACCTTCACGATTCAGTAGCAATATAATGTTCTCACCAAAAGTCTTGTACTCACTGCCATGGGCGGAGAGGACCTTGATGACTTTGTTGGTTAAAGGGGTGGTATTTGGGCCGTTGACGGGATCATGTGCCGCGACCATGTATTGTTCATTCAAGACAAGCTGTTGGAGCCATTAGTGTTGCCGTCGTGTCAAGGGAAGTAGTAGGCTCACCAGAACACGAATTGTAGGATAATGATAGGGGTCGTTCACATCGTCGGAAACCTGTTCTATGATCTCAAACAGCATCTTGACAAAGTCGTCGCTGACATGTGCTGTTGCCGTGTTGTGTTAGATCACCACACCACATAATTCGATAGGACGACCGCGATGTCCAAACATACAAAGGTCACTAATCCTTATCTTCTGAATGCGCGACATCTCATAAAGCAGCTCCATCAGCAGTCGATGAAGCGGTTCGTGGCCATGTTGCTGTGGACTCGATATGAGATCGACCAGTCTGGGAAACGCCCCTTCCTCGTTCAACAGTTCATAAGTACTTTCATGAGTTTGTGCGTCGGCGATCAGGAACGTCGTCGAAGTCAGAATGGTGTCGGGTTCATCCTCCTGAAGCCATTTTAGTCAGTCACCGTTCGCGAACGCATGGCGAGTGCTGGCGATTCCCCTCCAACCCAGACCGGAGCGCAACATACCTCGAGCAGACATTGGACAAATTGCCGACGGATGTAGTCACCGTGGGTCTCGAACAGCGGCGATTCTTGTAGCTTGAGAGCGCAGCGACATAAGTCCTCGTCGGTTGGCAGAAACCGTTCTGGAACAAGCAGATCTGCCATCAGCATTTCCATTTCCCTGCCGATCACCTATCTCTTCATGAACACCCATCGGACTTCGACGTACCGCGGCAGGAAGATATTAAACTCAGGTAGGATCGCAAGGTATCATCGATCGCGCTATGGGAGTCGCATTTTCGGGAGACGGTCTGGTCGAGAACTTGATGTCACCTGGATGTCAGCACCGAACAGATACCCGGCCAGGAAGATGGACAATGGATCACTGGCATGACTGACCGGTCCAGAACTGGTAGTCGTCCTCGAAGTCATATGTAACCTCTTGTTCCATACTACGCCCAGCTTCATATCGTCTCTGCCACGGCGGATGTTGGGCGGGATAGCCACAGAAGCGGACGGACGCTCTTCACGTGCGAGTAAGCGCAGGCATGCGTCGACATGTACACAACACCAACACGCCCCACGCAAAATAAAGAATGGTTAGTGATATAGGCAGGCAGAGCGGAGGTCGGTCAATGGATAGTGATAGTGGTGATTAAAGGCCTGAGATGAGACTCGCAGATAAACAGTTATTACTAGTATTACTGTAGGTCTGAGACGATCGACGATACAGTAGCAGCCAAGTTTGGGGGCAACAAGAAGTGCCAGTGTTTGGTGGTCCGCAGTTGGTGGGCCGATGACGCGCGCGAGGACCTTCAGATCTAACAACTTCAACCCCGGGCAGCCGTCGCAAGGTACAGAATACCTAGGTACTGTACGTACATACAATGTGGTTCGACAATAGGTAATACTGATTTCATAACTGTCAACAGTCCTTCAGGTGTTGTAGTACTGTCGCCATAACATGTAATGGTCTCTATGATGCAAGTCATACATAGCACAACTATACTCCTGGGCCCGATAACCGTGGTACCGGAGATGTGTGCCATCTCGACCCGGCGGATGGCATTCCGCCCCTCCGCTGGGTCAAGGCGCGAGACTCCTATAACGCCGGGCAATGCTACGCCGAGTGCCAGTGGTCATGGAACGTCAGAGATACGGCCCTATGCTGCAGAGTCGTCCAAAACAACTGTCTTTCAATATCACCTCGGCCGTTTGAATGGGTGTGCCTCAGTGTTCCTATCATGCAGGTCAGTAAAGCCGTCGATGGTATAACACCCGCTCCGGAGTACTCACAAAACATAGTCGTCCAGACTAATCAAATCCGGTTCGCTGAATAGCAGATAATAATATTTCAACGTCTCGGCCAGCCAGAAAGATTCCATAGTATCATCCTGCTCCATCAGCTGGCTGGTCACATCCTTCACCGCGGCATTGGCAATTTCGGTCTTGGTCGCTTTATCCACCGCATCAAACATGGTCCAGCCTTTGTCCCTCCAGCTCTCGTCCCCAGTCAGGCGATACATGATAAAGACCGACTCAATCGCCTCGGGTCGGAGACGGTAATCTCTGGCCTTGATTGAGGTATACCCTGGTGGCAGTCTTTCTTCGAGGATTCTCGCAGCCACGTACTTTTCATGCGACAGTGGTACCCGCGGTATAAAAGGCTCCGACTCTGCTCCACTAGACTCAGCCTCGTCGGCTTGATCCGCGCCATGAGCGACTGTCTGTTCGTGTAACAATTGTTGCTCCCTGTTATAGGCTTCCACCGCTCGGAATCTTTCCTCACGACGTGGGTCCAGAGCCTCGTGCCATTTGCTCTCGTTCCAGATGCAAGCAGTGCGGCTGTCACATGGCACCAGTTCAAATTCCTCCGGCATAATCCCTATTGGTGTGGAGCCGTATGCCCAGACACAGCCATCAGTGAGCTTCGCAGCAATGTCCATATCTTCTTCAAGGCCAAACATTTTGGCGCCCAACGCAAACATACCTCCCGCAAAACAACCCAAATGTGTGCCCTCATACTTGGTCACTTTCTTCTTCGACTTTTTGGTCGCTTTGGGCGAGATAATTTGCTTGGCCACGAAAAGAATATCCTCGTTCTCCTTCGTCATGGGTCGGTACAGCAATTGCTCTCGAACCACAGTCATTGAATCCAGATACATGGACTTGTATTGTGGACGGAGGCCACCCAGCAGTGCATACTCCTTAGGCAAATACTCATAGGTCGAGTCCGCCATGGCGCCGATTCCATATGTGTGACTGGTCGAATGAGGCTCGAAGCTTAATTCTTGCGGTTCACAGTCGACAGTGGCATAGTCTCCCTCCCACTTCTCGTTGTCTACTGGCACCAATTTACCTCCGAGGTCATCGACGACCTCTTTCGGCGGAGCGGCGTCAACCCCTGCATGAGGCTGTGGTGCTTCCCGTTTCACCGTCCGCTTTGAGTCTGGTCCAGTGTTTCCGGCTGGGGCAGGAGTGTCCTGATCATCCGCATCTTCACCCGCACTCTCGGCCACAGACAGAGGAGATTCATCAACACCGTCTGCATTGCGGACGACTTCAGGTTTACGACACCCAGATGCATCGACCTTTAAGGGCCAGAGACCCGGCAGTGTCGTCTTCCTTTGCCACTCTTCGAGAGCATTGGTGATGCGGGCAATCGCATCGTAGTATTTGTTCTCGTGAGTGATCTGAGCCAGCCGAGTAAACTCCACTGAAAGTGAACCCAATTCGGCAAGCACGGTATGTGCTCCGGCTCTATGTGGTTGGGAAGCATATGACGGAGCCCAGTTGTAGTATGTGATGGGCATCCGGTTGGGAGTGTCGAATGCGCCCATGAGGATGTCGGCAAGTTCGACCGCCTTGTCCAGCAGCACAGGGTATTTTCCCGAGCTGAGATCGTATGCAGCAAGCAACCCTCCAAGGTAGCGAATTGTCGTTTCAAACAGAGGGATATCCTTTCGAGGCGAGGTCTTGAAGTCGATCTCCCCTACGGCCTTGACAGCTTCCTCAAACTCGTCGCGCAGTCCCATGATCCAAAGAGTATCCAGAGAATCTACCAGTGTTGCTCCCCAGCCATTGAACGGATCTCCAACGCCCCGGGAGAGCGGTTTAAGCTCGTCGTGAGGCATCGACAGATTCTTGTAGCCATTCCAAGCGTGTTTGAATGATTGGCGAACTGCCGCCTGTCGCCGCACCCGCTCGGCCTTCTTCGACGATGACTCGCGGCTAAAGCTGTGCTGAATCTTGGGCAGAACCTTTGGCTGCCCTGTCGGCAAAGATATCAGGCTTTCTGCCGGTAACGGGAAGTGCTCCTTCTGTGGTTTCCAGTATGCTCTTGGTTGGTCTGACGGTCGAGGTACTACCTCGTACCGACCTTGACCATGTTCGCCGAAATCCTCCTCGAAATTGGGCTGTTTTGCGAGAAGCTCGTCGCCCGTTATCGTGGACACCGACTTAGAGGGAGCAGAGGTGGAGTGAGTGGTGACATGCTCAGAGGAGTCAGGAACAGCCGCCGCGTGGGATTCTACCGTCGGCGCAACCGGAGGGCTCGAGTTCGTGGCTGGTTTTGGTTTTTCATCTGCCTCCGGGGCGACAGGTGCAACAGGGTCTGATGCGGGTGCGGGTGCGGGTGCGGGTGCGTGTGCTGGGTCAGAAATGGGAACGGTCGTCTTGCCAGTATCAGGCTTGTATCCGATCAGGCCCTCCAAGGCTGAACCATCCCAGCGATGGACCCGGGTGAGATGGTAGACCGTGACCACTGCCAGCAGGGCCACGATCAGAAACAGTCGATAACGCCGCATGCGGAACATGTTGGTCAATGTCGGTATCAAGTGTGTCAGCAGCCTCAACAATCCGACGGTGCTGATCGCGTGTCAGCCTGCTGCATCTGGCTGAAGAAAATGTGGAGGATTCGGAGACGGTGGTCCGGGGCAATGCTACAACTAGTACTGTAACGACAGCCAGCGTCGACGCACACCAGAACAAGAAGCTGGTCGCACCACAAAGTAGGAACCGCGGAGAAACAAGGAGTAGCCCCAGAAGATTGGGCAATGTGCTATTCGACAAGATGTTCGGTCAGGCAAGATGGCAACAACTCGCACTGCATTGGTTGTCCTCAGTAGTCCTACTACTAGGAGCAAGAGGCACGGCACAGATCAGTACAGGGAGTGCTGTGGCAGTGGCAGTAGCACTGGGTCGCCGCCGCTGCGGGCCGCCATTCGTTACGTGGGAGCAACTCAACAGGCCTCCCTAGCCCCCCTCGGCCGGCCGCCGCCACTGGCAGGGAACTTAACTCCAGGTTACACTCCGGCCTTGGCATGTTTGTCCGCCCGCTCGGCTTGGGGGCCATTCCGCAAAAGACCTACTATGACCTTCAGTAATTCGGTACAACTTGAATGTGTTGTGTATTACTGTGTCTAGAATGATTATCTTACTCATTAGCGCGTTATAGTGGCCGCTGATCGGCCGTAAAGGCAAGATTTAGGCCTACAGCCCCGCGATGACGCGCATCAGTCTTTGCTCCAGCGCGATGTGAAAGGTCTCATGTCTTCCCAGCATCTGAAATCCATCCAAGGGCCTTTTCTTCAGCATGTCGCTCACTGTCGAGTTGAGGGATAAGACATCCTTGGCCAAGATTGGCAGCACCTCTCCGTCCGGGGGAGTCAGTGGTTGCTGCTGGATAGAACCGCCATTAAGCATACTCGACTCCATCCCCATGTCAGGCTCATCATGTAGAAATTGCGAAACATCGTCTGACGTGATCGGGACAACCTTGAGCGTTGACTGCTGATCACAGAGCTGCTCACATAGTCGCACCAGATTGTCCAACACGTTCGAGAGGAGCAGTTGACATGCATAGTCTGACCGGACATTCTTGCTTTTTAAGATCCTCCGTACCACGGCATTGCTCTTCTTCAACAACTCAACCTGTGCTGCCAGGAGTCCAGTCTCATCTCGTCGGTGTCTTTTGAGATGTGCCAGCAGCTTGATACACACCGTTTCCTCGTCCTCCGGAACCCTACCGGGCTTCTGAATTACCGGCATTGTAGAGTATTGTGAGTGGACCAGAGTGGATATGTCTCTGGATGTAGGCTGGATCTGGAAGTGTATAGGTGAAGCATATCGCGTAAACTGAGGAGGACTAAGAGCCGGCGTGGGTAGCCCGCTGTTTGGGAAGAAGGACGACCCGGCGTCGCTGGTGAGAGACATATTTCGATTGCCGGCCATCTCGATAGTGGCCGGTGAGTCGGTATTGTCGTCGACGCTCAGGAATCCTTGGTCGTGGTCACCACCTTGGGCAACAAAGGTGGCCCACACTGGTCGATTGCAATAACTTTCTTTCGCAAGGGTACACTCGTCCGATCCCTGGGTGGTTGCGGGTGAGGGGATGGCCTGAGTTGTATCGTGGTTGGGGGCGGCACTCCAGCTCTGCGAATTAAAGGGAACGTTGTAGTCGACCGGCTGGGCAAGGGGGCGCTTTCTTCTCTTGCCTACGACTTTCCCAACCCTAGACTCGCTGTATGCACACTCGAGTCTCTTTTCAGAGCATCTCCGGCAGCCCGTCTTGTTCCCATCACATCTAACCTGCCAGGCTCGAACAGTAAGCAACGAGGAGACAATGGAGCAAGAAGAAACAAGTTTGTGGGAGCACACCTTGGCAGAAAAACAGTGGTTGCAAGCGGCTCTCAATTTGATAGGCCGGGGCACAGGTTTGGAGGATGAAGTTGTGGGTAGAGATGCGGCTTCGGTGGGAGAGCAAAACAATATCGACGAGGCGTCGTCCTGACTATTTGTTGCCACAAGACCTGAAAGCCCGGAGACAGAAACAGAAATGGATGACGATAATGACTGACGATCGGTGGGTATTGCCGCCCTTACGCCTGTCAGCGAGGCTGTCTCGGGGAGGGAATGCAATATTTCTTTCCTACCCAGAGCAAAATGCCATAGCTGTCGCAAAGGGAGGGTGAGACAATAGAAGTTGTGTATATTGTGTCTCCCCATATGTTGAGGAACAGACGGCGTCACAGCAAGTCAGGACGAGACTGAGTCTGCGAAATCTGCCTCTTCTTGACTGCCGGTTTGGCTGGTCAGGTAAATAAGGTAGGGAAATGGTGATCCTGGGGGGGCGTTTTGCTCCAATAATAGTAGTGAAAGGGAGGACAACATCAAGTCAATCATGACATAACGACTAAATAAGTAAAATTCAACTGGGGATTTTAATTCTGTCCTTTTGCATGGGAAAGGCCAACAATATATGAAATGGCGTCGAGATGTGATGAAAATCAATATTATGGGAGTATGATGACCGCCTTGATTCTCTTTTGGGATGCTGACCCAGCCAGGATCGAGGGGGTACCCTGTTCTTCCGCCGGTATCGTGGCGTCCACTAGCAGTTGTAGGGCAACACGGCATGTGGCCAGGCTCTTGATGGGTCGATGAGATGGTGGGTATTCTTAGCATCATCAGGGCGAAGATTGTGATGAGCAGCATGCCATAGGAGAAAGCCCGAATTCCTTCAAGTCAGACGCCAGGATGGCCTGAAGTTGCATCATTATGGAGCTGGCTGGCCTGAAGGCCGGCGCTGTCACAGTTGGAGGGCCAAATATCAGCCGCAATGCTGTAAGACTTGAATACTTCCTTCGACTCCTTTTTCAGTCTCACAGATTGTGTTTATCGTGCTCACGCGAGCGGCAGGAATGGATCGTCGAAACGAAACGAACTTGAAGCCGACGCTGTTTGCCGACGGCACTAGATGCCACGATATTCAGGGGATGGCGAAGCGCTAAAGAAATCAGTCAATCATTCCTATATCAGTAAGTGGAACTTAAACTTGAAGTGGTTGAAGTTGAAGTGCCCGTGGGTGTCGCAGGCCGGAGGCGCCTCCCTAGTCCATTCACAGGCACTCACTAACGAACACTACAAAGTACTACCAGCACTACTACTTGTATTTCTAGAAACAGTGAACCACAACTTCAACACTCCTAGTACTGTACCTACCTACCTACCTAGTATCTACCTATCTACCTAGGTATCTTTACTTGCAATCTCCACCCCCGATGTCTGAATCACGCCCAGCTCCCCATTATGCGGCGGCCAGGGCCGTAGGCGTTGACAGCGCGCCCAATGTTGCTTCCGGATCCCAATACAATCACGGTAAGAACAAGTCCAGTGGTTCAAAGCCTGCGGCTTCAACTACGCAATCAACTCCTGGCTTTTTCGAAGGCAACTCTGTCCTCACTTCCTACGGGTTGGGCCTTTCTGGAAGGAGGGAACGAATCTTGTCTTCGCCTAACGTAGACAAATTCTTCGATCTTGTCGAACAATGTTGGGTACAACTCTCGCAACTCAAACCTCATCTCAATGAACGATTTTCCTTCGCTGAATTTCGTCACTCAATGGCTCTGGCCTTGTATCAACGCATTGAAAATGTCAAGTTTGACGCCCTTGGTATCACACCATGCACTCCCGTTCGCATTCCTCTTCCCAATTCCACCCGCTTGTTTCAACCAATTTGGTCAGTCCTGGCAAACATTGGTATTGTTGAAGACGATGAATTACGCGTCACATACATCCCGAACTCTTGGCTTCCTGATACGGATCGCCTTTCTTCTGACGGAGATCTCGATGGCCTCCTTGACGGCTGTCTCTATCGTTGGCAAAACTCCTGGGATGACGTTTTGAAAGCCCGTCGAGACCGCAGACCATTTCAATCTAACACGCCTGCAGACGCCAATGAAACCACTGATCTTCTCTCAGGCCCTCAGCATGTTGCCGAAACATATCGTTTGCGGAGACCTGTACTGCCTAATCCACAACAAAACAAAGATTCTGGAAAATGCGAGATCCTGGACAGATACTTGTATCTCTACCCGGCCAAGAATGAATCAGGTGCAGGCGAATCCGATGTCACTTTGATTAACGCCTCTCCCGAGCACTCTTTTGTTCCCGAGTTATCGTACCGACTTTCTGATGGTACTACTACGGTCCAAGCTGACGCTCGTACCTATGGTGCCCGCCTTCATTGGGACCCTCAACTTTGGCGCGACTATGAACAGTTTGTCGAGATTGTCACTCCTGTGGCAATGTTTTCTCTTTCCACGCCTGCTGAGTCCAGTGGGACCTATGCTTGGCTCCTGCCGGTGAAAGAACATAGAGACAGAAGTACCCATTCTGGCGTTTCTGTTTCTGCTCGCTTGCCCAGAGCATCCATCGCGCCGGCGACTTGGATGTTATCCTTCCTACTTCAATCATCGAATTTGGAGGGGAGCCAACAATCCACATTTACTGCGGAAACAGACCGACTTTCAGATGTCAATGTTATCGATCTCCGAAATCGTTACATATGCTCGGCGATCAGGGACCCTTCAGCTACAGTACCCAGTAGTAGCACGCGCTCACAAAGCCTGAGATTTTAAAGCGAAGTGTGTCGGGCCCTGGTGTCAAAAGGCAAAGGCTTTAGCTTGCACAGCGGCGTTAAAACAATCCCATCATCAGACCTCAAGCAAGAGGGATGCGCACCACGCCCGACGCCACTTTCATTCGTAGACTGATACAGAAGATGGCTAGGACGGATACTGTCAGTGTAGCTCTACCCGGCTACTTTGGTCATCGCTCGTACTAGTGATATTGTAATTTCCTACCGCTTTGTCCAAGTCTCCTGTCCTTATCTCAAGCCAAATCAACCAAAGTGTACATGTCCACACGCAGGCGCCTCACACACAAACTCGAGTTTGTGGCGTCCATCGGTTACTGTGCGGTACTAGCTGTAGCCGACAGATAGTGCTTACCTTTAGTGTTTGGCTGCCACCGCACGCACCCGAGGGCAGTAGTCACTTTGCCTATCGTACTAGTCCAGGAGATTCGAACGACGGATAAACAACGTATTGTATAAAAGTGACCTATCTGATGTTTTGTTCAAGATTGCATTAGATGGACATCGACATATCCCCGTCCGAACTGGCCAACCGTCATCCTCAATCATCATCACCTAAACTATATGCCGCCTGAGGGTCGGCGGCCAACATCAGGATACTTTCAGTGGACTGGCGGAAGGGCCACCTCTCGTAGGCCAGCGCAATCTCGACAAACATGTCTGCGGGCAGAGAGCGCACCCGGATGGCATTCAGATCATACCAGCCGCCCTTGGTGGGATCGTGAATCCCCGGAATCGTGGCGACAAAATCGTCGAGCCCTTCGTGCACCAGCGACCGCAAACCCTCGGCAACGCTTTTGACAAAATAAGGATACAGCTGTCCAACAACGTGGCCGAAGCAAACCATTTTGTCGTGCGTGTTGATCTTAAGGAGAAAGTCGGGGCGTGGAGTGACGTCGAGAAGCGCCATGGGACGGTCCCGCGGGTCGAATTCGCCGGCATGCACGATCAACGGCTCGCTTTGACGTTGGTTCCAGGCCATGACTGGCGGCACCATGTCGTATGCACGACAGTCGTCGATGGCCTTTTCGGCGAAACTCCGGTTGGTTCGGTTGAGCTTTTTGATCTGCTGTTGAAGGGACTCTGCGCGGGCTTTTAGGTGTTTCTCGTGGTCCATAAACCCATGGTCGGGCGGGCTTATTATGAGTCGCTTCCATTCCGCCACCAATTCCCGTTCTTCCTTGATAAGCCCGACCGCCTTCATGTGGGTTGTGTACGCGGTTTTGGCACGCCTGCGGAGCTCTCGCCATGCTCTTCGGTCCGGTGTGTCCATGAGACCACGGGGAGGATATTTCACATAGGCGTACTTCTTGAACCATGCCGCGTCGTCCCGTCGCAGACGTTCTTCCAGGGCAAGAAACCTCGGGACCCATTCCGCATCGGTGGTGAATGCTACCTTTCGAATTTCTTTGGGCACGGGTTCCACGGTCAACAAATGAGGCACTGGCATGCTGTCTCTCCTCGAAGCTGGCGCTTTATTTCCTGTAGCTGCTTCGATTGCTGCCACTCGAGCGGCATCTTCGCGATCCAATTCAGGCCACCTGCGCAGACGTGTAGTCTTGGTTTGTGTCGAGGTACCAGCGACTTCGGTGATGTGGTGACTTGCTTCAAGCATCACCGCCTGCTTCCGTCGTGCCGATACCGTTCGAGGAATATATGCGTCTTTCTCGTCGTCGGGAATCCACACCATCAGCCGCACTAGGCCGTAGCGGTGTATGTTGCTGCGAATCCTCCAGAGGGAGAGGTACAGGTCGTCGAAGAATTTTCGGCTTTGAGTGCCCGCATAATTGTTCATCTTCAGACTTGCTCCAGACAGATTTGCCGTGATGAGTAGTGACGGATTAACCCGGGGGCCATTTTTATGAGCGTCGAGTTGATTTGTGACATTCTCGGACAGCAAACCACTGGAGGGATTCAAGGCGTCTTCCAACAGACCAGTGTGCCGATATTTTGAGTCTTCTGCGTCCAGCAGAGGGGTGAGGTCGTCGGAATAGTGTGTCCGAAGCGCGGGTTCGACGAGGACATGGCGCCGCGGTTTCAACACAGCGTGAAGCTTTTGAGACCAGATACCACTACCAGGGTTTATATCGATTAGGTCGCATGTTTGAGGGGCCGGCAAGGTCGGGCGTAGTCGGTTGATGACATCCTCTGAGAAAAACACATCAGCTGGGACGATGGCAGCGCGAGGGAAATCCAAGAACACGCACTGCACAGCTCGTCGCTCACGATCTCCGTACGGGAGTATCGTGGGCGGCCTGTCGGAGACCTCTGCTTGACATTGGATGCCCGGACGCTGGTTTTGTTCTTCCTCGCGACAGTCGAAGCTTGCCGGACAAAATAACGTGTGACCATGCAGAAGGAAAATAGAGAAGATGAGGCGGCAGGCGGGCGACTTATGAATGGCCGTGTTGTTGCATGGGATGATTGTTCTAGGTTTGTCTACAAGATGCGAACTTGAATGACCCTGCAGTGTGGTAAACTGCCGAGCTACAAGTGGTTGTCGCTATACAATTGAATCGTAGAATGGACGCGGTGGTAGCAGTTCGCGGTAGTGGTCTTGAGCTGCAGTGGTGAGCCGTGGAACTAGCACCCATAGGGCAAGGCCAGCGCCTGGCTGTATCGGAGCCCAGGGGTTCATCGACCCGAGGTGGCCTGGAGGACCCTGAAGTCAGGCAGTGGTAGCGCTTGACCGTGCCTACGAGATCTGCAGTGTTAGGCCGAGGTGGCCTGGACTCGGAGGCTACGGGGACTAGCCAACCCCCCAAGCTACTGTCCTGCCAGCGCCGTGGGAGGTTCGGTTCGATGTTTAGGGATACCTGGTAGGATGCAATTGGACGGGATCCCGATTCCAACCCACTCTCTCTGCTGTCAATCCCCCGCGTCGGTCACTCGATAGAATCCACTTGCCCGATCATCGTCACTTGCCCTCGAACTTGTCCATCATCATATCATTATTTCCCGCGTGCCCGCTTCCTTTTTGTCTCTTCGTCCACACCGTACTCTTTCTCTACTTCGTCTGTATAGATTGCCCAGCGTCCATAGAAATCCTTTACAATGGAAACCCAAGCACAGTCTCGCCCTCACGCTGGAGGTGATATCACCCCTCAGCAACGATTCTTCCACTACTTCCAACAAGAAATCACAGGTCAGTAGATTCTGCAATAGTCCTGTTTCGTCCACCAAAAGCCTCTGCTAATCTAACCCTCTCACACAGCCCTCCAGGAGCAAATGGACCGTATCGAAGAGAAGTCCGTCATCGGCGGGGAACGTGCAGATGCGGCGGACCACTGCCTGGCCGGCATCACGCGACTGTCCAACGAGGTCAAGGATGCCTCCGGATACCTACCAGCCTATGACCAGAGAACATATGCCGAGGTACACACCTTTGTGACTGGCGAGAGCTGTGTTTGACTGCGATTGCAGCCAGGAAACCCATGCTCACACAGACATTACAGGCCATCAAAGCCCTGCAGGAGAAGCTCGACGAGATCCGAAAAGCTTTTGCTCCCAAGCCCAAGTTCTCCTTCAAGTCCAAGAGTCCCTCGGCCCTTTCTTTAAGCGATGCCGCAGAGATAGCCGCAGAACGGCGTCGCGGTGTCCCCGGGGGACTACGTTCTGCCAACTCTTCCTATGCCAATACCCCAGCGTCGACCAACACTCCTGCGAACGAGAGAGCCGATGCCGACGGCGACGCCATAGACGGGCAATCATCGACCCTCGAAGACAAGGGACCAGGTATCGCCGCCAAACGGCCCACGGAAGACGGTGCGGAAAAGTCTGGGACAGAGTCGACCCAGGAAAAGAATCGGCCAACCTTCTCTTCATCAGCGACCTCCATCGCCATCACCGACCAGTCCAACGCGCACATAATCCTTCCTTCGTCAAGTCACCACTCCCAGGCTCCTTGCACACTACAAAAGATCACTGGTAGTATCATTGATCTTTCCGTGCCGACGACAGCCACGGCTCCTTTTGCCAGTCTGACCATCAACTCCGTCAACACATCGCTACTGCTATGCGGGTCTGTTTCCGGCCCCGCTCACATTACGAAAGTGAGGAACAGCGTGCTAGTGATTAAGTGTCGCCAGTTCCGCATGCACGAATGTGAAAATGTCGACGTCTATCTCTACTGTACCAGCAGACCTATCATAGAAGATTGCAAGAACATCCGCTTTGCCGAACTGCCCAAGTTTCATGTAAGTAGCTGATTCTTCTTCTCTTTACACCCGACTTTGGCCAGAGTTGCAACCCATCTTCTGGCTCGCATCTTCTACAGCTTATTGGGATTCAACACTGGCCCCGTCACTAACTACATGCCTGATCCACAGTCCGATCTCATTTCTTCCGCCCAAGAAGGCAAAGCGAATACAGGGGCGCCAGATCCAGCTCCTAACCAATGGAATCAAGTTGACGATTTCAAATGGCTCAAGCCCGAGCCCAGCCCAAACTGGTCGATTCTGCCCGCTGAAGACGCTGTTCCCGACGAGACGTGGCGCGAAGTCGTGCCGGGCGGGCCGGGATGGAGCGTCAAAGATATCCTCAAAGCTGTAGGCTTGACCGGCGGCAGTGTCGGTGGGAGTCCTCGAAAATAGGCCACTGCAATGTGGCAGAACTGTCTTTCTCTTCATGCACGCCAGTCTGTAGAAGGTTCCTGGCACATGCAATCTGAAGCAGCGGTTGTTTTCTTTCCCCTTTTCCCCTGACTGACTTTGGGCGTTTTTGGTTCGGTCCGGTCTGGTCTGATTTGTTCTAGGCGGTATTGAACTCTTTGTTTACTGCATGGGCATGCTTTGGAATGCGGTTGAGTTGCAATTGCAAGTTCCCTAATCACCTTGTCTGGTCGCCGCGGTCGATGGGAGGGTTTTCGTACATGCTGCGTTCATGGATCACAAATGTGGATAGCACACGCGAATCATAAAATAGCGAGAGCAGAGCAAGAGCAACAGAGAAAAGAATACCAAGAATACAAAAGACAACTTAAGATGAACATACCACTGCATGACCTTGCCAGTCCTACTAGTAGGCATTCGATACCCAGCTTGTTTTGGAGTACAGAAGTGCGAAGCACAGTCAGACAATATGAAGGCAGGGAAATTAGATGGGCAGCGTTCAAGTTTTTGAGCCGAACCAGGTGGTACTAGTACACTGCAGAATGATTAAGTAGGTAGGTGTGGTAAGGTACCTAGCTCCGTGGTATCACAAACACACGATTCTCTCTCTCGCTCTCAGAGAGTTCAACCACGTTCCCTTCTGCCCACTGCAGCTGTCCGACTGTCCGATTGTCTCGGTCTCAAACCCCAGAGATATCGGCTGGAGTCGAAAACTACGCCGTCGTAGTAGACATCAGACATCAGTGTTCTCTGCCCCGCCTTCCCCTTCCCACCAGCCTTCTGCAAAGGACACATACACTCAATTCCGTGCCCCTCGCTGCCGTCCGTACCTAGGTAGCGTGTCGAGGACATCCTGGCCCATGACATGCCAGCACCTCCCACGCCATCAGGTCGGCCAACGCCAATAGCTCGATGTAAAAAAAAGCCCGCCGAACGCCATAGCTATGCCGTGATACATGGAAAGTCAAAGGGGAAGAGGCGTGATGTAGGATGGGTAGTTGTTGTTGTCATCTATAACACGAAACCCCGAATGAGACAAAGGAGAGGGATATTTTGCGGTAGAGAGTTAAAGTCGTCATCATTTTCTGAGCCTTTTCTGTCTGTCGAAAGCCCAGTTCAAGTGATACAGAGGGTGATCGCGGTAATGCATGAGCAGCTATATGTTGCTGCCAGAGGATTATTGGTACGGAAGGACCAACTCGTGGAATTGCATGATGACGAGTAGGCATTGATGATTTTCCATCTGCGAGTAAGAGGTCCATGTGGTTGTATCCTTCCATCGCTAGTACTCGATTCATAATTCTTCACAAGCCCATTGCCGGTGCTCGTCACGATTGTCTTGCTCCAGTCGAACGAGGAGCTAACTCAGCTAGGCCAAGTTGGAAGCTTTCGAGTCCCGGTCAGGATTCCGTACCTAGCAAGGTCTTTATTAGTGATCAACCCAAACCCGGGAAACCGGTCTAACCTACCTGCAATATCCTCCGAGAGAAGTCTCGTTCATCAGCGATACTGCCAATACTAGGTCGGCGGTGAGAATAGATGGAAGGGTCGAGGCGCTGGTCTGTTGCTGAAGATTTGTCCGACTGTGTCCCGCCGACAAATGAGCTAACAGCGGCGTTGCGACGGTGCTCTTCTTCGATTTCCCGGTTTCTCCGTCGCTTCAGGAAGAATATGACGCCGCCAACCATGGCACCAAGAGCAATGACTCCCACCACCACGCCGACAGCAATTCCAACCTTGTTTGGCCCACTTGATCCGTGATGCTCATTGTCGGCGGAGGTCGAAGCGGTGACCACTACTGTCTGGCCTGCTTTGGTGACAACCGAGGGTTGCGTTGGAGTGGCTCCATCAGAGCCCTGCGTGGGCGTGCTTGAAGCTGATGATGCGATGGTGGTACTGTTTGGAGCAGTCTTGACGTCGGCAGTCAATCCGCTCAGATAAACTTGCCAGTAGCCTATGCCACCACATTTGTCTTCGGGCCAACCTTGACAATCGGTATTACATTTGCTAGAGTCCACTTCTTGATCCAAGGCCGGAAGTTCATCGCCACAGTAACATGTTGAACCCCCTGTGGTGGCCATGACGGGCTTGCCTAGTTTCACGCATTGCTGCTGGCACCAGCCAGAAGACTGATAGACGTAGGTTCCTTGTTGAGTCAAAGGGTCGGAATCTTTGTAACAGCCGAGTGTGGTGATTGCCGCTGCGGCCGTTGCGGATGTGGTCTGAGCAAGTATGGGTGTTGACAGAAAGGCTAGTGCCGAGGCCACAGCCGTGGCACAAAATAATGATGGCTTCATTGTAATGTGAGTTGTTTCGCTATGCCAAAATGGCCGAGAGAGAATATGAGGAAGACAGGCTCTCAAAAAAGACGTGGTGAACGTCGCTCACCCAAACCCGCGTTGGCCAAAAAATGACCCTTTTGCTAGAAGCGGGCAGTGAGTCGAAGAAATTGTGCCGGCGTTGTAGGTGCAAATTGACGGCGGCGTGATTAAATCAGGTTGTGTTGTCGGTGTGACTGTAACCTTGACACAACAGGTGAAGGAGGCGCAGGTGTGAGAGGTCCTCTTTGTCACTTTCCAGCAGCGGCCCGCACTGCTATTTCCTTTGCTCTTTTGTCGTCGTGATTATGATTCTTCGGCGGCAAGGCGTATGAAATGTACACAAAATGTTTTCCCAACTCGTTCGACACCCGTAGTAGAGGTCCTAAGAGCAGATCGTCCGCGTTGTCTGGGGAGTCGACGATTATCTCAAGCTGACCTTGGGCGGGAATGCGGGTTGTTTCAGAAGTTGACGCAGATGGCCCCTGAGCGACGGGCACAAGCAGCAATGTAGCCAAGCGAGTGTAGGAAGGAGAAGGCACGGTGAGACGGCCGGTCGTTGGTTGTCACGAGGACAAGTTGTTGGACTGTGTATGCGTGCCTCGATGGCGATGTGGTGAGTTGTTGCTCTCTTTCAAAGGAATGTGAGGGTGTGTTTTGAATGCGGAAGTGAGGGAGAAGATTGGAAGTTGGCCCAAGGTTGAAAGAACTGGAGCAGTGGCCGCGAGTCCAGCACAACTTGCACTACCACTGGCACCACTACTACCCTCTGGCACGGTACTGGCAGTACCACTTGGTCAGGTCTAGTCACGGCGTGTCTGTCAATTAGCCGGCAGCGCAGGGAAAAAAGCGGATAGCGAGGACTGAATCCGCCCAAGAAGGGCACGGAGGCGCAGTTGACGAGCGTTGGTGATGCGATTGGATGTTGGGACGAAGGTGGACTCGAGCTGTGGATGCGCAACAAGAGACTCAATCTGATTGAGCAGTTGGGGCCAGGGGAGACGTGGTCAAGCTTCTCAGGGAGAAACGAACTCTGAAGCTGGCGATGGAGGAAGAACAAAGAAGAGCGCGACTGTGGGAGGCGGTCTGTGATTGGGTGGTGGTAAGCCGATAGCGAGCATGGAGCGGAGGCTTCAGGTCAAGTCCCAGGCACAACTTGAACGTGAGAGGCCAAGGGATTCGCCGGAAATTGCGCTGAGGCGTCGCAGGCGCGCTTGGGAAATGGTGGCTGTTGGTGGCTGGCAGCACTTAACTGTCTTTGTTAAGGACAGTGCCGCATGCCCCTTAATGACGCCTACTAGCGGCATGCTTTTAGGCACCCGCAGCCACTGGTCTTAAGAGCCCTGCGCCCAATGCTGCCCCCGGTGCCTTTAGCTGCGTCCCTTTTTATCCTTCCAATCTGCCCGGGTCAAAATATCCCTATGCGCACCTCACTACAGACCGTTATCCATTCATCAATCCTCATTATTGTTGTCTTCGGGCCATGGCATAAAGCCTCTGCTACCGATATTGTAACTTTCTTGCCACTATTTGAGGCTTAAATCTATTTTGATTGACTTTGGCGCAGTCGTGGGCAAAGCCACCATGTCGCCATGGCGCCCTGTAAACGCCGCAGCCGGGCAGATGCTGTGATACATCGCACTCGTAATAACATGATTCTCTGAGTCTCCTGCCCCTGCTCCCTTCTGCATTGCGGCTGGTAGTACTGTTGCTAGTCTTAAAATCATACGCCTTGACTGAGACTACGGTACCTTTGCTACCTGCGGTCCGCTGTTGACCTGTTGTTGACGTGACGTGCCAGCGAAGAAGATTCTCCTTCTGATTCCCTGGCTTCTGGCCCGATCAGCAGCTCCCGGGACACCGATGTATTGTTCCTGCATTAATGCATCCGCTGACAGGGATGGAGCTCCCCAATCAACAGCTTGACCCCTGCGCTCAGAAACATGTCAGCCCCAGCTCCCGAGAGTGGCGCCCCATCGTGTCCAATCGAGTTGCGTCCCAAGGCGATCCAATGCCTCACCATCATGTGTCGTTGTTTGCATTTTGTGTCCGAACCAGCTGAGCAGACACCTAACGCCAGCTTATTACTACAAGTTGTATCCTACTAGTATGGCAGTTCTCGGCGTTGTGTGGCCTGCAAGTCCCATACGCTCGCAGATGTCAGAACACGTGTGTCATGGCACGATCACGAAAAATCGGTAGGGCATATACTCTACTATACCAAATCCAGATGAATGGCATCACACATCGGAGAAACAGCAAAAGTCATGATTAACCCCTCACAATGCTGTCGAGACTGCTGTGAGGCAACATAACATGATCTAACAGTGCTCGGGCACGGCTATAAGCTCAGCCGAATTTGCCGCAAATAACAACAATGCCACACATTGGCCCACTAAATCTCTTGTTTGGAAGCCAGGGAGGTTGGAGAAGTCCGGCCCATGTCAACACGTCAAGATGTCTGACCATGGACTTCCCGATCGGGAGGACCCTTGTAAACGCGCTGCATCATCTGTTGTCACGTTTCCCGCAGGTCCACCACCTCAAACTCCATCCCTTTAGCCTCGACAACGTGTCCCGGCCGGAGCGCGTCAGTGTAGATATTGTCGACATCGTGAGGGTGGAAGATCCCCGGTTGGTGACAGTTGAGAATGGTTTTCTTTCCCGGAGGATCCGTGAGCCGATACACTCCCCAGTCACCGCCGTGCGTGATGTCTCCTTTGCTAGGCGCGCAAACAATGGCTATGCTCTCAGCCAACATCATCTGATATCCAGCGTGAGTGTGCAAGTCTCTGCTGCTCATGAAGCATGTCTGGGTTGGATGAGTGTGAATCCAACCCAGAATCATGAGATCTTCGGAATCCACATAGTCAAACAGTTGTGATTCGTTCGTCATCTCGCAAGTATCCGACGTCGCCGTTTGAGACGGGATGATAAGTCTGCTGATAAAGAATGCGTTTGCAATCAAGGTGCCCCCAAGAAACCCGCATGTCTCAAGGTTGCGCAGTGTGTTCTTGTGTGCGATCCTCAGGAAAGTCGTCCGCAATGTCGGAGGCAGGAAAATGGTTCGGAGAGGCGTGCCATTTTCGAGGTAGGCAGCTGGAGCGAAAGTATGCACGGGTTCAGGCGTCGGAGATCGCGATGCAATCTGTTCGGCTGCCTTGTCCGGTCGTGGCGGTTGAGTCGGCAAAAAGCTACCAGGTTTCGGAGGGACTGCCGGAGCGCTGGCAGGAATGTCTTTCTGAACGTTCCATGCAGGCACTTGCGGTGGGACAGGGCCCAGCACCGGCTGACCATGCTGTGAAGGGACATGGGGATAGTGATAAGTAAAGCTATCGGATGCGGCGGGTCGAGGACGGGGCTCTGTGCCTGATGTATCAGGCTGTCTTCTTCCGTCGACTCTTGCACGGATTTCCTGCAGTCTTTGGGAGAGGTCGTCTCCATCGGTGGCAGATGTCAGCACAGCTTGCCGGTGTGCGGCTCTCCTGGATATCTCTTTTTGCGCCAACCTCACAGCAAAGTCCTGATTTTCATACGCTTTGAGTGGTTCCGCTCTCTGATCCTGTGCTGGCCGTTTGCCTGAGTATTCACCAACAGTCTGACTCTGTATTTGCGCGCTCTTTCTGGCTTCTCTTTCCTTCACAAGTTTGACATACCGCTCGTATCTTTCGTTTATGCGGGGTCTCAACGCATCGAGTACTTTGAAGTTACGTCTAACCTCCTTCTCCGCCTCTTGCAAGAGGAGCTTGTTCGCCTTGTCTCGTGCTTGTGGGTGGGCGGGTAATTGGGACAAGATAAGGTGAGCATGTCTGAATAACAACAAATAAGTTGTCTCCTCATCGCCTTCGCGCACATAGACCTCTGCCTGTTAAATAGGATCAGCTCAGTCCGGATCTCCCGCTCTTAGCACGCATTACCTCTTTCAGCATTGCCTGGGCAGATCGAAGCCAGTAGCGAAGAGGGATCGCGGCGTCATATTCGTATTCTTGTGCCGCTTCTGTTATTTGTTGAACATTCCGAGGCGGACGTAACAAGCTCGGCTTTCCCCGTGAGCCAGACATCATTCCGTGTCACAGCGAGAGGAACCAAACCGGCGGCTTTGGCGGGGGAGGCACAGAGGCTCATGTGGGCTGTCAGTGGAGGGATCACCGAGAGTCAAGTGTTGCGGTTTGCCAGAGTGAAGCTTTTGAATATAAAGAAAGTCTTTGCCTGGCGCCGAACACGCACAAACGCCAGGCTGCGTTACAATCAGGGCAGGTTGTCCGTCTCATCGTTTCAGGCGTTTGGCAATCGCAAGTTGGTCCAGATGATGCCCGGAGTCACTGGCAGGCGTCACTCATTCCACTCTCCGCCGGGGAAAGTTTACCGAGCGGCAGGTGGAGCTGACTAAGTAATTAGTAACACCTCACTGCTTGACCTTACGAGACACAACCAACCCATCCGCAGTTCAGTAAGGTACCTTTACAACATTGTAGATATCTAGAGGAATATAACACAATGTCTCCAGCGACATGAAGTGCTTCTTGAGACATTATGCTAAGTTTCTTCAAGAGAGCTCGCCTCAGTCGTCTTGCGAACACACTCCGTCGATTGCCGAGAGCTCTCCCGGCAAGCTCTACCTTCAAGTTGGCGGATTATCATTTTATATTCGCTGGTTAGCTGACTAACGTGCGCGTATTGTCCAACCCTACAAGCAAGTCTATTTCAAAGCACCTGCGATGATGAAATACATCTGCTCAGGCCCAAAAGGTTCATGAGACGCTTAACAGCCATGATGTATATAATAAACGGAGAGAGTTAAGTTGTATCGTGGTGATATGCTTCCTGATGCTTGACTCCTTCCCGCCCTCCCTCATCGAGTTGATACACAGGAATCCCATCGTAGCAAACACCATGTCTTCTTCAGTCCAACCATTCCAGATCTCCATCCCGGACTCAGAAATCCGTGATCTCCACGAGCGGCTTGCGAAAGCAAGATTCCCGGATGAACTGGACTCCGCGGAATGGGATCTAGGAGCTCCGCTCGCCGATGTCCAACGCTTGACCAAGTTCTGGAGGGACAAGTTCGACTGGCGCAGGGCGGAAACGGTGCTGAACCGCCTGCCTCACTTTACAACAACGATCCAGTGTGAAGGGTACGAAAGCCTCCGGATCCATTTTCTGCACCGAAAGTCCGGCGTCAAGGGCGCCATCCCCTTGCTTTTTGTGCATGGCTGGCCGGGAAGCTTTCTCGAGGCGACCAAGATCATAGATGCTTTGACATCACCTCCGAATTCATCTTCTTCATCGAAAACTGACGAGCAGTTTGCCTTCGACATCGTTGCTCCATCGCTTCCAAACTTTGGCTTCTCCGAAGGCACCAAGAAGCGAGGCTTTTCTATCGAGCAGCATGCCGAGACGCTGCACAAGCTGATGCTTCAGCTGGGATATGAACAATATGCTACTCAGGGTGGTAAGTGTTGTTTTCCCTCTGTTTGCCACTTCCACTGTGTACAGTCCCCTCCTGGTGAAGCATAGGGATCGCCGTCCCATATCTTTTACCGAAAATTTCATCCCGCCGTACATGACAGCCTCCTTTTAACACACAAACAGGTGACTGGGGGTATTACATCACACGAGCCATCTCACTACTCTATCCCGGCCACTGCAAAGCGACCCACTTCAACATGGACGTTGGGGCGAAACCAACATTCCTCAAGAACCCATTGCTGGCCCTGGAAGACGCTATTCGACCACTCTCGGCACGAGAGAAGCAAGGGATCGCGCGGACCGAGTGGTTCGACAACGAGGGCTTCGGCTACAACCTGCTACAATCGACAAAGCCGCAGACACTGGGCTACGGGCTGACAGATAGTCCCGTGGCCCTGCTAGCCTGGATCTACGAGAAACTCCACGACTGGACGGACGCGTACCCTTGGACCGACGACGAAGTATGTACATGGGTGAGCGTCTACTGGTTCAGCACTGCCGGCCCTGCGGCCAGTTGTAGGATTTACTATGAGATGGGTCGCAGCGGGCCATGGGGAAATCGCATCACGCGCGACAAAGTTCGCGAGTGGCAGTCCGGCGTCAAGATTGGTATCAGCCATTTCCCCCGCGATATCCATGTCCTTCCTAGCACGTGGACACGTACCGTGGGCAATTGTGTCTTTGAGAAGGAGCACGATGCTGGTGGCCACTTCGCGGCCTGGGAGCGGCCTATGGATCTTGTGGATGATTTGAGAGAAATGTTTGGCAGAGGTGGTGGCGCATACGGTGTAGTCGAGGGCAGAGATGGCTTTTAAATAGTAGTAACAGCTTGAATGATAGATGATCATACATACGTAGTGGTTACAATTCCGCCATTGCTTTATTAATTACAAATATAGCCCGATTTCATCCGTGGGTATCTACAGCACATTGCTTGTTGAATGTTCGTTAAAGTGACAACTTATCCTACCGTTTCTTGGAGTCATGGGTTCCGCTTCCGCTTCCACCGCCTCTGCTGATGCCGCTGGGTCCAGGCTGACCCTGGTCCATTCCATCCTCGTCAGGTTCATCCCGCGGTAAGTTTAGTCCCATCATGCCCATGAGATTTCCGCCGGGACCGGGCATCCCAGCTTGCGACCGCAGACTTTCCAGCAGGTTCTTTGCGAGGTTGACATCAATCTCGTTGTCGATGTCGTCGTCATCAGACGACAACTCCTCAATGTCATGCTCGTTGTTCTGCCCCGAGTCTCGGAGGGTGGCCGGACGCTTACCAGCTGCTTCGTTGGACGTGCGGTTTAGGTCCAACACACCCGTCCCACGGAGCTCGGCCTCCATCTGCTTCATGAATGCCTGCATATCTTCTCCATCGGGCTCAGAGTTGTCAGCCGAGTCCATTTCTTCCACGTGGCCTCCGAGACCATCAGGCGGCGGCCGCAAGTTTGAACGCTTCGCCGGATCCGAGGCACCAGGCCCAAGTTGACCCATCATGATCTCCTTCATGACCTCGGGCGGCATGCCCATCATCTCCTGCATCATTTTGCTGAATTCGTCTTCGCCGAAACTGGCGTCTTTATCCTCGCCACTGTCATCATCGTCGTCGTCGTCCATATCTTCATCATCATCGCTGTCATCATCGCCAAAGAATCCCGCCCCATCAGGTCCGGCCTTGTCGTCGTTTAGAAATTCTTCGAATTGCTTCACGATCCTCTGCAGATTCTCCTGCGCGGCCTTATCGCCAAAGCCCGGCTTCTTGCCCTTTTCAGCCTGTCCCTTGCGACCCGCGAGCTCGGTCTCGAGATCGTCGAAACTAATGTCGAGCCACTTCTCGTCGTCTTCTCGCTGCTCCCAAGATTTGATCTCGTCCTCCGAGGGCAGAGTTTCATCGCCGGACTCAAGATCGTCCAAAAGCATCTTCATTTCTCTGACTTCCGATCGATCCTGGTGCTGCGGATCCGTCAACAGCATCTCCAAGCCACAAGTCACTTTCATGCCAGTCTCGGCTCGAACATATGCTTTCGAATCGGTCTTGGACGGCATCGAGTCCGCATAGACAGCCGGGGGCGGGAAGTCTTGAGATTTGACCTGCGCGTACGCCACACGAGGAAACTTGACACTGACGGTGACAAAATCTTCCGGTGGGAAGATCATATTGCCCTTATTCTCTTTCTTCTGTAGTGGTTTCAGAGCGATCGGGTCTCGGAGGTAAAACGCTTCAACTGCCGGCGCAATATACGCTGGCTTCTGGTGCAGCAGGTACGCCACCTTGCGCGGCACAGTGACTAGTGCATGATGCATATTCTCTTCAATCTGCGCAGGATAATTCCGTAGTCGGAAAAAGGCCTCTTCCTCCATAGTCGTCGAATGCATTATTCTTTTCGGCTCGTGCAACAGTATCTCCCTGGCTTGCTGGAGAGACAATTTCTCCTCGGTCCGCTTCGAACTCCTGGAGCCACTCGCCGGCTTGATTATCTTTAGTTGGCCGTTGTTGATCCATACTCGGTTCTCCGCCACGTCAGGTTCAAGCCAGGAAGGAAGAGTGCCCGAGGCCTCGATGAGCAGGAATTCGCCATCAGTGTCTGTCACTTTGACCCAGAGATCGGGGAATTTGCGCGTCAGTTCGCGCAGCAGCCAGACGATCACCCATTCATCCTCGACCGAGTCGCCGTACTCTGTGCGCCCGCGTAAAAAGCTGAGTCCTGTCCCATCGTGTTAGTCGATTCTCGTCCGCTCAGTCTATACGCTAACAGACCTCACACACCATCCTCTTTATTAATCTCCAGCGAAAATCCTTGCCGTTGCCATATATAATCTTTCAGGTACTGTCGATGTAGTTGCGTCGCGTGTTTCTGTACATCGCGTAGGCGAAGCCGTAACTCGGAATCGGTGGTCGCATTCGCATCTTGAGACGGGTCTATTATGTACAGCGAGTATTCGATACAGTCGTCGGGAAGAGCGGGTTTGGGGATCGGGTGGAACGTGGAGCGGAACCACGCAACGTCTTCTTCGGTCGGCGGCATGTCTATTGCGATATAATCGGCACCAGGCCGGATCTGCAGAGGGTGAGGAAACTGACTTGATGGAAGTGTTGTTCGAAGTAGACTGTAGGTCGTCGCAGCCTTCGAGAAATGGCGACGATGACACAGGAATTACATAAGCAATTGTCCAACATGCGCTAATGCGCGTTAGTGGGGACTTGGCCCAAAGAAGAAGGAACAAAACAATCGAACTGAGGGCCGAGCATCACAACGCAGAGGCCTCAGACCCCATTATTGATTTCAGCATTCAACGGTGGTCGTTCACAATTCACAACAGTATGTGTATGTTTAGGCGTTGGGTCTGATATCATCCTTTTGCTCCCTCGACATTGGATTTTGACCTACGGGTTCTGGTCTACACGCAGTCATGGATCAATTCGTCAACACTCCGCAAACCACCAAAGATGCCTCTCGCATAAGTATTCGGTCTAATCCTTTTGACAAGATGTCGCCGGAAAAGTCATTCGCAGCGCCTACGCAGCCAGGTGACCTGGTTAGCCAGATGAAAGATGCGAAAGGCCATGGCATGAACCTCAAAACCCCGCGAGCTGGCGCGCCCCGAGATCCTTTGCGACTGCTCCCAAATGTCAACCAACGTCGATCAGAGTTCACTCCAATCATGGCCAGTGTCACGAAAAATAACATCGCTCGTCGCCTTTCCAGCAAGAAATCGAGCTCGCACAACACACCCGCATATTTCAGTAGCCGTACCCCTGCAAACCGGAGGCTCAGCGATCTATCGCGCCTTGATGGCGAGAACACTTCCAGCTCTGCAGGTAACACGGTCGACAACACTCCAATGCCGCAACAGCCCAGCAGCAGTGCTCAAAGTACGCCCATTGCCCAGTTCTCTGGACGCAACATGGGCGGACTCGTTAATGACGGGAATATGATGACGCTGCGAGAACAAGAGGGTGTCATTGACAAGGTTGAAAAGGAGAATTTTGGGTTGAAGATGAAAATACACTTCTTGGAAGAGGCACTGTCGAAGCGTGGGAGCGAGTTTAACCAGGCTGCGCTCAAGGAAAACACGTCTCTGAAGGTCGACCAGCTCACGTTGCAGCGCGAACTTTCAAAATTCAAGAGGTACATTGCGCAAGCCGAACGAGATGCCGAGCTCTACAGATTACAGCTTGAAGAATACAAGGAGAAGATTAGACGCAAACAGGTCGATGAACATGTCCGAGCCGAGCTCGAAAGCCTTCGATCCGAGCTGCAGGAGAAAGACAGTCTGATCAAACGACTGGAGTCGCACAAGAACGACGCCGAGAACCAGGAACGATCAGATATCAAAAAACTCAAGGATGAGATTGACGACTTGCAAGCCGAACTCCGGGAAAAGGACCGCGCCATTGACGAGCGAGACGACCAAATCGACGACCTGAAGATGAAGGCAAGCAAGGAGTCCAATGATGTTGCTACGATCGAGGACGAGTTGGATTCTGTGCGGCAAGAGGTTGAAGATTTGAAGGAAAGTCTTGAGCGGGCGGTATCGGAAGCGCAGGAGGCCAAAGAAGCACAAGAGCAGGCGTTGGAGGAGAAACGCAAAGCCGAAGATGATCTTGACGAGCTCCGCGACGAAATGGCTAACAAGTCCTTCACCACGAAAGGCCTCAGCAGGCAGCTAGAAGAAAAGGCAAACAAGTTGGAAGATGATTATCACGACCTGGAAGAACGGCATGAGGCCCTGCAGGCTGAGTTGCGTGAAAAGTCAGAAGCAGAGAGACAGTTACGAGAGAAACTCCGTGACATGGAGCGGGAAGGAGCGTCTGACATCCGCAGACTACAGCAAGAACTGGAACTATGCCAGCAACAGCGAGACACTCTCGACCGCAAGCTTGCCAGCATGACGAAGCAACTGGAGACTGCAGAGCAGGACTTGCAAGTCAAGGTCGATGAGAAGGACCTGCTACAAATTCGACATGACGCCTTGACTAAGGAATCTGCCGAGTTACAGAGGGACCTTGACACAGCCAAAAGCTCGTTGAGAGAAGCGGAAGCCGCCTTGGACGAGGAGAGACAGCGATCTGCCTTGACCGACAACGCCCTGAGGACGCAGCATAAGCACGAGATCGACCTGCTACACGAGCAAATCGATGGTCTGCACCGGGAAATCAATGCAAAGAACAGCGACTATGCGGCAGACATGGAAGAACGGGAGGCGCAGAAACGAACACTTGAAGCAGCATGTCAAAAGGCGGAGGAGAAGGCCAAAGGCTTGCAACGCACTGTTGACAAACTTCAGGATGCGCAGGGGACCCTTTCCAATCGTGAACTCAAGCTACAAGAAGCGTTACAAAGCGAGGTACAACGGCACAAGCAGGAAGAGAAGGTGCTCTCCAAGCAGATTGAAGAGCTCCAGCAAGATCTTGCGGCTAAACGAGGTGCGGCGGATGAGTCTCGAACAGAGTTAAACAACGCCAGAGAAGAGCTACGGATCTCCATTCGGGAACAGGCGGCTCTGAAGGAAAAGGTGGCAGAGCTGGAGGAAGAGATCGAAGTGCTCCAGGCGGACATTGAGCAGGAACATGAATACGCGCAGCACTTACAGAAGACACACTCGTCAGACGCGGAAGTCCAACTTCAGAAAATGCGGCTTGAAAAGCAAAACCTGCAAGGGGAACTTACAACCGTCAGTCAAGAACTGCGGAAGACACAAAAGGCCCTGGAAGCTGCCGAAAAAGAGCGCGATGACCTCGAAGCCAAGCTGCAAGCGGCCCAGAAGGCGAACGACGATACCTTCAATGTCGACCAGGAGAAGCGCGAGCTGAAACGACTCAAGGTCAAACTGGAGAAGGATGTTGCACGGCTCACCACCGAACGAGACAACCTCGCTGAGGCCAACCGTGCACTTGAAGACGAGATCAACGCAGAACTTGAACGTGCCGGTGAAGAAGAGAACCGGCTCCAGGCGGAAATCGACTCCTTGCGTAACCAGAAACATGCCAGTGTGGAGAGCAAGGACCGTGAACTAACATCTGCAAAGAACAAGATCACTCGTTTGGAGGTCAAGGTCAAGGAGCTCGAGGCGATGCTAGAAGGCCAATCCCGGGTAACAGGTTCTCCCACTGCTGACATTTCCGGCCTGACCCGTGACCTGGCCGAGGCGAGGAAGAATGAAACAATATCGGCCAAACGAGAGACAGACTTGAAAGCGGCGAATCGCGAGCTGAAGATGCGAGTCAATGACCTGGAGCGGGAATTGCACGAAGCAAAACTTGCCCAGTACAAGGCCAAGTCTCCTTCTGTTTCTCCACCTCCGTCCAATTCCAGGGAGCTGGCAAAGATGCGTCAAGATCTAATGGATGCCCAAGCTGAAATCAAGGTCCTGAGCTCGGACAATCGTGATCTGAAGCGAACAGCTCGCAGGGCCTCCACAATAGAGAAAGAACTCGAGGAGCTCCAGAGCCTCCTCAGGATTCGTACCGCGGAAGCCGAAACATTGAGTGCAACTGTGGCAGAGCAGAAAGACCTGGTTCATGACTTGCGAGAACAGCTCAGTTGCATGCGGAAACAGAAAGACGAAACCGGCCATCTCTCGCTCGACATGCGCAAACGTGAGCGGCAGGTCAATGACTTGAAAACCGAGCTAAAGCGGTTGCGGGAAGAGCTGGGGCGGAACGATCTGTCGCTCCGGCTTTCAGTACGCGACACTGAGGCCCGTGAGATGAAAGACCAACTTCGGCGTCTTCGTGAAGAACGCAGCCTCGCCAACAAGAAGGCCGGTGCCGTGGAAAATGAACTGGAAGCTTTACAGAGCCGATACGAGAATATGCTTGAGAAGCTGTCCTCTGGCAAATCGAGCAAGGACGAGATCTGCGAAAAGGAAGTGAAAGGCCTCATCAAGGAAATTATGTGGTTGAAAGCCAAGTGCAAACGAGAGGAACGACTACGGAGAGATCTTGCTTGGAGCAAGGGCTTCCTGGAGCAGTCCGAGGCTATGAGGGTTCAATGGTATGTCGCCTTCTCTCTGCAGTTTACAGTACACTAACATATATGATAGCAACCAGGTTGACCTTCGCATACTGGGTGAGATGGGAGTGTCTCTCGACAGCCGCAAGTACGAGACTCGGTTGAAGCCGGTGCAGAAGTTCCGTGCAGCAGTGTCGGTCGTGATTGCGGCCATCCGCATGAGCAACATGGAGGAGCAATGGAGAGATGCTCGTCTGATCGGGGAAGAGTTGAAGATCATGCGGATGAAACAGACTAAGTCGCGCTCGAGAGCCCGTGTACTTGACATTTAAGATAAAGGATGGATCTACGGCGTTCTTGGATCGGGTGCGGGTATGGCCTTGCATGGACATTTGGATATGCATGGACCGGAGTCTGTTGTTTGTGATGACTTGACGACCATTAGGAAACTTGATACTCTGACAGGGCGGTTTGACTGGTTTATGAATATGAATGTGAATTGACTCCTCGGTTGCAATTCCGAACGAGGAATATAATATGATAAATGCACGCCGCAGTTATGGTGACGGCGACAGCGCACAAGCGGAAACCATGCGCCTCCCCATTTCGGTGCTTTGTCCATTTGCATCAATCACTTGTATCTTTGTTGTATTATCATATAATCGCTGTCTTATCGTTAACTTGTACTTCCCGACCGGTTGAACAGAGTAAACAGCTCCGTAGTCTGATGGATTTGTTGTTTTTGTTTCTGAATTCAGCGTCCTCTTCCGCCGCTGCGGAGATATCCTCCCCGCAGTCATCGTGGTGGACATCTCCCGCCTCGACCATCATCTGTCGAGCTTCCGATATTAACCTCCTCTCGTGCTGACGAAGAGACAAGAAGAAAGAAAAAGGACTGAGCAGCCGGTCCATTCAGTTTGGACAACCGAAGCTAGCCCTCGTACCCATTCCGGTACGACTAAAGGTTATAGATAGCAATAAACCACACTTCCTCGAGACCCAGGAATCGGACACAAGCAACCATGCCGCCTCCAGTACCAACATACGACCCCAGCGGGATCGAATACTTCACGATCCCCGACTTTTATTTTTCCAATGGAACAACACTGCACGACGTCAAGGTCGCGTACCGAGAGTTCAACCGCTCCGCAGCATCCAGCGCTG
The DNA here is from genome assembly GCF_000230625.1 of Exophiala dermatitidis NIH/UT8656. NCBI lineage: Eukaryota > Fungi > Ascomycota > Eurotiomycetes > Chaetothyriales > Herpotrichiellaceae > Exophiala > Exophiala dermatitidis. The sequence goes on along the minus strand of NW_008751650.1, from coordinate 2,852,489 downwards.
GGACAGTCTTGATCCCAACATGCTACGCCGGCTTCATCAACACGACCCTTACGTTCACCACAGGCAATACTAGCGCACTATCAAAATATCACGTCGTGGTAGTCGCCATGCTCGGCAACGGCGAAAGCGCCAGTTCATCGAACAAATCATTCTTTCCTGGTCCCGGTGAGCTCCGCTACGAAGACGTGGTGCGAGCTCAACACTTGTTAGTCACACAACAATTTGGGATCTCAGCAAAGCATCCTCTCGAGGCCGTCATCGGCTTTTCCATGGGCGGCCAACAGGCATACCACTGGTCCGTCATGTATCCAAGTCTTACAAAAAGAGTGGTTGCAATCTGCTCCGCCGCCCGAACCAGTCTGCACAACTATGCGTTTCTCGAGGGTCCCATTGCCGCACTGACGAATTCGATTGATTATGTTGCGTGGCGGGCCATGAAGGAAAAATCGGCCCGTGGAGAAGCTGTGGGCGCGCATTTGAAGGAAGTGGTTCCGAAGAGAGGACTCAGGGCTTTTGCGAGGGCTTATGCCGCTTGGTTGACGAGTCCGCGGTGGTTTAGGGATCGGTTGTTTGTGAGTGATGTCAACGGGGTGAATACGGTTGAGGACTGGATGCAGGTCCGCGAACAGGGGTATATGCTTTGGGATGCGGAGGATTTGTTGGTTCTGGCAAGGATGTGGCAGATGGGTGATGTTGCAAGTGTAGAGAGACAGAACGGAGAGGGAGAGGAAGGCGAGCAGAAGAGCGGTAATGCGAACGGAGGACAACAAAAGAATCTCGGTCTGAGTCAGCTGGGCGGTGCGGTTCCAGACGATGAACGCTTCGTCAAAGCTCTGCAGAGTATCTCCGCCCGCGTGCTTTTGATGCCTTGTCGAACGGACCAGTATTTCCCGCCTGAAGACTCCGAGTTCGAAATGAAGCATCTCAAGAATGGGAGATTGGCTGTTATCGAGAGTTCCTGGGGTCATATCGCTGGCGGAGGCGCGAATCCTAAGGACGTCGAGTTCATGAATGAGCAGATTGCCAGGTTTATGCAGGAGGAATGATGTGATGCTTCGACTGTCGATGCATGATTCTACATAAATGGAATGGAGGTCTTGTTGGAGCGACGTTCTTCCAAAGTGTTTAGGCTATACGGCTTAACGACTGTGTCGAGTTATGTCAGGTCTTTTGTGGATTGGAGACTGCCTCTCTCTGCCTCTTATCTATGACTTCCTTTGACACTGTTTGGGAAAGACATCCGAAACATAACATGTCGAGCGATCAATGACAATGGCGGCGGCGGTGCCTTCGCGGACATCAAACGAAATACGATATGCATAAAATAACATCCAAACGAAATGCAATATACACAAAACAAATCCAATTCATAACTGCCGTGTGCCAACTATACATCTGTATATATCGTAAAAGCAGAAAATGGCTCCCTCCAATAGAGTCCCTGATATGGCGTCAAAAAATAACATCCCATCCGTATATGCTCGGTAAATCAACACAATATGAAAAGAGAAAACATCGCTCGCCGGACTATGCTCAACATCACTCCTCGAAGTTTTGAACCTGCCAGGACAGAATCATCATCCACAAAAATAAGACGGCCAAAATAATGGACCAGGCGAACGAGGCCTTCCAACATGAACATATGTTGCTCTGCGTCAGCCAGGCCAGGGTCTCTATCGAAACGCCCGTATACTCTTGGCCAGTGACATAGTTGTTGCAGTTGCTGTTGACGTTGCCCGAACCGTATAATTGGATAGCCGTCTCAATGAGTGTGGTCACCCATAACACGAACAAAATAAATGATCCTAGTAATATAACGCCAGGCACCAGCAGGCGACGGGCGGCCAGGATGAGGACGATGATGAGGAATAATATCGTCAGACCACCGGTGACGACGGCAAAGGTGAATAACCTGGAGGAAACAGGTCAGCAGTCGGTCCATATATACTACTGTATCTGCTACGAGGCTTGTTTGCTTTTGACAGCGCGGATAAGGCTCGTGCGCGCGGACGGAACATACCAGGGAACCCCGACCCTCATTTGATTTTGTACCGAGATGAACCACGCATTTATCCCCAGCACTGTCGATGCCCCGGCCAGGACGATAAAGATCCATAGATTCAATTGTACTTCGGGCCATTGGTAATGTCTTCCGCGCTCGCGGTAGACGACCTCGGTCGCCATGATTAGGCGATGGGACGTGGATGTGGACGGACTGCGCGGACAGTGGTAGGGTGCGCACGGTGCAACTAGGATTGATGGTGCGTGCTATGGAGGAATTTTGTTGGAATTTTCGTGGTGTTCGTCAGGTCTGTACGTTGCGCACTGACGAGACTTGCGATTGTTTGTTGTCGCTCGGAGGGCTGGGTTCGGAGGGTCTCGGACAACAATAGTAGATCGCGCAAGAGAAATTTATGGCGTACGGTTGTAGAAATATAGGTCGACCGGACGGGGAGCAGGACGTGGTTCAGGCTGCACAGAGTGTAACACGTGTATGCAGTGTGGTGAGGTTCATCGAGGGGGAGGTGAGGGAGTGATTGATTCAATCGCAAGAGGCCACGACGCGGCCTGTGATGACAGCCCACAGCCTCTGACGATTTGTTGACCGACCACTACCACAAAGTGGATGGGGAATTGGACCATGAAGGTGCCAATCCACGTCCGAGTCGAGTTTGGGTTGGTGTCACTTTGGGTGCAAAAGGTGTTTTGTCTCGCAGTGTTTGGTGGATCCGCCGCAACGTGCCGGCTGCTGCCAACCGGTGGTTTGGGGCAACCGGCTCAGATACGGATTATTATTTCTCCCGCATACGAAATCGCCCGGTGCTGGCGCTACGTTGGAGCACAAGCAAGGAGCGGCAAGGCTGAAGAACACATCGCAAGGCTGAGTATCCTGCGTCCGTTGCCCTGGCGACCAAACCACAGCTTGGCAATCAACCTCCGCGGACATCTTTGTATCCCGTATTCAGCATCGACTATGACTGCGCATTTCAGGCAACAAATCAGCCGTAAAGAAGCGCAGCGTCCTAGTCGCTGTGACCGGCTTTCGCATCAAAATGAGCGTCAGAGTGGTCGCCCGTATCCGGCCGCTTCTCAAGTCAGAACACGAGAAGGACCAGATTGTCACAAGCCACAGCGGCGCAGACGGTCAACCTACCATAATCAAGATCCCGAACCCCAAAAACTTTGCCGAAGAATACAGCTTCCAGTTCAGCAGTGTATACGAGCAGACGGCCACTCAACAAGAGATTTTTGACGCCGAAGGTATGTATACTACCTAGGCAGTATTGAACCAACAACTAACCTGGCATCCAGTCGCCCCAACAGTCAAACATCTTTTCCTCGGCTACGACGTGACCATCTTTGCATATGGCTCCACCGGCACGGGAAAGACGCACACGATGCGCGGAGGAAAGTCACTGGCCGACCGAGGAATGATTCCCCGTCTGCTCAGCAGCATCTACCGAAAAAGCCGGGCGATTGAAAAGAGCAGCAATGGAGAGACCACCGTGGCAGCGTCGATGAGCTACTATGAAATCTACAATGATCGAGTTTTCGACTTGTTCGAAGCCCCGGAGAAAAGAACCATCACCGGCCTACCCATTCGAGAAGCCGAGGGCGGCAAGACCGTCGTGGTGGGACTGACAGAAGTGCCCTGTGGATCATTGAGGGAGTTCGAAATGCTGTATGACAAGGCAAATGCCAACCGCAGCACGGGCGCCACCAAGCTGAATGCACATTCTTCGCGGTCGCATGCCATCCTCTGCGTGAAAGTGACCATCACAAGCCCGACCGAGACCAGAGTTAGCACCGCATCCGCCATTGACCTGGCTGGATCAGAGGACAACCGACGGACAGGCAACGGCAAAGATAGGATGGTGGAGTCGGCGAGTATCAATAAATCCTTGTTCGTTCTCGCCCAGTGCGTCGAGGCCATCAGCAAGAAACAACCCAGGATTCCTTATCGAGAGTCTAAAATGACCAGGATTCTCTCCCTGGGTCAAAACAATGGGTTTACTGTCATGATCCTCAACCTTGCACCGGTGAAATCCTACCACCTCGACACACTCAGTTCTCTCAACTTTGCCAACCGAACCAAAAAGATCGAGGTCCGCGAGGTGGAAAATGAACCCATCTTCAAGGGACCCCCACGTCAAGCAGCGACGGGAGGTACAACGATACAACGCCAACCACTACGACCGCTAAGCAATGGTATCAATGTCAATCTCACTATAACCCGTGACGCCCCCAGCAAGAATGAAAAACCGCCCAAGGCCTTCTCGGTATACTCGGACCGGACCAAACCTGCTCCAGCGATGAAACCGGCACCTCAAAAATCGTCCCCATTGAAGCGCACCGCGGAGACTTCTTTTCTCGGGTCGACCCGTCCGTCCAAGATCTCCCGGCCTACACCGAACTTCATCCGTCGAGGACCAGAACCCACCACCTTGACCAAAGCCTCGATTGAGACATTGGTGGAGAAGAAAGTATCCGAGATTCTGGCCGCTCGAGCGTTGAATGCACCGGATCCTGCACCGGCCAAAAACGTCTCGGAAGAAGTCCAGCGGCGCCTGGACAGTATCGAAAAGAGACTAGAGGGGCAGGATGGCGAACGTGCAGAAGGACTGAGTTATTTGTTTATGGCCAAGCAGCACCAAGCTCGTGGCGAGGATGGGAGTGTGTTGAAAATGTATGAACTTGCCAGACCGTATTTTCCCGACAACGAGAAGCTACAAAGCAAGATTGAGCGGTTACGGGAGAAATTGGCCAGAAAACGAGTCGAGAGCGAACATGAGTATGATGCTCATGAGCAGACCGATGATCTTGGTCAAGGACAACAACCATTGTCGAGAAGACATGGCAAGGAATCTCATGACGCGGGTCGTGATCGGAACGAAGATGGAGACGACGATAGTTATCATGACGATGGGGCAGAATCAGACTACCACACCCGCGACAGTGAGTCCGAAGACGGCGGCGACCGAGCACGATCTCATCGTGGCCGACCGAAGAAACAGAAACAGACCCGAAAACAGAATAAGACCCGCAAAGGCAGACCATCGTCCCCGGATCCGCTGGCTGACAGAGATATGGACGAAGCACGGGTGCAGCCTGGTGACATGAACAACGTCACTCCTCGCACCCAGCATCTTCTCGACATCATCAATTCGAGAGATATTGCCCGAATCAAGACCTTGAGCGGCCTCGGTGCTAAACGGGCAGAAGGAATCGTCGAGTATTTGAATACTGCGATGGCACAGACACAGGCCGACGTCGAGGGTGGGGACCACGAAAATGTGGATGTGGCTACTGAAGGTGTGATGTTGAGAAATTGGGACGATTTGACTCGGTTGCGCGGGATTGGCAAGAAGACCCTCGAGGCCATGAGAGAGGGTGTACTTGTCTGAACTTGCAACTTCAGTACATCTTGAATGTTCAACATTGATACTTGATCCTTGATCCTTGGAATGCTTTCGCTGCAGAATGAAATGATTCTACGAGTGTACAATCCAAATTAATTGTTTGACTCTTGTCTCGTATTATGATTTTCCTTCTTCGTCGTTGGTTATAGTGTATTTCAAGGCCCAGGCCGCACTTTTTGGTACTCAAGCTTCGAGCAGGTCGACCGGATGATTTCAATCCGGTGACGTGGACATGGACATGGACGTGGATACGGACACGGACAGGAACAGGGAACAGGAGATCACCACATACTCGAAGGCCTTTTGTTTCGGCGGCTGGTGGCCCCCCCGTAGCCCCCTTCTATAGCACGCAGGAGACCGCCATATACTCGAAAGAATAAAAAGGTCTTTTGTTGCGGCAGCTGATGGTGGCCCCGTAGCCCCATTTAGAAGTACCCAGGAGGCCGCTATAGTCAAAGGTAGTGAAGTTAAGCTTATTACGGAAGAGGGTTCCGATAAGTGAGAAAGCGATACCTTATGGGAGGCCGCCGTATACTCGAAATAATAAAAAGGTCCTTTATTCCGATAGCTAGTAATAGTCTTATATCTCTCTTTAAGATATTTAGGAGGGTCTTAAGACTATTAGATATAGTTTCTAATATTTAGATAGTAGGCGTAGGTATATTTATAATAACTTTATTACCGCCGCCGCGACTACTACTACCACTACTAACTCCGAGAAGAGGACGGGGGAAGACCGAGACTGCACCTCTAGTTCTATGGCCCCCTTGCGAAGGTACTTAGGAGACAACCGTATACTCGAAATATTAAAAAGGTCCTTTGTTGCGGCAGCTGGTGGTGGCCGCGTATCCCCCTCTCGCAGTACCCAGGAGGGCTCCAAGGCGAATGAAGGCAGTCCCCGACATTGGATAGCAGGCGGACGTACACTTGCAATGAGTTCACCACCACTGACTGACAGGAGAGGGTAGGGGAGACCGAGACTGCATTGTATCTTCGGTCATGGATAGCAGGCAGGGCAGTTCTGCTGCGTGGTTCTCGGAGATCTTGTTCATTTGCAGATCCGAGTTCCCAGAATCGAGGTTGACGTTCCAAGTCCAGGTCCGCGGTAGGATTCCGGACCGGGTTTGTCTTGGTGTATGCGGCTCTGGGAGTGCTGCGGTGGCAAAGGCACTGATTGCCTTATCACCCCCTCCGCGTGTTGTGTTGATCCTATAGTTGATGCTTCTTTTGCGAACCACGAGCGCGTGATGAAGATGGTGGTGGACCAGTGCCTGCCAACATCAGTTTGTTCGTTCGGGATTGTTGTATTGCTTTCAGTTCGGGTCTTTCGCTGCCGAAGAACCCAAAAGTGGTAAGATGCCACTCCGCCTACAGTCCGTTCTGCTCATTCACGTCCGGATTTCAGTGTCAAGACTTGCAATCTTTCCATCCATCACCACCATCATCCTTCTCGCTTGACCACGTGGAGTGATTCCGGTTTCATAGTCGGGGAATACATCCAGCGGTCAAGGAAGCGGCCGTCGTGGTGGCTCAGTTTCATAATTTAACAACCCCCAATAGTGATATCAGTCTCTGCCTATTCAGACAGGACGAATCAAATCAAACCAAATCAGCTGCTTCCCAACCTCACACCTTCGACAGCAGTCTCTTCGAGCACGACAATGCCATAAGGATCACGATCTCTCTGGCTCACGACGACTTCGACCGAATCATCCTCAAACATGTCCCTGAGCTGCTGTGGGGACCGAGCCATTGATCCCGCCTCGCTCCTGACCCGCTCCCACTCTTTGGTGAGTTCTGCCTCAAGCTTATCCCGCATCACGCTCCACAGATATCCTCGCTCGGAATTTGAGTGAAACAGAGTAATGACACTGCCCCCTCGTTCAGTCACACCCAAAGCCTCGTGGTGGCTCAGTTCGCCGGTAAAAACCAAATCGGCAATACAGCCTCGCACAACGCCGCCTCCGCTTCCGGGACATGTGGCGACTGTAGTGATCTGCATGTCTTCGATCCGGCGCCCCTGCGGGATGGCCACGGCAAACCCCTTGGGAAGACCAATGGCATGGGCGATGCGGGTGATGAGTAGTGTGAGCGGTTGCGGTTCTTGGAATTCAATCAGGCGGCCGGCACCCGTGTTGGACGCCGTGTATGAAGAAGAATCCGACGCGACGAACTGGTTGGCGGCGTCCAGAGACGCGCTCGGCGAAGGAGTAATGACGCTTCGAGAATGGGCAATTACCCCTGGATGGAAGTTTGTTGTTGGTCGAGGGTATGTGGGTTTTGAGTAGGTTCGATGCGTATGTGTAGGACGCCGGAGTTTCGGTTTGGGCGTAGTTGGGGATACGAAGGGGTCGGAAAGGGAGTCTTGGTCTTGATCTTGCTCCGCAGCAGATGGTGATGTGGGCTTCGTTGAACCACTCGCCGAGTCTGTGTGGTTGTCATCACCATCGTCGACACCACTCTCCTCAGAGGTAGTCACTTCAGTCTCTGACGCCGAAGATAGATCTTGGTCTGGTTGTGCTGTGTGCATGGTATATGTTTCTGGTTCTGGCTCGTCAAGCTTCCCCGTGACAATGTCACATAGCCAGTCCGCCATGCCGTCGGGGACAGTGTCGACCGCCGTGTGGGGACAGTAGACGCTGATCCCGTGCGCAAGAAGCAAAGTCATGGACAGCTGCTGCATGTCATTTGTCGTGATGGACTTCAGTCCTCGAAAAATGATGGGATGGTATGCTACCACGACGGAGTGGTTGTTCTCAATGGCCTCGTCGGCGACTGCACGGGTCAAATCGACCGTCAATAGTACCGAGTTGCGGTTTCGTGGTCGCGACGGGATCAATGGCGCTTCGACGAGGAGTCCCGTGTTGTCGAAGGATTTGTCGGCTAGGGCTTCGGGGTACAATCGACGCATGGACGACACCACCGCCGTGGTAAAGGGTGAGACGGTCGGAGAGCTGCTCATGTTGCGTGTGGATATGGATATGGGTTTGGGTTGTATTCTGAGATGGTCTCTGTATGTAATCAGGCTGGTGCGAACGGGTGAACGATGGAGTGCAGAAACTGTTCTAGAAATCAATGGCCGCATGATCAGGATCAGGGACTGAAAGTGAGGAGCCCAAAAGGCGCATTTTCGTAAGCGAGGTTGGGCAGCATGTTTGTTGTCGCAAAAGGTACTTCAGTCGTAGTGGTCGTGGTAGGCACCTGAAATGCATGGAGAAGCATTGGCACTTTTTTTGTTGTTCAGGGTTCAAGTTGGAGTTTGGTTGCTGACGCAATAAAACAAATGATTCGTTGCGAGCAGCTCCAACTTGAACTTCAACCCCGAAAAGCGGACGTCAACTTCAACTTGAATGTTCATCATTATTTGATTTCCAAGCACTGCATCCATTCTACCGTACCACCGCAGACAAACTCCACGAGGCCTCCAAGCAACAACAGCCTCAACCAGTAGCTACAGTACAGCACTTGAGCTACCGTTGATTAACTGTATCTCCATCGGCCAACCGACACCCAACCTCCACCTCGGCCACCTGGACGGACCTTCTGTTTCATTCCGAAAGAAACGCAACAGCAACCCTAGATAAAACACGATCCAAGCCATCCCTTATCTATCCAGCCACCGTCCACGCAGGTACAGTACAGAAGTACCTACCTGGCCTTGATGCCGGTCCGCGCTCCATTCTTCTCATCACTGTCGCCCTCGTCGTTGCGTACAGTAGCGATTCGCAGAACAATCTCCCGACCACGACCAAAATTAATCACTCCCTCCTCTTCCATCACCTCACCAAATCCTTCCATCGCACCACGTTTCTTCTCCTCCCATCCTTCCCGGCAATCATCCTCACCAATGGCCGCTCAGACAGACACATCCGCCGCCATCGCCGCGGCCTCCTCGGGAATCACGCCCGACACACTGGCCCAAAAGCTTCGCGACACTCTGGGCGCGACCCACGTGCAGATCGAAGACATGTCAGGCGGCTGCGGACAGGCGTTCAATGCGATCATTGTGTGTCCGGCGTTCGAGGGCAAGAATCTGTTGGCGCGCCATCGACTTGTCAATAACGCCCTGAAACAGGAGATTGCGGCGATTCATGCCTGGACGCCGAAATGTTTGACGCCGGAGCAGTGGGAGAAGGAGAAGGATAAGATGGATTTGTCATAGCGGACCTCCAAAAAATGTAAAAAAAAAGAATGAGCCCGCAAGCCAGCCGAGGAACGAGCGAGCGAGCGAGCGGCTCGTTTTCATTTTGACTCGTGTCGACACCTGCCTTACCTTGTGCTACAGTACTTACTGGCATTGGCAATCACGGCAATCACGGCAGTGGTGTCTGTCATGTATGGATGTCTGTTCCATGGCTACAATGCTAGTACTAGGCTCATGCGTTATGTCTACCTGCCTACCTGCCTACGTACTTACAAATGTATTTGAATGGGTACCTTTTTGACGAACATGGTATAATCAAGATATCTACAGGTACCTAGATAGCTATTATTAATACGAAGACAATCTCAACGAGACGCAATCAAATCGTTGACCAAGATATTAACAAAGTGGTCTTTTATTTCCTTTTGAAGAGGTCGTACTTATTACACACACCTATACCAGTCACGCCTATAATCCAGTAGTAACTTGCGACTTGTGGCATCTGCAACTGTCTCCGTCCTGACTTGACCAGTCCCATCCCACGATATCTGGAACAGTACATCCCTCGAAACACCAAGAGAGCCCCTACCTAGGCAGGTATATAAGAGGTAGCCAAGTAGTACTATCTTGGAAATAAAACCCAACTCCGGTCCCTCGACATGTCATCCATTTCATGCACGAGTGCGTGCATAGCGTACATGAACTGCATCTTTCCAAATTCCACCTCCCTTTCATAAAGGGCCTTCCTTTGCTGCTTGCACAACCTGGTGGGGGATGTCTCCCTGCCTCGACTCCAGCCACGATTCTCCAACCAGAACTGATGCTGATGCTGTCATGCAGCCGCCACTGTAACTCGTGGAGCCCTGCGCCGGACAGGGACAGAGAAAGCAAAACCCTTCAATCAATAGTCGTGCTGCGCCCATTACACACAACTCTCCAAACAAGACTGTTCCCGGATTCCTTATTGAGGAATCATCGTTATCGTCATCATAGAAAATGTCTCCCCGGCCCTATTTCGGTTGTGTTCGACTCGGTTGATTGGCCGTCGCAATGTTTTCGTCAATTCGTAAACATGGTAGCCAGGTACCTAAGGTATCTTCTGAGGGCAGCTTCACGTGCCCCTCTTTCATATAGAACACATTATGTCCATAGCATTTCGATCGGTCCCGGCGTCTGCTGACAGGTTGTATACACCCAACAGGCCATCCTTGTATACGGACGATTTCTGGTATCTTCCCGAGGTGACCAACGTGAGCGGGTTTGATGACACCCGGGTGCAATTAGTCCTCGTGTCACCTCATCAACCAATCATGGCAGTACGACTCTTTGTACTCGAAGGTGACGAGAACTTTTATACACCGGTGTCGTCACCGTTCTGGGCCGACTGGTTCGACAATGACTGTTTGCTAGCGCTAATCATTAAGCTCTTCTCGGAACAGAAATCTTCCAATTATTGTCGCATAGGCGCCGCCATAGACTGCTGTGGGGCGTATATCCGTTGGCGTTTATTCGCATTTCCCATCTCACCACCTCCACTCATCTCGGCTTGACCCCTCCTCTGCATTTGTTGTTGCATTACTCCTTGTCGCATCCCCATGGGCGTCTGGGGCCCTGTCGAATATGTATTCCCATTCATGTCCATGAATTGTTGTTGTTGCTGAGGTAGTCCCGTGAAAGTCATGTTGGCATTCGCAGGCGACAACCCCGAATACTGGCTTGGAGAGTTCCACGCTCCACTCGATCCGGCCGGAGACGTCCCAGCGGACATGTCATCGCGTACCGACTGCCCTGAAGAGGACGGTCCGCCGGACTGACCCATGGCTGTTGAGGCGGATTGCTGTTGTACGTCTCTTCCCTGCGGAAGCTTTTTCAAATGCATGAGATGTTTCTCCAACATATCCAGGAGGGACTTGCGAGTAAAAGGTTTAGGTAAGACGTCATCCATGCCGTGGTGGAAATACATTTGAATATCGTCCGATCGGATGTTAGACGTCATGGCCACAATCGGGGTGCGATCAAATTGCCGGATGATATGACACGCCGAGACGCCATCCAGGTTCGGCATGATGATATCCATGAGGATCATGTCGTACTTGATGCCTTCTTGCATCTTGCTGACCGCCTCCAGACCGTCCAAGGCACAATCGACCACGCAGGAAAATGAATACAGGAATTTGCCTCCGATCTGTCGACAAGTCGGGTCATCCTCGACCAACAGGATCCTAGGCGGCCGACTCCAACCGGGGTCAACCAGACCACTCTTCTTGCGGGTGTCGGCAAACTGGGCCCGCGGATCTTGTGTTTCTCTCGAGGGCATGGGATAGGGGATGTTGTTGATGTGCTCGCTGTACATGGGATCAATGCCGTTGTTGGAACCCATGGGGTAAACGATGGCATCCATATCATTCGGATTCATCTTTACATATCCCATGCTACCGCTGGACGTGGCCGAGTTGTTCCCTCGGAGCTGAGCACTGCGAGGATCCTGTGGATTGGGCGGAGTCGCCATGTTGGTGTTCAACTGCTCCAAGCCAGCCGTGTTAAACTGACCGTCAGGTTTGACCTCGTTGAGAAGCTTCGAGGCATGCTGCAACGGAGAGGCTGGAATGTCATCTTCTTGCGGAGGCATGTTTTGGCTGGTGGGTGTCAAAGTGGTCCCCGTCTGCGCCTGGTCCGCTTGAGGAGCAAACAGGCCTTTGCTGTCCCTTCGCTGCTTCGCGTCCACCGAATGCAAATAGCTCATGACATCCTGCATGACTCGGTCATGGTTGACCACGGTTTTCTGTAGGCGCAGGAGTTCTTGGACCACCATTTGGTGATTCATCTGAAGCTGGGTAGTCGTCTGCACCAAAGACTCGATCTGTTGGGCTTGTGCTACAATCTGTTGGTTCATTAGGTCAATCTGCTGAATCGAGATCTGATCCTCGCTAAGGTTGGATGTCTTGCGGGGCGCAGGAGCCTTGCGTCTGATGTTGTCCAGGGTGTCTTTGCTGTTCGCTTTAAACTCAGGATGGCGGAACTCCCAGGCATTTGCGCCGTATATTGACGTTCCACCGTCCTCATTGTTCTGTCGCACCTTGTGGAAGTCGTACTTGTTCAATTGGCGGACAAAGCTGGCGAAATTGGAATGTTTAAAATGTTTGGGTAGAATGGACTTGGTAAACTTTTCATTTTCGAGCACAACAAAACTGTCGCCATCGTCGCTCCAACGAACTACCGAGGAATACGAGGGGTCTTCGAGCATCCTACATGTCATTGATTAGTTTTCTGCGGTTTGCGAGATGATCAACGATAAGGCAGACGCACTTATACAACTTGCGCACAAAGTCGCTCGAGTTATTGCTCGCCGCAGCGCCGCCGCTCTGACCCTCCATGTCGCGTAGTTATGAGAGGCCAGACAAATGCGTCAAGAAGGACAATGTCAATTGTAAGGAGGCGATTGGGTGTTCTTTTCCGTCGAGGTTTCGAGGGTTGATATCGTCGAGGGGTGGTGGTGGTGAGCGGTGATGCAATCGACTGCACGCAGCCGGATCAGGAACACATCGCCTAAAAATAAGGGTACGCAGAAATCGCGGGCGAGAGTGAGCTGGCGTGAGATAAAATTTCGATCAGATTTGCTGGGTGCGGATGGTTATTGTCGATGTGATGTGATGGAATGTTGAATGCGGTTCGAATTCGCGAGAAGCACAGAATGCGCGAGGGCGATGGGTGGACGCCGGCGACGGTCGGTTGTAGTGGTGTAGTTACAGTAGGAGGTTGTGGTCGTAGGCTGAGGTATGAGGTACGGGCAGTTCAGACCAGCGGTCGGTGTGCCAAAGTGCAGTGGAATTCCAGTGTGGGCAACTCAGCAGGACGAGGAGGAGAAGGACTTCAGGTTGGAGGGTACGCAACCTCGCAGGAGTAGCTCGTCCCTGTTTGGCCAGGATTCGAAGAATCTTGGTCGGGGCGGGAATTGTGAGAGAGATCTCCGAGGGCACCAAGCGCCGCGCTAGACGGGTAGCAAGGAATGGCGGCAGGGAAGATGTGGGTTGCCAGTGTGTGTTTGGTGCCTTCGACTTCGGCGAGCGGCGGTGGTCAGCCTCAACTTGACTGACACTACTAATTACTGGCAGAGCCGGAGCAGCTGTACAAGCAGTAGTAGCGAAGTGTGTTTTGAGTGGATGGAGCAAGCAACGAACTTGCGAACACCGGACGGGCGCACGGCCATCGGTCAGTTGGAGGCGAGGTGGATAACTTGAAGACGGCTGCTTAAAGCTTGAGGTTGCGATGGGATAGGGAGACACTGGCAGTGGCAGTACCTACCTCGTAGGTAGTGGATGTGGGTGGATTGTGATTTGAAGCAGTTCAATTGCGCCCAGCTTCGAGCGTCGGAGGGAGGCGCCGGTGGGAGAGCGATCACTACCTCATACTGCTACCGCAATGCTGGACACTGGCCCTAGGAGGCCGGGGTTGGGAGGCTCCCTAGGCGGAAGACAGACCCCCAGGCTCTGATCACCGCCCTTAATAAAACCGCGTACTCCTGCTGGCCTACAGTGTGGTATAGCTGCCTGTCGTACCTTACTAGGTTCCAACGATCGATTGTCCCGACTGACCACAACCCTGAGGGTGTTACGCCATCCTATGCAGGGCCCTCGCCTTTTATTCATTATTGCTCTATCATATACATTGTAGTCGTTAGCGAGTCGTCGGCGAAGGGGCTCCGTTTACCCTGGTGATAGTACCTCTACAATTGATGGCCTGACCAGCCTGCCACGCCCGTGCTTGCGAACAGTCGTGATACTTCCTCTACGCCGGCAGTTGCAAGAGGTGCACGCAGTTGCCAATGCGCAGCGGATTTCTCGGATTTGGCATCTGTAACTTCGGGGTGGCAGCTCCAGTTTTGCTCGTTCTCTGTTCAGTTCTCATCTTTTTCAGTTGGCCGAGGCCTGCAGGGACCACAGTCTGGTACCGACCCAATGAAATATGGCCGACAAACCAGTCTGCCGCTGTTCGTAGCCGTGAACCGTCCACACGGCGGATGTGGCTAAACTGTTATGTCCTAGCACAACATACCATCCCTGCACTGGCCTCCAAATGTGGATGCGTTAGTTGCCCTGATGGCGGGGGTTCTACAAGCAGGCCTTAATTGGAGGACATCCTTGCCCGTTGCGGCTTGGGGGCGTGATGAAGGTCGGTGACAGTGGTTTGTGCGTCAAGCTGATCAGGGCCGCCGTTGGAGAGAGGCCCTGGCTCAGTAGTCTTTGGCTTGACAGGCATCGCCTCGAGCACTGAAACTGATTCGTGCGCAGTTCCGGCGTTAAACACATCTCATCCGATTGAGAAAAACCATCGCTTCCACCATGGAAGGCTCTATTCAGGCCTTCAGGTTAGGACTGTTGGCGAAGCAAACAATAGTTGCAGGCTTCGACACAGTTGCCAGTCCGCCATTCTTTGATGCTGGGCTCTATCCTCCGAAAATAGAGCGCCGCTGCCGCTCGCGCTGGAGTACTAGAGGATCGCTGAGAGACCTGAAGCCTGCCTTTGCTCTCATCGTGAAGGTCGATGTCAATGGGCTTCCTTCTCCGCCCTTGAATATAATCCGTCACATACAGGCTCAACCCCAAGGACCGCCTCTGTCGAAACACCATGACTCCAGTCTCGGTGGTATTCTGATGTGGTTGCCACACATAATTCCTGCTTGATCGCAGTTGTTTTGGTATGCGTGTGCTGACACCTTGATTGAGACGTGTACTCCACCTCATACCAGGGATAGGAAGGCGAACATGTCCGTCGCTGTGATTGCTGAGGCCGCGAGGCGAGGACTACGCGAGGCACTCATAGTCGCTCCCTTTCTTTATTCTGGTCAATGCATCGATCGTTACATCCCTCAGCAATCTGGAATGGCGTGCAATCAAGCCTGAAGATCGGGGCCTCTCCCACGACATCCGTGGTACAGCAGTCAAAAACATACTTGGCCGTTGAAACTCGGACGCCCAAGCCACACTTTAAAACTGTCGACTGCCAAAGTGGCGTGTTATCCCTTCTTTCGTCTGAGCAGTTCGTCCGCTTCTACTATTATCGTGACTATGCGGTTAAAGATGCCCTGTGCATGCAAAACATGGGTCGCTTATAGCACATCGGTAGCCAACCTCTCTCCTTAGCGACCGGTTCACGTCAAACACGTTTAAATGATGCACCAACCTATTGGCCCGGGCCAGGAGGGTCCCGTCAAGGTATCCCGATATGAAATGAGAAGGGTTCGAGACTCAAATAGGCCAAAAATAAAGAGCCTGACCATTCTGTAAGTCACGCCAGTACCAGTAGTGTTGTTATGAAGACAGCGACGTTCATCGGAGACAGGTCTCCTTTGGGAAATGCATGAAGCTATGGTCTGAATTAGGATACGGGCACGGCTCCAACCGGAAAGTGGCCCATAAAACTGCAAGCAAACAGTGAGTACCTATCGAGAGGGCTGGGAGGACTGAGTTCTGCTCAATACTTCGCGATCAGTCGCGTCAAGGCCGGTTTGTACCCTCCACAACTCTGCTGTAAACAAAGAATAATTTGACCAATTTCGCCATCATGGTGCAAGCTGAATTGCCAACACATTGCTGCCTTGTCCTAAGCCGCTTGTGTGAACGCAGTGCACTGAAGCAAAGTGGGCTGGAGGCACGTCAATTCCAAATCTTGTATGTACTGTAGGCCGCTAGGAATGTGCGGCAACGTGATCAGAGGTTGGCCCTCTATATATTGTTCGCTCCCCTTTTATGGTAAACATCATGATGTATTCAAAGCTTGCCCCTGCTCCTGAATGTTCGCGCGGGGGTGTTTGGGGAGTTTAGAAGCGTTTATGAGCATTAGAATAAGAATCCAAAATACTGTACAATCTTTTGTACGCTATTTCAAATTGTTGGCTGAAAGTTGAACGTGTACCTAGGTACGTTAAGTTTAGTGCCTGACCCTGTTCCGCGCTTCCAGTTCCACTGCACTCCAGGGCTGGCAACTGGACAACCTCTTGAACTCGGTAAAGCGGGTTGGGGAACTTGAAAGCTGTTCGAAGCTCCCCCTCCCCCGCGATTACTAAGCCGGATATCTGCATTTGCGGCCCCAGCATTTGCTAGAAGCACCCATATTGTGCCTGGGCAGCTGCCAATTGCGCAATCCACAGCTTCAGACGGCCACTGACGACACTGGCAACTACCACTGCAGTGTGCCTCAGGCTGCGCTGTTCATGCGTTAAGGTTCTCAATTTATTCCTACAGCTACTGCTACTGTACTATCCCACTGCTCTGCCACTCCAGTCCACTGATTAACAAGAGATAACACCCCAACGGCAACTTGACCCGCGTCAGATCACACTTGACCTGCGCCTGCACCTTGAACTGCAGACTGCAGACTGCCGCTTCTGCTACTATTCCAAATACTAGACTTGTAGTGCGAACATAAAGCCAGAGGTTCCTCCGTGCAATGTTGGCTCGATCCATCTTGCGGACTACTACTTCACACTCTTTTCGTCCAGCATCATCAGCTTCATTCATCAGATCATTCTCATCGACACCAGCAATCATGGTACTGCACCTACTTTGCATTACGTCCCTACCTTACTCTGCCCACCTCCGCGGGTCTAGGGTCCTGTGCTGACTGTTTCACGCTTTGTATAGGTTAAAGTAGGCGACCCCATTCCCGACGTCGACCTGTTCGAGGATTCGCCCGGAAACAAGGTCAACCTGTCCAAAGAGCTCAGTTCCGGCAAAGGCGTCATCATCGGCGTTCCCGCTGCCTTCTCTCCATCATGCTCCGACACCCATATTCCCGGCTACGTTGCAAGTGATAAGCTCAAGAGCGCTGGCAAAGTGTTTGTGGTCTCGGTGAACGACCCTTTTGTGTAAGACAGACACTAGACGACCGCACCCTGTTGTTGCACACAGCCAATCTGACATTTGTTGGTATAGCATGAAAGCATGGGCCAAGAGCCTCGACGAGTCAAAGAAGAGCGGCATTCGGTTCCTCGCCGACCCCGCAGGCGAGTTTACCCGAGCTTGGGATGTCGAGTTTGATGCTTCAAAACTGCTGGGCAACAAGCGAAGCAAGCGTTACGCCGTTGTCACCGAAGATGGAAAGGCCGTCAAGGTTGCCGTAGAGCCTGACAACACCGGTGTCACAGGTGAGCATTTTATCCTGGATTTGTATTTACTTTGTTCTTTTTCTAATTCCAAAACAGTGTCTGCCGCCGACAAAGTGCTGTAAGCCTCTGCCAGATACGGGTTCAGGGTGAAAAGAAAGTGACAGTGTGCCAGGTCCGCCATTCCAAAGGCACAGCTGTGATGTGATTGCTTGGGTGCAGGAAGTGCGAGCGTCACTATAAACCCACACCGGCCTGGATTGAATCAATCATCTCTATCGAAGTGTTCTCCTTTTTTCCTTTTAGGGGCCTTCCTACACCACCGCAAGTCAATCAATATTCAGTTACCGGTCGAGTATTCCTATCTCGTGATTGTCTTCTTCAGTTGCTTTCAAGTGTGAAGTTCGTAACCTTCTTATCTGCATCAGCTCAGTAGAGCCCTAACTTCTGCGCCGGTACGAGGATAAAGCCCTCTGATTGATGGTGCTTGTTCTTCTATTTGGTCGTTCTGGCTTGCTTCATCGCCCTCCGGTCGTATGTTCTCTGCACTTATAACTCCCAATAGACCTTCCAATTCGTCGAAATCCGCGCAGAATCGCTCCACTGCCTCGGCAATGACGTCTTTGGCGATGGTTCGATCGACGACACTTTTCAAAGAATCTTGGGCGTCCATGAAGGCTGAAGACAAGAACTCGTCCAGGCGCTGGGCGGCCTCGTCCAGATTCTCCACGAGCCAGGATCTCGCACTTTCGGGACTGGTGCCTCGGCGCGTATCGAGTTGTTGCATCAAGTCCCTGACGCCCGAATCCTCAAGGAATGTAGTGGCCAAATACTCCACCAGCTGATCGCGCAGGGAGTGTATCTCGGCCACGCTTTTCTCCAGGGGAATTTGCACCACGGGGGCCTGACCGGAGAGAGAAGCCAGGGTAGAGCGCACGAGACCCATATAATTGATCTTGTAAATGGTGCTGCGCCGGACATCGGGGATCTGGACGGCGGCCTCTGCACAGACATTGAGGATCCCGCCGAGCATGGCGGCGAACAGACGTTCCAATTCCCGCTCCGTCATCTGGGGTCCTCTGGCCGTGACGACTTCTGAAAACTGGGACAAAGCCGTGGTCAGGAAAGCGGGTGGACTGAGATCTGTGGATGCTGAGCTATCCTCTGCCGCTGTGGCGGTTGCGGCGGCGGTTTCTTCCTCCATCATGGCCTCGAAGTGGGCGAGTGTCGAGGTTTGTAGGGATTGCATTGTTTTGGTTAGTGACGAGTCGCTGCCAACCAGTTTGCCGAACATGTCGCGGTAGAAGTCTA
The DNA here is from genome assembly GCF_000230625.1 of Exophiala dermatitidis NIH/UT8656. Taxonomy (NCBI): domain Eukaryota; kingdom Fungi; phylum Ascomycota; class Eurotiomycetes; order Chaetothyriales; family Herpotrichiellaceae; genus Exophiala; species Exophiala dermatitidis. The sequence continues at coordinate 2,833,513 of NW_008751650.1, read as the reverse complement.
ACAAGTTGAAGATTTTAAAGGCTAGAACAGGGTCGGTGTTTGTTCGCACGGCGATGTCGATGCGCGACTGGAGCGTTTCGCAGACGGAGGCGAGGTTGCGCGAGATGAGTTCGGATAGAGCCTTGCGGCCGTCGAAGACTGGTTCTTTTTGGTCTTTTTGGTTTTGATTTTGCTCTTCGGTAGAGGTGGGGGAAGAGGAGGATGAAGATATTGAGGTTGATGATGAAACTCGACGGCCTGGGATACGTGCCCATGGCTCGCTGGCCTGGGCGGCCGAGGAGAGACCCTTTGCGATCTCGTCTGCATCCGATACAAAGAGACCTTCGAGGGCTTCTTTTTCCGACACGGCCGCCGAGTGGACCCAGGCTAGCATGTCGCCTATATATCGTAATGGTTCATGGGTTGAAAATTCAATGGCTTTACCTGATCCGGGTACGGCTCCGCCGGTCAGAGCAGTATGGAACGACTCGGCCAAAGTCGACTGTCTGGCCTCTGCGAAAAAGTCCAAACAATTTTGAAACAATGTAGGCCGTTCACTCAGAACCCTCAGGGCGCGACGGATCGAGGCCGAAATATGCGGGTCTTCAAGATCCAATGCCCGAAACTCGCGCTGGATCCAAGTATATAGTTTCTTGAAGCCCGCGTCCAAATGTCGTGCCGTCTGTTCCATGAGGTCTAATCCAAGGCGCTGGTTCTCGGTGTCGTAACCTAATAGAACTTCGCAGTCTCGGTGAATCTGTTTCACTCGGTCTAGAACGGCAAAGAATCGTTCGTCAACTGGTTCCGCGGAGCTGGTTAGGATGTCGAGGTCGGAGGGGGATACTAGAAAGTGTGCGTTGAAGGCGTTTAGGAGCTGTTGTTTCGTTTCGGTCTCTTGTTTGCGTGTTAGCAGTGTGCTGGCTTCTTCGAGCATTGGGCCGGTTTCTTGCTTGGCGGCCACGATGTGGTGCCGCATTGAGGCACATGTCTGGTTGAGGGTTGCGATCATGGCGCCCACGCGTTTGAGTTGCTGGAATAGGGAGAAGGTGTTAGCCTGGAGATCTGTCTTTCTCGGGGTTGCTTCTTGTCTTTGCAATTCAACTGCGTACTGTAACAAGACACTTCCCAAGCCGAGCATGTGCCAACGTGGCAGATTGTAGAGGTTCAGTAGCCCCTGGGCATATGGGTCTGGGCAATACATACCTCCGCAACCTGTCCAAAATCGTCCACAATCTTTGCATTGCAGGATATCACCTCTTTCTGCGCCGCGGCCTTTAGATTTCTTCTGGTCTCTTCGTCACTTTGTATCCCGCGCCCGTCGAGCACGCGGAGCGCATCGCGGGTTTCGTGGTCGGCAAACGATGAGGATAGAACACCCGCGAGTTTCGTCGTCAGGGCATTACTTCGTCGCGAAGCCGATAATGGCCCTGGCCCTGGCCCTGACCCTGACCCCTCCGATCCTGGTGTCGTGGGCACATCTGGACCGGTGGACAGTGGCCCATCGAGGCCGGCGAAGTAGTGGCTGGCCATGTACACTGCTGGTCTGTACAGGCAGTAGAAGACACTGCTGGGATGGTGCCAGGTATGTTAAACTGCCGTACCTGGTCTTTTGGATTCGGGGGAACTTGAAGTTGTAGGTTTGGAGTTGGAGTCAAAGTCCAATGCATGTGCACGTCGAGTCAGTTGTGGACAGATCAATCTGGAGCGTCGAGTCATGGCGGTTGCATCATCTTTAGGTTCATCAGTCAGTTCGGTCGCTGTACCTGTCGAGGTACCTTACATTGTACCTTTCATGGACAAACTTTCTTATCACAGCAGTTAAGACTGGAGCTGCCTTGTATAATACTTTACTGAATCATCTGCTCGTCTTCCTGGAGTAGAGGCATGCACAAAACATGGGCTATGACACTGGTTCACGCGCAAGAACACACCTGGGCCACGGTGACACTCCCTTACACCAGACACCTTTCCCTTAACCTTTCCCTTAATCTGTACCAGATCGCGGAGCGACCTACGAGTCGGAAAACAGATGCACATCACAAGGTAGTTGGTAAGGTACTGTAAGACCGTCGAATGTATTGTGATCCTCGGATTGCACACTAACGCTACTAACACGACCACTTGAGCAAACCTGGTCCTTGCAACGTGAAGCAAGCAATCATCTCACATCTGCGAGACCAACCATTTGACACCCCCGATCAGGTTCTGAATATACTCCTGGCTTTCTGGCACAGATGGGAAAATCCAGAAATAATGCGGCAAACCCTTATAATGGTCATGCTTGGTTGGCACACCAGCCTTCTTGAGCGCGGCCTCCATGACATAGGCATCATCTCGCAGCGGGTCCTTCTCACAGCTCACAAAGTAAGTAGGCGGGAAGTTCTTGTGGTTGTCGGTAGCCAGGGCGGTAAAGATATTGCTGTCCTTGGGATCCACGCCGGCATGGTGATAAAAAGCCTCCATAGACCCCTTGTCGATGATCGGTACGTTCTCCTTGTTCTCCTCATACGCCTTGTAAATGGACCGGTACTCCTCGGGCACATTGTCCCAGTGAAGCGTGCAGGGGACCACGGCGGCAACACCCTTGATGTTATTGCGCTTCGAGGGGTCTTTGACAAGAGCGTTGGCTACCTGCAATGCGAGTGCACCGCCGGCCGAGCCGCCGATGGTGTAGAATTTGTTGGGATCTCCACCGATAGAAGCTGCGTTTTGATGGGCCTGCAGAACACAAGTCAGAACAGGACAAAAGTCTGGCATTGACAGACAACAAAACCAGGGTTTTGTTGACAAAGGGAGAGTACTAGAGTCTAACTTACCCATCTATACACCTTCAGTGTGTCCTGAAGTTGCGTGGGGACTTTATGTTCCGGCGCAAGGCGGTAGTCCACACTGACAATGATGGAAGGGACGTGTTCAGCCACAACTCGGCACAGAAGGTCGTCCGAGTTGAGGTCGCCAGTCATCCAGCCGCCGCCGTGCGTCCAGATTCCCACGGGCAAGGGTCCTTGCTTCGAGGCTTCCTTGGGCGTGTACAGTCGGTACTTGATGCCGTCGACCTCGCCGTCCTTGCTTTCCACCGCGTCCGACGGCTGCGGCAGTTGAGGCAGCAGTAGCTGTACTAGTTGCTCATATTGTCCTCTGATTTCCTCGGGGGTTCCGTGCAACACCATGCGACCACCGAGGTTCTTCTCCAACTATATATACAAACAACAAAAATGTGAATATGTTCTTCTTTGTTTGTTATTGCCTCAGGCTGGGCGGCGGCCCGGGGGGTTGGGGTGGTGGGGGGAAGGGAGAGCTACGTATGGGAATAAGACGTACCTCAATCCATGACTCTGTATAACTCATCTTGATTCGGCTGAAGTGTGTCAGTAAAGCAGGAATATCTGGCTGGCTGGATTCAGAGTAGAATATTGAAAACAAACGAGGATTTGAGGAACGTCTGCTGGTGTGGAAACAGTCCGAAACACCGTAGAAAGGACGACGTCTCCTTTGCACTGTCTTGTGAACCTATATACTAATTACTGGGGTAGGACAACGGAATGCATTGCTTCCCAATACGAGCAACCTCGGCTATACCTCCTGGCGGGTGGGATACAGCTGAGCGGGACGTGGTGCCATGAAGCTGCGGCACGGCGGTCCTGGGCACTGGCACTGGCACTGCACCCCAACGCAAACCCCAGGTTGGGCCAGCTGAACGTGAATCGGGTCGAATAATACGGGATTAAGCGAGATGGATTCGAGTTCAGTTCGTCGAACCCCCCAGGCTGGAGAACCGCCCGCTCCGCCGTTTCGGGTCCCCGCAAAACAGAAACACCCCGATTCGGCTCTCACGAGTCAGAATGCTCAACGCTCTTGCAGCGTCAGTGCGGCACCTCAGCGTGCAAGGAGCTGAAGTCGAAGCATAGCATCTCCTGGAGGGGTTTTGTGTATTTGGGATCAATTTAGTCTGGTTACGGCGGCTGCAATGGTTACTGCGAGTCTGGGTCCTAGACTATCTTTCTGGTTTGGTACCGCAGTCTCGTAATCCCGATAATGCCAAGCCGAGGGATGAGAGTCCATGCAAGGAAGGTCCTTCTCTCTCGGCATATTGCTTGGATGCCGTTACTGTCTGGCTTGTTGCTTGAATTCAAACATACATACAGCGCTCTAGTTGGGTATAAAGACAAAAAGACCAATTAAGCCCTGTCTCTCTGTTTATCAGACTCTACTACTAGGTGTCCTCTAGAAGATCCTGTGCAAGAATCGTACCATCAATATTGATTCTCTCAAAGCGGCACTGGCCATGCTCTTCTCTTCAGCGATAAAACAACCATCATCCATTCCCAACAAACCGCTCCATGCGACCTCTTTCAAAACAAACCACTCCAGCAGAAGTCAGACTGATCAGGCGGCCTCCCCAAAATTATAATGGCCCGTATCCTTTGCATGTCTCGTGGCCCCAGCCTCACCGACACAAACTGCTCCACAGTCACCACACCTGAGCCTGAACCCCGCCGTGTCAGTATAGTAATGCCGGTCCTGCAATTTCTGGCATAACGCAATGGCACTAGCCAAGACTTCAGTAGACAGCGGTTCCTCGAACTGCTTGACATCATTCTCCGGCGACATGCCAAACAGACTCAAGGCGATGGTATCGTAGTGAATGCCCGAGTAGACGACAAAACAACGTCGGGCAGCGCCCTCATTGTACCGATCGACCCGTAACGTCTGGACATCAAGACTGCAAATCTCAATATCGAATTGTCGACTAAGTATGTCCAGTTCGATCTGGCCGCCCCAGGCATCTTCGCTCTGGATCCAGCGGCAGTAAGCGTCTGGCTCCTTGTTGTCCAGGATCGCTTTGGTGTATTTCTCGGGATTCGCCTGGATGGTCTGCGCGACGATTGATCGCAATTCCGTTACTGCGTCCACGTCTGATAAGACGGCACTGGCTACTGCTCGGAATAGGCATGAGTTGTCGTCCGGCATGATGCGGAGGACGAGTGATCCGCCTAGATCTGGTAGGAAGATCTCCGGTGGGTCAGTGGTCATTTCTTTGTTTTCTTTGCGCGTGAGGGATAATGGTTCGGCTGCCGTGGTGGATTTGTTTAATGTAGGACCTGCGTTTGCTGGTGGTGGTTGTGCAACATTGCGGTGATGGTCGTTCGATGAGCCCGGGCTGGCTTGGGTTTGCTGCGAACCATTGCTTGAAGCACTCTGAGCTGGCTGCTTGGTGGTGGCGGTGGAATCCTTTCGCGCTGCGGATGGTTCGGCAGGGTTGACTATCAGTTGCTCTCCGTTCAATTTGACGTCAAGCTCCGACAGCAGCTTGGATCCAGTATATTGGTCGAGCGGCAGCGTCTTTGGAGGATAGCCAGCTTTGACGTCGAACGAGGACAATCCTGTTTCGGCGGCAATGGTTTGACGCAACGTTTCCACGGTCGCCGACTCGTCGAGCGTTGCTGTTGTCGACTTGCCCGACGGCCCTCGAATCCGGACCCGCATCGCGTTTGTGTTCTCTGTGTTCTTCGTATCACAAAACCGGAGTGACTGGATTTTGCGGCCGCGCTACAATTTGCTATGTTCACAAGAAAGACAAGTCCTTCTCACAAAGACAAGAACGCCTGATTGGATGCTGTCGCCACATAGAAAAGACTGGTCGGAAATGGAAGCAGAGATTGTTACTTTGTGCGCAAGCTGTAGCAGGCGCGCCAGTGCTCGCTGATTGCCTAGCCCCCCTTTGTTGTCTCAGCGACTAGGCAACCCTGAAGTTGGGAACCAGGATATCAAAGTAGAAGTGCACACTGGCGACAGTATGGGAAGCACAGCACAACCTCCGATTGACGCCACAGCTCCCTCCTGCTCAAATGCGCGTCGTCATGGAAGACATCTGACCGCCGGAAAACGAATCGCCTATATCTGAATTTTTATATTGAAATTGAGCAAACACCGGGTTAGAGCATTGTAGGGTTTAGATAAAGAAATCTAATATACAGATGCAGTCGATATATATATATAGAAGGTTCGCCATCGCGATAGAGGATACAAGGCCCGAGGTCGCGATTACTAAGAGCGACGTGCCAAGAATTGCAATAAGCCCATCACGTAAGCAACAGTCCTGTCACGTGCGAGGCTGAGGACTACTAGGGGCACCTTACGCCAGACAACTACTCCTTCGTCCTTGCAGCTTCAACGGCGACGATTTTGAGCATGACAGTGGAAGGGTTTGTCCACTAAGGAGACAGTTATGTTGATTTTTACCCAGACGACCTCTTCCTTCTGCGCACTGTGCTTAACTGCCTAAATGTAAGCTGGGGACTTGTATGAAAAAGCAGGGTACAGGACGTGCCAGGTCCGGCCTCTTTCTAGGACATTTGCCAGCAGACCACAAGTGGTTGAACACTGTAGCTGCCACATCACAGAGCCAATCATACTAGACGTATCCGTTCATAGCTCCGGCAGTCTGAGTCTGCACCGCAATCATCGGTCAACAAACACGATGCCCACATCCCTCAGCCGCTCACTCTTGACTCTGCGCGGCATCTCGGCATCATTAGTCACACTTAGCAATTCACGTCGAGCATCTTCTTCATTTTGCATACCCCTTTCTGGCACTATCATCGGCCCCAGGCGACAGGAGCGCAGCAGTGTGGCGATTAAGGCGACGATCTCGACCTGGCTGAACTTCTCGCCGACACAGACTCTGGGCCCACCAGACCAGGCATTAAACGCCTTTTCGGCGGCAGGAGAGGGAGCCTTGAAGACTTCCTGACCTGTCTCTGGGTCCTCATGGATCCATCTCTGCGGCCGCCACTCAAGAGAGTCCGGTCCCCACCAGCGTCGATCCGTCTGCGAGCCCGCAAAGTCCCAATTGACATAAACGCCCGGCGGAATCATGAGTTCGTGTTTCCCTACCCGGAGAAGCTGTGGCTCATTCAGGCAGATCCGCGTGGTGTCTCCGAGAGGACCCCAGAAGCGTAATGTTTCATACTGGAAAGGTAACAAATCATGTCAGCGAGGATACCTTTAAAATTCACAGGAAATGGCGATAGTGGTAGTATCAATGTGATAAGGAAAGGACAAGACAGACCAAGACAGCTTTACATCTCAACAGACGGGGAAAGACCCGGTCATATTCCAGAACGTCAGTTTCGTCGAGTACGGCGTCGACTTCTTCACCCACCCATTCTTGAACGTGGGCATGGGTGGCCAGGAACGGAAAGACATGCATGAGCCCGTTGGCGACGGGCTCGAAACCTGCGAGGTTGAGAATAAATATGTTTCCGTACAGTTCAGTGTCGCTCAGAAACGAGCGTTTCCCAGCCGGGGTAAGCTTGCTCCGATCGTCGTCCTTTGCGACCTCGTTGGCATGGATGAGGGCGTTGATAATGTCGGCGCCAGAGGCGGCAGGAGCGGGACCGGTACCGGAGCCCGTTTTTCTCCACTGATCAATAGCCTCTTGACTATATTGCCTGAACTCATTCAGGTGAAGTTCGATATCCTGCAGCCACCGGGGCCTCAACCATTTCGGCACCCAGGAAACCGCGTTTCGGAACATGACCACCCGGAGGAAATCGCTGAATATGTACCAGATGGTATCTGCGAAGCTGACCTTATGACCCAAGGGCACTCGTCGATGGCCTGCGTCGAAGTCATATTGGTGCCCGAACCCGACGGCAGACAGGACGTGCATTGCAAAGATGACACAATCATCTCGAACTTCCTCCAGGTAGGAGCGGCCACCGGAGCGGGCCCTGAGCAACTGGACCATCTGTCCTGCTTGTCGAAGAGCCTCGTGCCACACCAGATGGTACGTCCGCTCCCGGAAGGCCGGGTTGATGATCTTCCTGTGGCGTTGCCAGTCATCGCCGTTGGCCGTCAGCAGGTTCTTGCCGAAGATGTTGAAGATGTGATAGTGGTGCTCTGGCTTTTGCCATGTCTTGTACTTGCTCTCCAGCTCTATTCCTGCCGTCGAGTCCGTCAGGACGATTTCGTTCTTATTGGGCGTCACCAGCACGAAGCAGTCGCCTAGATCTTCGTGCTCCTTGAACCGAATGTGCACGTTCCATCCGTGATATGAATAGTCCATCCAACTGCCCAGATTGAATGGGAGATGTCTGAACAGCGGGTAAAAATACCGCCACATGTGCAACCAGATGTCATCTTGCCGATTGAAAGGCACTATCTTGATGGGGATTCCGAATTTGCGCGCTTCCAAGTAGTTAACGACCAGGCCATACGTTCGGCATGTCGATATCCAAAGGATTGGCACGGTACAGAGAAATATCACAGCCTTGAGAACCTCCATACTGCATGCAATTCTCACACTCCTGTGGATAGCAGAGGTCAATGATCCTGGGTGGGCACAAGACCGGCGATGTGGGTTTGCTTGAGATGTAGGAGCGAAAAAGTTCTCGACCCTTTCTCTCGAGACCACAACTACCACTACCGTTATGGTCATCAATGGATCATGTAGTGGTTCCCGTCCTCATTCCAGGAGATCAGCCTGCCAACTTGGAGCCTGACGTGGCAGTCCCAGGACGGACTTCATGGTAGGGGGGAAAGAAGCAGCAACACGAACACCTCAGACAGAACGCCCAAAGGATTTCCGGGTGATATCTGCTCTGATCTCAGCAATACAACCGTCTTCCTGTCGCCGATCCAAACAAGGCATGACGTGACGGTTCGGACCATGGTGTGCGGTATCCAACATCCCTCGACCATGGCCACGTCGCGAGCAGTAGGAGCACCTCTAAGTCACACATCAAGCGTAGTACAGGTGTATGCAGGTCCTTAAGGATACACCCTCATGTTCCGCGATCGCTGGGGGAAAGCTCCTGTCTTGACTGATACCGGACTCACTCCTAGCACCGAGATAGTTCAGGTCAAATTCGGACTCGGAGAGGGCGAAGGGGCCATAATCATATTATCCAGTTCTAGTCCTTCACCATCCCAGAAGATCTCCCACACTTACAGATCAGTTCCTACCTGTTATAAATTACCGTATTCTTCCGAGATGTAGGGGTGAGCGGCCCACTACCAATTGAAGACTAGGCTCAACCCCGGGGGTCTACAGCTTCGACGACCGCGAGAGGCTTCTTGTCGCCGGACGAGTGCGGTCAAGTCCGGAGGAATTTTCTCGTTGGGCTCAACACCTGCAGCGACTGGTATTGTTCTGTTTGTTGTACTTGTATTTCAAACAATGTGACAAGACGGACAGGATGCGGTTCAACTGGTTCTGTCATTACAACTTGGACCCCGGTGAATCAAACGGTTCTTCCCGTGGGGTCTCCATCTCACAAACCTTGTCTGAACAACCTGCGTCACTCTATTGGTCCCTCTTCGACCTCTTGAGGAAGTATTTGAAGCTACAGTAGTTCCCGGATGGACCGGTGCACCTGCAATCTTGCGCAATGTTAGTGCAGGTGCATACTCAACCTCGAGCTTGTCGATCATAATCCAGGACGGTAGGGGCCAGCATGCACGCGGTCCGGCACAAACAAGACATAGCCGGTCGTCAGGATCCAAGAGCGCCCGATGTTCTGCCTATATTGAGGACGAGCTTTCTGCCTTCTTGTACGCCAAGGAGGCTCAGTCGAGGCTGAAAGAAAAGGAACCGGCGACAGTGACAGTGGCGGCGGCAGCTGTGGGTGATGAATCCTCAAAGGAAGGCATACCTTACCCGTCAGGATCCACACCTCTCACCGCTCAATCCATCGGGTAGCGTCGAAGCCCAGATTGGAGAGCGGACAGAGGGAAAGGAAGGATTGAGCCGAAAAGAGAGGAGAAAAGGCAAGAAAGGTAGGTCTCTTTTGCCATGGACGTGGGACCGGTGGATGGCGTTGGCCTGGCCTTCATCTTAGGTCGTGTCTCCCTACTGCTTCAGTGGTACCGCCACTGGGAAAGGAATCAAAGAACGGTTGAGTTGAGTTAACGGATTGTGTGGTGCAGTGGTGATGCTGCCTCCGCTGCCGCCTGCTGGGACATACAGGATGGGTGTTCTGGCCACCAAGGCAAGGAAGAGAAGGCAAGGCAAGACTGCGGAGCGGCTCGCTCCACGTCTGCCATATTGCTGTATTGATAGTTTCGTTTGAGCCAGGACTTGTTCTGCCGGTGGCCTTTTGGTTGGATCAATGGACCTCACGTCCACCGCCAGCTTGGGCAGCACGTCAATTTGGTCGTAGCCCTTAGCTTCTCGATAGAGCAACGCAAATCGCTCCAGGACAGGTGGCCGGAGATCAAATGCGATGTTGCCATTCTCTTCTCTCCACCACCGCACCGCAAGGATGCGTCATCCCTCCTGAAACTGAAATCAGCTCGATCCGAATAGAAGACGCCTAGACGATGGATTTTTCGTTGTTCCTGTATCTCGCCTGGTGTTATTTCGTGGAAAAGTGTCGGCAGGATTTCGAGCAAAATGAGACCGAAACAGCACACATCGTAAGATGCGACCGTATACTGCCCAATTGCCGAGTCAGAAAGACAACAAGTAGGCTCGCCAGCTTGAACTTGCGTGATTCCAGCGTCGCGAAGCCTGATATCTTCTAGGTCGAGTCATCAGAAATCAGACCGTTATCAAGCTTCAAGTCAGGATGATATATCCTTCAATATCGGTTCACCTCTGTTATAGGCACATGAGGTACCGGTACATTTTGCTGCCCGCCCGCTACTCCCACCAGACTCGATCTGGCCTACTTTGTCTCCTTTGGCGGAGAGATATTGTGCTGCGTCGAGGGTGTTGCATCCGCTGGTGAGTCCGCCGGCGATTGAACCACGTCAGCGGCGATGAGCACCGCCTGTCTACGTGGCTGTCGGTTGGGAGGGCACGTAGCATGAAACCGAGGTTTTCGCTCGACGGGTGTATTTTAGAGGACCCGGGTAATGCAACAGTGGTGTTTGAGGGCTACGACCGCAGGCCGCATTGCTTTGCGATGGTGCCTTGGAATTGGGCGAGAAGAAAGGCTAAGGGGCTTTGCGGAATTTTACAATGGAATTAGGAATCAATGCAAATTTGAACGCTTTGAAGACTTGGTCGCTCTTGTTGGGAGGCTGCCATGTCTCCTAGATGTTAGGTGCCGAAGTTCTGCTCGTTGTTCCAGGCACGTGTACTATACCTAAAGGTCAAGTTAGGCGCTTCCGGGGGCAGTTCGCCGTTGCTTCCGCCTCAGCAGCTCGGTAGTTCTCGCCTAAAACTGACACAGAGGGGCTCCTTAGGCGAGCTTCGGGGTCTCCATAGGCTGGACTTGCCCTCGGTCAGGCCCTGTCAGCACCCTCCTTACCCCACGGGTCCCCAGGAGGGCAGGAACTGTGGACCTACAACGTTGTACAGTCCCAGCAGCAGCCGAACTAAACCTGTCCTCAAAACTTCTCCAGCTGATTCCATGCTCCTTGAACACCTTCGCTTGTGCAATACCTAGACCCCATCCTAACCTCAATTCTCTTATCATTGGGGACTCGCTGCGAAATTCATCCTCATACTTGATGATCGCATCCTCAGTATGCTCAGGCGCGAATTGAATTACTGTGGTGAGTCCTCGCGGGCAGGACTGGCCCCTATTAACGCCAGCGTTTGTGGGTTATCATCAGTCGCTACGGCATTGTAACACTCACTGTTTCAACCCTGAGGCGCAGAACGTTTGCTCTGCATATTCGAAGGAATCCTATTGCAGTGTTAGCTTGCAAAAGGACAGGTGTATAACACATGAAGTTTGAATCTCTGCGGCCCCAACAACGCTCTTCTTTTCGATGTACGTTAATGCGACGTAACACTTGCCCAGCAGGGTTCAGTTGGTGCCAAGCGCTTCACCTTTGTGCTAGCAAGACGCCACATTAGGGGTCGAGTGCAAGTACAGCGCTTGCTCAAACAATGGCGTGTCCGACTGGCGAACTCCTGCAGACAGATGACGGGGGACTGTTTGGTGTGTACCAGACATGGACGCTTCAGCGTGATATGTTAAGCACATCAATCGTGTATTCGAAGCTTTCTGTGCTCATCAGACACTGCGTCTTCACTACTCTGCGAGAAGAAACATGCCAAAGCCAGGCTTCAACGAAAGCGGACGCCCCCTCAATGCCGGTGCAGCAAGAGGTGAGATCAATAGAATCCGCAGAGATCAGGGTATCATCGACGACTACGATGAAAGCCAAATTCGCAAGACAGATTCGAGCTTTCAAGAAGACTACCGTCGAAGAGCTGCCGAGCACAGAGCCTTATACGCCCGATATACTAGAACGTCGGTTCCTTCTTTCTGTCCCAAAGACTGGTTGCTAATAACAGCAGCGTCGCCGAGCAGCTCTACTCGTCCAGATTCAGGCTTATTTATGAACTGCTCCAAAACGGAGACGATTCCTGTTACGCAAACGCTGTGGAGCCCTCCATCACGTTTCGAATCAAGCCCTCCGCGCTGATCATCGAGTCCAACGAGCTGGGATTCACACTCGAGAATGTCGAATCCATTTGCGATACTGGTAAAAGCTCCAAAGCCAGCAATGCCGATACTACCGGGGAGAAAGGCCTGGGTTTCAAATCGGTCTTTGGCATTGCTGAATATGTCCACATCCAATCTGGGCTCTGGTCTTTCAGGTTTGAGCACAGGCAAGGCGAAGAGGGCGTGGGAATGATCACTCCAGTGTGGACTGATGTTACATCTCTCCTACCTTCGAATGTCGGGACCAGGCTGACACTTCGATACTATGACCAACGCGACATCTTCTCCACACGCCTCGTGTCTGAGTTTGAAAAACTACCCAGAACAATTATGTTTGCACTACGCAAGCTCAGGAAGTTAGTCATCGTCGTGGATGGCGTTGCTGGACGGTCAGATCGAATAGCTTTCGAGAAAGATGGAGATTTGAGATCCGATCAAATACGCATCAACACCACCGTGACCGGGAATTTTGGCGCCCATACGTCAGCGACAACATGGCTCAGGCTGTTTCAAAACACAGTCAGCGACCTCCCCTCTGACACACATCGTACAAGCTCTGAGAGCGATGTGACCGTCGCATTTGAGGTGGATTCATATGGCCTGCCCGTCATTCCCGCCAACGGACAGCATGTTTTCGCTTATCTTCCAGTAGAGCGCATTATACAGCTTCCCGTATGTGTCTTTGATACCTGTCACTGGACGAAGCTAACTGATTCAGTTTCTTATAAACGCGAATTTTATCCTCACGGCCAATCGTGAGAGTGTTCCTGATACGGATTGGAATAATGCATTGCGAGAAGGAGTCTCTTCGGCGTTCGTCGGTTTGGTGGACAAAGTTGTTACCTCTGGTGACCCTCTGGAGTTTAAATGGATGCGCTATATCCCCCAAAGACCTATGCAAGGCTTTTGGGAATATTTATGGGTTGAAATTCAGAACGAGCTCGTGAACCGTGGCACGCCCATTTTACGGTCACGACGGGGTGAACTTCACAGCATTGAGCACATGGCAACTCTTCCAGACTGGTTTGTCCACGACAACGAGCCAATCGTGGCGGACACGGACGAAGATATCTACTTATCGGACGGGTATGAATCAAGCGATGTAGGAATCCTGAAAGATTTTGGGGTGGCGCCAATCTCGGCTACAGAAATCTTGGAGAGAATAAAACTTGGTCTTTCACAAGGCGCGGAAGCCCCAATATATCACATACCATTGGATGACTCATGGCACACGGCCTTCGCTGCTCTCATACAACGGCTCCTTGGGGAAAGATCCATCAAGAAGGATGTCGAACGGTTAAGGATCATCCCATTGGACGACAATCGCTGGGTTTCACCCATGTCATTGCACGTGGATGCTGTATATCTACCATACCTTGTGGACGAAGACTCGGTGTCGATTGAGGTACCTGATGGTCTTGGTTTTAAGAAACTTCACGAGACGGCCGCTGCTGATGGAGAGCGTGCGGGCTTCTACACGAGTCTCGGAATTACCTCATGCCCCCCTGATGCTGTAACCGCGAGGATCCTTGAGATGCACCAGTTAAGGAAGAGACAAGGAACGCTATTCACGTTCAAAATGGATCTCGAAATCCTCTTTTGGTTCGGAGAGCAACCGTCCCCGTCAACGCAGAGTCAAATCCGTATGATACTTGTGAGCAATGAAAACGAAGCACTTCGAGGACCTTTCTTGTTTTTTCCTTCGGATGATACCTATCACGCAGAGAAACTACTTGCTGCAACTGCGAAGGAGGATTTGCAAAAATGTGGGTACGGGATTCTTGATAAACAATACCTGAAATCCCAAGTTTCCAATCATTTCCGCCATGGTTTAGACCGGATATCTTACCTTCAGAGATGGGGGGTTAGATACTTTCCTGATCTGGTACAACAAGTGTCTGCTGGATGGAAGCTCCATCCTCTGATGGAGTTGATTGCTCGAGATAACTCCGACAGCTTTGTCGCAAACCTCAAAGCACATTGGTCTGATTACCGTATTGATGCATCCAGAATCAAGAACGACCTGAAGAATGTTATGGTACCATGTCTGAATGACTCCACACAAAGGCTTTGCGCCACTATCCTACCAACGCATGAATTGATGGATAGGAGCCGAGACCCTAACTTGACTAATCTCATACCATTCTTGAAGCTACCTCGAGATTATGATATTCAACACTCCGAGGCTTGGTTCTTTTTGAAAGAGTTGGGGGTGATCTGTGAGGTCAATGCTAGCTTTTACTTGATAGCTATGTACCTATTAGCTGCTCTTGGAGAGGGCCACTTACTACCGACCTGTGAGAAGATCTACAGCGGTATTGCTCAAACGATGGCAGTAGGAGACGCCGGAGCTGTACAGGCATGTCAATTCCATTCATGCAGAGACATGTACTGACTCGGAGCAGCAAGAATTTGCGAAGCGACCGTGGATCCGCTCGAAGACAGTCGAGGAAGCCTGGTACAGATCAACTGATTGTATTTGGGAAGGTCCAAGCTTTCTTCGGGTGAAGCAGGTATTGAGTCCGTTGTACGGAGCTAACCAATCTGCTTCCAGTTTCTTCAAAACCATTTTGAATATGCGGGATGTTAGCTATAACGACTTCATTGACGAACTCAAGATGTTATCAACGGACGCAAAAGCCGGATCACATCTGATCGAGACCGAGGCGCCAAAAGTCTATGCAGCTCTGGATGCAATGGCAAGCTCTGAGCCCGTGATTGAGGCTATTCGGTACGGTGCTCCCTCAAAAAGAAACCGATTTTTCTGACAGCAGTCCTAGGAAAGAGTTCAATGCCAACGGTCTGATTTATGTTGGTCAAAAGTGGTTGAAGCCTTCAGAGTGCTTATGGAACTGTACTGTCGCCATCTCCGGGCGTCAGCCACTGGACCAAGTATACCGAGGGCTTAAAGAATTCTTCGTCAAAAAGATGAAAGTCAAGACTATGAAAATCAACGTTCTTTTACAGGAGCTTGGAAGAACGGCGGAGAGGACTTCCCCCGACGTTGACGAGGTCAAGCGTATCATACTTACTGTTGGCGAATTGCTAGCCTCAGATCCTGAGGTAGAGGTCAACGAGAAGCAGCTGAGAAATTTGGAGAAAACGACCTTTCTGCCTGTCCGTGGCCCCAACGGGTTGGAACTATTTTCCGTGGATCAAGCATTCGCCATCAATGACCATCAGAGATATGGCCAGCTCTTCGCGAACCAAGCAAAGATTCTTGACTTCGGTCACGAGAAGATGACTTCGTTGTATACGTTGTTCAAATTGCTTAATCTGGAGGATCGCTTTCTCTCGGGCCTAGTGGTGCCAAAAACAACTGTGGACAAGTCAACTGCCCATGAAGCTCTTGGACACTATATCAGAGACCGGGCATACGCCTTGTCATGGTGAGTTTGAACGCCTTATCGTCAAGAAAAGGTTTGCTGAGTGTTCATTAGCTGTGCCAACTACTACAATAGCTCGGTATACTACAACCGGAGAACGACGATGCATGGGTTACTGTTGGCTGCAGAAGTATTCGTCTGCGAAGAGATGTGGACAGAGCTTGTTCTACCGGAGGAATATGACTCAGTCACTGTTCAAAGTGATCGAGCGGTGGTCGATATCCGCTCTCCTGATGGCAAGTTGACGATCTATGTCCCAAGCGACTACGATGGTCTCTATTCTTGCTTCCACACAGAGCTTCCTGAAGCACTTGCAAACGTCCTCTTCATCGATAATGAACGGGCCGTCAAGGTCATCTATCGTATCTTGAATGATACCAAGAAGGATTTGGATACCATCATGAAGGATGAGGACCTGCCGGAGTATCCTTGGTTCGAAAGACCTGTGCCATCGCTACAGACATTGTCATTTCCAGTTCCGGGTGATACAGAACCCAACAGCAGGAGTATGCCGACGCCTGCATGGCCACCAAGCGCACCTTCTGACCATAATAATGACGACGACGACAATGACGTGATCGTGACCCAGGTCAATCAAAGGAGTACAGCAGTGACAGCACCGTATCCCCAACTTGAGATCAGGATTCCTTCTCCACTGGCAGTCCAGTTCCAGTCAACTGGTTCTGACCATACAATCTGGAAGTCGGTGGCACGGGATCAACAGTACAAAAGACTCTTGCGAGAAGTGATTCGCCAAGCAAGGCGAGGCGGGCGATTGCGCCAAACGACAGCAGGGTCGGGATCCCTATCGCTGCATGAAATCGACGAAGCTCTAGATGAACTTACCCACCCAACCCCAGCTGACTACGCAGCGTTCTACCGAACCTTTGGCGATACAGGGAACGGCAGATTTGAAGAAAATGCCCGAGTCGGTGCGGCGGGAGAACTATATGTGAGTCTGAAACGGTATTTGTTTATATGAACGGCTCAGGACTAACTAAGTTGAACTAGGTATTTGAGCTCCTCAAAGCCTGGGGAGTCACGAATTTCAGCATCGACCAGTGGCAGAGTTCGATTCGTCACTACGTCAACATCCTTCCCGAATACGCAGCTGAGCCGTCGTGGCACGGCCGTGAAATCTCGGATATCATGTACAAAGGCTACTGTCCGCGGCTGATGGAGTTGGTTCGAGAAAACACGAGTTTCCCCTATCCCGCCTGGCTTCGTGGGCTTGCATCAGGGTCAACACGAACACCAGCGGTGAATTATTACATCGAAGTCAAGACCACTTCTGGGCCCTGCAATACTCCGTTCTTCATGAGTAGCAATCAGTATAGGCTCATGCGAGACAAAGCCTGTCCCAATGACTCGATCACGCCACCGCGAGATCTGTACTTGATCATGAGGGTGTTTAACTTGTTTACCAGCAGGATTGGGTTGCAGGTGTACATTAACCCTTGGCATCTTAGAGACCCAGCCCTGGAATTCGTGGCGGATCCGTGGAAGGTCGTTCCTCAACAACCCTTATGAGGCTTGTGGCTTGATTCGGTGGAATGAGTGAGGGCTGAAGACATCTCGCCTGGGTATCATAGTAGTTAGATGTACAATGATATGCTTTCCTTACGAAGCGATCTGTTCCGCTTCCGGGTCGCTCAGAGAACGGCTGATAAGAAGGATAAATAGGGTGAGCGGCGGCAGCCTGAGTAGGCTAATAAACCTAAGTCAAGCCAGGTCATATATTGTCTACGTAAAGTAGCAGGCCACCGTAACCAAAGTCCTCGCATGTAAAGGTGGGCATATTCCCGTCATGATTGAGTCCCGTTATCTTCCATCCTGCATACCGAACCTTTGTCTCAACCTATCCAACACCAGCTCCGCCAAATTCTTGATCGTACCACCATTCAACATCTCCAGGGTACTCACCTCGACATCAAACTTCCTCCTCAACCAAGTACGTACCTCGACCGTGACCAGACTATCAACTCCCAAAGCGACAAGATTCTATCGAGACCCAAATGTTCATCGTCGTCAGCATCATCATCGACAGATTTCAACATGGACTCATGAATAAAAGCACCAATTTCCCTTGCCAGAAGCTTCAACGTATCCGGACTGTGCAGGATGGATTCGCGATCAGTCTCAGTAGCCGTGCGGAGCGAAGCCATGAAAGAGGCCAACTTTTCTTCTTCTCGCTTATCCTCCGCTGTTGTTATGCGATTACTCTTTGACAAAGCAGCAGCCTGGATATTTCGATAAATGTCAGCCTTGCGGTCTCGTTTCCAGAGAACGCGATTCGAAGGGTCGGTCATTGGTTTCGTTGCCCGGAGACCCAATGTGAGCTGGCTTCGTGAGGTGAATCCCGGATCCGCACCGCAGTGGACCTTGTTGCTCGTGGGAGCAGCAGTAGGGTCAGCAGTATATTGCTGCAAAATCGACAAGTGCAACGCATCAAAAAGCTGCTTCTCAGTCATGAACGGCATGCCCGCAGCCTGAAAATATTCCTGCACATCCCTGTTTTCACTGACATACCCAACATCGGCCATGGCGCCAATATTGAGCACCGATGCAGGGAGGCCCAGTGACTGGCGATACTGGACAAATGCGTCTTGGAAGGTGTTGCCGGCTGCGTAGTTCGCCTGCCCGGGGATTCCGAATGTTCCTGAGATGGATCCGAGCATGACGAAGAAGTCGAGCGGCGCTGCTGTTTCGAACAATGCGGAATGGAGGTTCCATGTCCCATCGACTTTAGGCTTGATGGCCGCCATCCAATCGTCATGGCTCATGTTAAGAAAGGGGCAGTCTTGGAGCGTCATGGCCATTTGTAATACACCGGCAATAGGCAGATTACAGTCAATTTGCTCGATTGCCGCCCGAACGGAGTTTAGACAAGAGATATCACAGGGAATTGCGTGTGCAGTGCAGTCTTGAGCTTTGAGTTCGCGGAAGAACGCGGCATGGTCAGGAGCTGTACCCGCAGAGCGAGAGAGGTATGTGATGTGTCGGGCACCGTGCTCAACCATACATGTTGAGAGGGCGCGTCCTAGTCCACCTAGGCCTCCGGCGATGATGTACGTAGCATTGCCGCGGAATTGAAGAACGGGCGCTGTGGGTTCTCTGGGTAAGGAACTTGGATCTGATGGCAACTTGACCAGGAGCTTCCCTATCGTGACTGGGTTGTTTTGAAGCGGCGCCAGTTCGCCGAGAAGATTCTCCGCCTCAAGAACCTGAGTTGCTTCGAGGGGCCAGATTTGATTATACTGATAACGGGCGACGACTTCTTGCAATAGCCTATCGAGTGTAAGTAAAATCGTGGACTTAAAATAGGTGGGGCAAAATGTTCCTCACTCCGGGTAAAGGTCTTCCACTTGCGCCATATCGACACCAAAGAACATTCTGTTCGTTGCGAACTGAGCAATATCAAAAGCTGTTGTTGTGGGATGGCGGCCCACATTGATCAACTGCAAAGACGAAGTTAGTATTCATCATTTCACGATCTAGGACAAATAGATGTTGTCCTTACCTTGCCCCAGGTCGCAACACACTTACTCGACTCCTCGAGGTCTTGGGACACAATATTTAACACTATGTCGAAGCCCACCTTTCCATTCCTTTGCGCCAGACTGTCGAGTATTGTGGTGTGATGATGATGTGTCGTGACTGCATCTCGAGGTATGCACACTTGATTCACAAGGAAGTCCGCCTGTTCCTGGCTTCTCACAGAGCAATAAGGCTTGACACGAACGATTAGCGATGACATGGACCAAAGAAAAGGGCAGGCTCGAGACTCACCTCGACACCGTTTTGTCGGCAAACCGTGATTGCTGCTAAGCCAATATCAGAAACGGCACTTGTGATAAGTACCGTTTGCAGCTTCGCCACTTCCCGCAAACTATAGAGAGATATGGCATAAGCAAGTGATAAGGAAGCTGCATCGACCAAATCAAGGTTCTCGGGCACTTTGACGACATTTCTCAATTTGGTCTTGAAGATTGTGCAGATGCCATGAGAACCTATGCTCATGACCGTGTCGCGCACTCTCGGTCCATCTGCTGCTGCTTCTGCAGCCACTCCGATGATTTCTCCACAGTAGTCATGAGCTGCACCATCTTCGAAGCCAGGAAAGTCCTAGGTCGGTCAGCCATGTCGTTGAAAGGGTGGGAGACAGTGAATTTACCATGGAGCTCAGTCCAATATATTTAGGACGGACTGCCACCTCATCCGACTCGAGTTTGATCTGGGGCTGAGTGGTCCATTTCATAGCAGTGCCAGCTGACGACTTTGTGTTAGAAGTTGTGGTCTCCAACTTGATGGGAAGACGTGTAGTGTCTTGTGATTCCTCCAGCTCCTTGGACACATTTGTCCAGTGAAAACGCCCAACATGGACGACTCCATCGACCATGATGTATTCGAGCTCCGGATTGGTCGCAGATATCGATGTCGTGTTTGAGAAAGTTTCATACACTTTCAGGATCGTCTGGCTGACAATCCCGTCGAGTTTGTCAACCTCGAGTGTGGCCACCTGAGTAGACAGTTCAGCACGTATACAGCGGACGACGCCTAGTGTGAGGCCAAAGCGTGCATTGCTTGGCTTCAGCTGAGCCGGTCCCATGACCCAGAGCATTCGAGAAGAAGTCATCTCGGAGATGCAGGTCTGAAAGGATGCAAGATCTGTGGCTGTAACTTGGTTGAAGAAAGGCCTGTCGATTTCAACTAGTGAAATGATGTCCTGATATGGCGGAAGAGCTGTCCCTAGACTGCAAACATCGATGAAATACCCCTGGTTGGCAAGTGTTCTTGAAAATATTTGCAGCATTTCATTGTTCGCTTGGTCAGGCCTGATAAGGATGGTGACTGATTTGTACTCTGGCGCGTTGACGGCGGGTTTGGCAATCATATTTGCCCCAATGGAAGTCTCATGCCGTGGATCGTCACGGACCACACATTCAAGGCCTGCGAAACCGGCTGCTTGAAGTTCGGCAGCCCATCGCTCCACAGCGACAATTGGCTCGTTCACGCGGCCGTCCGCTTCTCCTAGCCACCACCCTGATAGAGGGCCCATGATGATGTTCACCATCTTTGCAGCTGCCGGCGTAAGTTCTTGAAGGAAGAACCGCCCCTGAGGACTGAGCAGCCTCCGAACATTTTTGAGTGTCACATTGAGCCTTTCAGTCGCATGGATGACATTGGAGGCGATAATCAGATCATAGCTCCCGAGTTCAAAGCCCTGATCTGCCGGATCTTTGGTGATGTCCAACGTGCGGAATTCGATCCCGGGGAATTTGACGAATCTATCTCTGGCGGCGCTGAAAAAGCCGGACGAGATGTCTGTGAACGTGTAACGCGAGTACATCGGCTCATTATTGATGGAGGTAAGTGCATTCAAGGCAATAAGAGTAGTTCCACCAGTTCCAGCGCCTATTTCAAGGACTCTTAGAGTCGGGTTGGTATGGCCAGCACTCAGAAAAAATTCAGATGCATCAATCCTGTCACCCGTAAAGCCATAGAGCTTAGTAAGTGCATCGTCCTTGAGGTATACCTCGAGCACCTCGGTCGTGCCATCGAATATCCCAACGCAGTTGTCGAGAAGCCGGGTTGTGAGCTCTGCGACATGAACAAAGCGTGAATCCTCAAGCTCTCGTCGGAGTTCACCCAGTCGCTCCACGCGTTGCTGCTGATCTAGTTCCAGTAGCTCTTTGCTGTTGGTGACAATCTTATTCTGACCCAACCTACCCGCAGAGACATGTTCGGTCATCCATTTTCGGAATTTGGCGAAATGGTAGGCACAAGCCTTTGTATCTTCTATTCTCTCCAGAATTTCTGCTGTACAGAGGAGGCTGTATTCTTCCATGATTCTGATATCCTTGGGGTCCTTGTCGTGTGACACCATCAACGTTTCCAAAGGGACAAAATCAAGGTGCGGACGCCAGCTGAGACGAGCAGCCGCTATAGGATCATCTAGAGTAGAGGTCGACCTGTCCTCAAAAGCCGAGAGTTTGCACCCTTTCATGTCCAGAACGACAGTGGGTCCTTCCGTAATGATCATCTCACCTTCAATATCACCGTGATTGCTGACCTTATTGGCAACAGCACCAGCTTTGAGGCCATGCTGCCCGCGAGCCGGCTGTATAGATATCTCTTCGACGAATGTCGGAAGAGGGATGCGTTCTAGGCGTCTTGACAGGCCTTCGCAGGCAGCCATGCCCAGTAGCTGTAGGCAATGGTCGATCGTGGACGGATGCAGCGCATAGGTTGAATCAGCCTCAGCTTGAGCTTTCAACGAAGCGACGGCCATCCTTTGCCCAGGCATTGTGGAAACCTTATCAAGGCCTTGAAATGCGCCGTCATAATTTAATCCAATGGACTGGAAGGAACTGTAGACTGACTTGACCTTCCTCGGCAGCTCACGGTCTGTTTTCAGCCGTGTACTCATCGAGAAGCTAGATTCACCTGCCCTCACTTCCCCAACACAATGTTCTGCCCAAACGCTGCCATTGTGCGAGATGATGGTAAGCTCGTACCAAGACGTGTCGGGCTCTTCGGGGTCTTTTGATCTTTTCAGGCACGTCATGACCTCAACAGGATCGTCATGCAGGACCATTGCTGTCTTGACTCGAAGATGGCGAATATTAAAGCCTTCACTGCCGCTAACCTGCCGTATTGCCTCCCCTGCCATTGCAATGTAGCCAGCACAAGGAAAGATAACGTCGTTGTATACCTTGTGTCCAGTAAGCCAGTGGGTGTCTTTAAGATGGAGCATATTCCGCCAGACTGGATCGAGGTCGTTGCCCTCCAGGACCCGAGAACCAAGCAGTTCATGGGGAGGAAATTTCCTCAGTCTCCAATCTCTCACTGCTCTGGTCTCAGACCAATGAGAGGTATTGTGCCGCCACGGATAGAGAGGAAGGTCAGTCAACGGGCGAGATGTTCCCATAAGCGGCGCGAAAGACAGCGGTATTCCGTGGAGATACAGCTGGCCGCACATATCTTGTATGCATTCTATGGCATTCTTGCCCCGGACCAGCGACGAGACGTATCCCAACCGAGATTTCGAGGAGGAGGTCTTGAAGATCTGCCTCAGAGGTCCTGCCATCGCCGAGTGTGGTCCAATTTCCAAGAACAGTTGATCTGACTTTCCTTTTGCTATAATGTTCCTAATGGCAGAATAGAATTGAACTGGCGATTCAAGGTTCTGTCTCCAGTATTTCGGGCACATAGTACACTCTTCCATAATATCGCCCGTGACAGTGGAGAAAAACCTGGTCGCCGGCGATTTTGGCTTGATGCATGGTTGTAAGAATTGCTCATACTGTGGTCCTATCTCCGTCATGTAATGAGAATGATATGCCATCCCATCTGTCTTAAGGCGTCGTGCAAAAACGTTTGGATCGTCGAGCTTGATTTGCTCAATTGTTCGGTCAATCCCTTTGTCATCTCCAGAAAGCGTGACGCTCTGAGGACTGTTATCACAAGCTATCAAAACTTCATTTTCGAGGTATAGCCTCGCTTCAGCTTGGCTGAGGCCCACCGCAGCCATTGCACCTCTTCTTGTTGACATTGTGGTGGTCACACCTCGGTAGTAGGCGATTGTGATTGCCTCTTCACTGCTGAGGACGCCTGCTGCATAGGCTGCTCCAATCTCTCCGCTGGAATGGCCAACCACGGCTGAGGGTGTAATGTTAAGCCGTCTCAGAAGATTGACAAGGGCGATTTGAATGGCCGTGCACAATGGTTGTGAGAACTCAGCCTTGTGAACATTACTTTTGACATCTTCCTTCAGAAGCTCCTCTAACAGATTCCATGATGGCGGATGCGGCAATCTTCCCAAAGAGTCCGCCAGAGTTACAATGTCTTCCCGATAGGTTGGAAAGGTTTCGACGAGTTCTTTAACCATACCCGGCCATTGGGCACCCTGGCCTGTAAAGACGAAAGTCAGGCTAGGGGTGTGCCTGACTTTCTCACCAATGTTGAACTCGACTGACTTGAGCTTGTTGGCGATGCCATATGCTCGATAAGGGAGATGATCACGCCGACAAGCGAGGGTATACGCAAGCTGTGGCAGCCTCTCTGGATGTTGACCAGCGTACAGTTGCATTTGCGCACATCGTTCGTTCAGAGATTGAGGGTTGGCTGCCGACAACAACAGGAGCTCAGACTTGTCTTGATCATCCTGTCCATTGCCATTGACATCAGCAGCATGTACACCTGTAGCAGCAGACTCAATCACAGCATGAGCATTGGCGCCTGTAATGCCGAACGAGTTGATGCTGACTCGCTTTGGACGCCCTTCTGGCCATGGTGTCGGTTGAAGAGGCACAATCAATCGAGCCGCCTCAAACGGTATTTTCGGGTTTGGCGTTGAAAAATTGGCCTGCGGAGGAACGACTCCCTTCTCGAGTGCTAGGACTGCTTTGATGATGCTAGTGATCCCGGAAGCACTCTCACTGTGACCAACGTTTGCTTTGACTCCGCCCACATAAGTATCTTTCATGTCGCCAAAAACATGGGCAATGGCTTCAAGTTCAAGAGGGTCACCGGTCTTAGTACCTGTTCCATGGACCTCCACATATGGTGTCTCAGAAGGATCGGGCAAGCCTGCAGCTCGATAAGCCTGCCTAATTAGGCGGACGTGAGCCTTTGGATTTGGTGTCGTGAGACCTGGACTTCGACCGTCAGAGTTGACGGCAGTTCCCCGGATAACGGCTCGGATAGTATCATTGTCATTCCTGGCCACGCTGAGCTTCTTCAAAAGGAGCGCGTTGATAGCCTCTCCTCGTCCGTACCCATTTGCCGTGGCATCAAAAGTGCGACACTCGCCTGTGGGAGATAGCACCCCGGCTTCTGTTTGTTCGATTGTTTGGGTGGGCGTAACAATCACATTCGTCCCAGCAACAATCGCAGCATCGCACTCGCCACTGCGAAGAGCCTGTACCGCCTGGTGCAGAGATATCATTGAGGAGGAGCATGCCGTTTTGATGGTCATGCTAGGGCCATGCAGATCGTACTCATACGATAGTCGATTTGCAATGGCATAGTCATGCGAACCAGTCACATTGAGAATCCCGCCGACTTGTTGTGGATCTTTGGCAAGAAAGTCTACCCAGTCGTAGCCCCAGGCACCGACAAAGACGCCGGTATTACTTCCCCGCCAGCCTGTTTGACCTGCGCTTTCGACGCACTCCCAGACCACCTCCAACAGAAGGCGCTGCTGGGGATCCAGTTTCTCGACTTCAGCTTTGCTGATGTTGAAAAATGATGTGTCCAGGAAATCGATGCCATCTTCTTCCGCGAGAAAGTGTCCATGGCGTACATTGATGCTTCCAGGCCGACCGGCCTTGGTGTAGAAGCCGTCAGAGTTGTACCTCGAAGGTGGAATAGGACCTCTGGTGGTTTCCTTGTTCACCAACAGGTCCCAAAAAGCTTCTTCTGTGTGAATGCCGCCAGGAAGCCGCATAGACATACCCACTATAGCAATGGGCTCCGGGGTAGGGGCTGTGCTGTCGGCACTGAAGCCATCGCCACTGGCACTCCCATTGCTGAGGTCGCCCATGGTCGCTGTTAAATTCTTCACAGCGGCAGCAACGACCTAATTGCAAACGTAGTGAACTGACCTGTGTCTTGGAGACCTGATAGTATTAGTAGGTTTGTTACAGTCACTACCCGTTTAGCAGGCGGCGAGGTCGGGGCTGCCAGGCTCTGGCCTCGTCTGGCTCCGCCATTGCACGGGCATATTCTTCAAGACTGCAGCAAGCTGCCGAATCTGCGCTTGAACCAGAGAATGTTGCATTGGATGGTTGCCTGGTACGGTTCTCGCTAGATAAAGCTCGCTCCCACATGGTATTAGTAATTCCCTGCATCGAAATCCTTGTCATTACAATACCGTCTTGTCAATACCATACATGTCAAGGCTCCCGGTCGTGTCGTATACGAGAGTCGGTACGGTACCACCTACCTTAGACACGATCGTGATAAGCCGTTGTTTCACTTGGCTCCCTGCGCTCCACGTGCTAGACACAGTGAGTTACACTCATTGGCAGCATCAATCCGAGGATCTGGCAGACTCTCGGAAGGCTATATCAGCCTGATATTACCCAGGCGGCCGCTGCATGCACACACGGCCTCGGGGCAAGCCATATCCCGAGCGCAAATATCAGCGATATAACCCCCACCACGAATTAGAAGCGGTGAGAATTCGCCCGGGTGGCTGGAACCGGCGAGGTATGACAGCAGACAGAGCCCGTTTGGGATATTCGGGGTTCTTTCACCCGACGAAGAAGCGGTACCGCAGCCTGGGATTCAACAAACGAGCAGACAAAGGAGACCAATGAATCGTACATCAAGAGATACGCTAATTCTCGACTCTCAAGTCGTTTGGACAAAGACCATGTGTGTCTTAGGAATTGTCCGCTTAGCACTCTGACAAGCCGATGTTGAACCGTGGCACGGCTTGAGGATGATGCTCATCTCTGTCGAATGCTCAGTTCTTGGTCTCTTCAGCTACGCCATTGAGGGAGACTGCGGGTATGATTCCCCCTGATGTCGTCTTATCTGAACGGCTCTTGAAGCGGCCCTTCACAACCTGCCATATGAACTCGATCTGTCCTTTCATCAATGCCGGCATGTCTGGCCCATTCAAGACGTACAGGTGCTCCTTTCCTGGTGCAAATACTTGCCGCTTGGGGCCCTCGAGACATTCAAAGACCTCGATCTGTCGCTCCGGAGAGGAGATCTGATCCAATTCTGGAGTTAGAAAGAATACCGGCGTAGGACTGATCTTCCTGACAAGCTCTCGGGGGATAGGCTCCCACAAAAACATGCGGTGATATGACTGTATAGTGGTCCCGTACGCATTGTGGGTCAATAAAGGGTCAATTTCTTCACCATTTTCCATCTCGTCTTTCCAGAGGTCTGCCAGTTGGAGATGGTATTCGTCTTCTTCTTTCTTCTGCGCCTCAGGGGCGGTGTTGACATGGGAATTGTACGGCAAAAACGCCACAGACTCCAGAATCGGCAGGATATAAGGAGGCCTTCCATCATTGACTTGTGCCTCTCGATCCTTCATCAGCTTCTGCTTCAGCCTGAGAGCGTCACTGGGTCTCACGGGATTGAACTCGAAGATGGGTGCGATCGCGATGACCGCGGCGATTCGTTGGTCGATTGCAGCGTTTGCCAATGCAACCCCCGCTGACATTGATACTCCCCAGAACACAATGGCTTCCGGATCTACCATCGGCTGTTTGGAGAGGAAGATAAAGGCGTCCGAATAATCTTCTGCCTGCTTGAAAGGATCGATGTCATTCCGCGGAAAGCCCCCGCTTTTGCCCGTGCTCCGTGGATCATATATGAGCGCGGTGATTCCGGCTTTCTGGAACTCTTCTGGTATTCCTGGTGGCGAGTTTATAACGACAGTATTGTACTGTGTCAGGGCGAGCTTGGTTAATTGCTGTTCTTTTGGAGGAAAGGTGGACGTACCCCAGGCGTGAGAATAACTGCGGGCCCTCGGTGAGCGGCTGGATACAGCCTGCCTCGCAAGATGACCCCGTCAATGGTCTTGAATTTCACCACTCGGTAAGGTCTACTCATGTTGAACTGCTTGCTGCGCCCAAGCCGAGTGTGGGAGAGGAGAGACTGAGGTACAGATTTGAACCTTTGCGCGGCTGCCGTAGTGGTACTGCTGTTGGCTCATATCAAACAGTACCTTCCATTCATATATCGCCTGTATCGCATATCTCCGCTGCCTCTTCAACACCCCTTTGGTGTATTAGTCGAAGGGTAAGATTCAGGCACCAAGTGAAAGCAGCAAAAGTCTGTTACCCGGGTATTTCCCCTGGGTGACACCGCCCCACGCCAATCGTGTGACGCAAGATCAAACCATTACGCGCTCTCCGTACCCAAAACGGGTAGTAGGGTGGACGGCCGAGGCGGCTCCTACTAGTGATCATCTCGTGTTTCAAGATGGTGTGACTGTTAGATCCCGCCCCAACACGCTGGTAGCTCTCTCGGTTGGCTAGTGCGGCGGGGGCTCCGCGCTTTTTCGAGAAGCGATCCGGCGATACTGATATCTGAGCAGACTGATCCAGACCACACACATGCTTATGGTGACAAAAGCCACGACATAGTCTCCGTCGGATAATTATGTGGAAAGAGGATAGCCCTAGGCACCAAAGGTACGGCTAGGGGCAGTGTCCTAACGACCGCGCAACGAGCCACGATTTTAGTGTAATTATATTGTGGTTAAAGGTCTGGCATGACCATAGTTTCGGCCAGTATAGTTGCACGTACGCCGACCAAGTCCCCCAAGTTATACCGAACCTTTGCCGACACCATGTTTAGACTGGAGAAGGTCTGTCACCCATGGCAGATCCAGGTGCGCTGGCCAAAACCGCCAAAAGAACTTGGGAAGGTATACACGCGCCAGTGGACCAGGGCTGCGAAATAGTGATCGTATTCGTATCAGTGACGGTGTAAATGTCACATTGTGCCCGGGGGTCGGGAGAACTCGGACTGGGCTAGGCTGAGGCACGTAGATTGCAGGATCATCCTTTTGAAGGAGTAAGTATTCAGGCTAATGAAGAGATCACCAGTTCACAGGAGGATCCGCAGGCAGGCCTTGAACGCATCATCCATACCAAAAGCAGGAAGTCTTGAAGGACGGTCCTCAATGAAAGATAGCAAACATCCGAAATGAATCCTTGTGATAGTAGTGCGGTGACAAGAAGCCATGTGCAGATGTGTGTTTGAAGCCGTCTTGTCCACGTAAACGCTGAAGATACGCCTCCTTGTCTTCGAAGTCGAAGGAAACAAAGGTAGTGCTCCTGTGAGCACTAGAAGTTGTGCCGGACATGATGCCAGAACCTGTAGCAATCGTTGGCTTTAGCTTCAGATTGCCAGGTGGAGCGGATACACCAGACCGATTGTGGGAGATTTTGGAAACTGGTGAACAGGCCTGGACAGACGTGCCTGAGGATCGGTACAACTGGAAAGCTTTCTATCACCCTGACCCAGAGGCAAGAGGAACTCACAATGCTCGTGGAGGATTCTTCCTCAAGCAGGACATTGCGCAGTTCGATGCAAAGTTTTTTGGGATACCGGATGCTGAGGCAGCCGCCATGGATCCTCAGCAAAGAATTCTACTTGAGGTATCGTACGAGGCGTTGGAGAACGCTGGTATGCCCATTGAAGGACTTCGCGGTTCTCAAACCGGAGTGTATGTTGCTCTCGTGAGCCGGGATTATGACCGCCAGATATACAAGGACCCGAGTCAGATCCCAAAACACCATCTGACCGGATGTGGTGATGCAACAGCTTGTGGAAGAATATCCTATGTCTTCGACTTCCGGGGTCCTTCCATGACTCTCGACACTGGTTGTTCGGGCGGAATGGTAGGGGTCCATCTTGCTTGTCAGGCCCTCCAGCTGGGCCAGTCAGACATGGCACTGGTCGGGGGTTCGAATCTCTTGCTCGGGCCAGATATGACAATCGCCATGAGTAATCTCCACATGGTCAATGACAATGGTCGTTGCTACCCGTTCGACAGTCGTGGAGCTGGATATGGGCGAGCAGAGGGGGTGGCCGTCATGGTACTGAAAAGGCTTAGCGACGCCCAGGCTGATGGCGATGCAATCAGAGCGGTCATACTGAATTCAGGGGTAGGCCAGGATGGTAAAACAAATGGAATCTTGCTTCCAAATTCCCAAGCACAGCACGACTTGGCCGGTAGGCTTTATAAAGAGATTGGAATCGACCCACAGCAAGTCTCGTACGTGGAGATGCACGGTACAGGGACGTCAGCGGGCGATTCGGCCGAAATCCGATCCGTTAAGATGCTGTTTGTCGGTGATGGCTCTAGGCGGACAAAACCCTTATCAGTCGGCTCCATAAAAGCAAATCTCGGCCATTCTGAAAGCACTAGTGGACTGTCTGGCATTATTAAAGCCGTGTTATCTTTGGAAAAGTGTCGTATTCCGCCGGTTGCTGCTGTGAAGGACCTGAAGCCAGATGTTGCTCTGGCAGTGAGTGATGGGTCGATCCACGTAAGTTCATGGTGAACTGTCGTCAAAAACCAAGACTGACACAATTTGCAGATGCCTCACAGCGTTCATGAATGGTCAGCGAGCGAGGCAAGACGGGTATCTGTGAACAGTTTCGGCTTTGGTGGCACCAATGCACATGTCATCCTGGGAGGCTGTTCGTCATATGCTGTTCAGAATCATTGCGATCTCGAGGTGAGGACCTTTGTGAATTCCAATGGAACAAACACGTGTGGAAACAAGTTCGACATTAGTTGCGCCGGTAGAAATGGAGAAGTCAGAGAGCTTCCCGAGGCTCAAAGAAGGACGAGGAACGATTCAGTCAACTTGCTGGTTGGACAAGGAAGCCATCCATTCCTCTTTCTCGTTTCGGCCAGGTCAAAGGAGTCCCTGAAAAGCAACATTGAAAACCTCAAGTCATGGATGGTCAAGAATTCTCCCAGGCCGCATATTCTCCAAAAAGTATCCAGAACACTGGCGACCCGACGTTCGACATTCAGCTGGCGAGCCAGTTTCAATGGAAGGGTGAATTCCGAAATCATCCACGCGGTGGGAAGTGCTCGCATAGCCAAGGCGGCCACAAGTTCCAGGACGATTTTCTTGTTCACCGGGCAAGGTGCACAATATGCTACCATGGGCAGAGAACTAATTCGCTGCAATCCCGTCTTTGCCAATTCGCTTCGCAAGTCGGAGGAGATCTTGAGATCGCTGGGTGCTTCTTGGAATCTTTTGGAGGAGTTGAACATGCCCGAAGAGGAATCCCGCATCAACACAAGCCAGCTGTCGCAGCCCGCAACCACTGCCCTTCAGATTGCCCTGGTGAATCTCCTCGAACATATCGGCGTGCGACCGGCAGCAGTGCTGGGGCACTCGAGCGGCGAAGTTGCAGCCGCGTACGCCGTTGGTGCATTGAGCCATAAGGCGGCCCTCCAGATATCGTACTACAAAGGGTTTGTTGCTGATTGGTGTCGTGAGAGCAACAAAAACAGAGGGGCAATGCTGGCTGTTGGATTGGGAGAGAATGATATCTCAAAATACCTCGCGAAAACTATCGCATTTGGAGGAGCCGTGGTCGCTTGCGTCAATAGCCCGACGAGTGTGACAGTATCGGGTGATGAAGCAGCAGTGCTTGAGTTGAAGACTCTTCTTGATCGAGATGCCATATTCAACAGACTCCTCAAGGTCGGCGTTGCCTACCATTCACATCACATGCAAACAGTGGCCAAGAGGTTCGAAGAGTCTATCTGTGGACTAACGCCAACAACAGCCGATGGCCAGACCAAGTTCTTCTCGTCAGTGACAGCTACCGAGGAGTACGAACCACTCGATCCCTCGTACTGGATCGAGAATCTCGTTTCCAAGGTTCGCTTTTCGGAGGCACTCGAGAGCCTTGTCAAAACTGTGGGAGAAGACGAAACCCACCTGGCCTTTGTCGAGATCGGGCCACATTGTGCTTTAGAAGGACCAGTCCGCCAGATAATGAATGCTCAAGCAAGGAAAGGGAGTTGGGCGTACTCGGCTGCTATGCGCCGCAATCGCGACGCTGCCCAAACTATCCTCGAGACGTGTGGTCAGCTCTGGGAGCAGGGTGTGTGCGTGGACCTTCAAAGGGCCGTGCTTCTGGGCCATGACCACCAGCATCTTTCGTTTAGGCCGGCGACGGATTTGCCAGCGTACGCCTGGGACCATTCAAAGAGACACTGGCATGAGTCTCGACTTAGCAAAGAGTATCGGCATCGGCGGCATGCACCACACGATCTGCTAGGACTTCGTCTGGTGGGAACCACACACATCGAGCCAATCTTTCGTCACATCCTCAGTGTGGACAATTCTCCCTGGCTACAAGAGCACGTTATCGACGGTTTCGCTCTGTATCCTGGATCAGCATTTTTGGTGCATGCAATAGAAGCGCTCAAACAAGTCACAGAAGACTCTGGCGAAAAGAAAAGCATAGAGCGCTACCGCTTCAAGACAGTGACTTTCAACAAGTCTATCGTAGTGCCCAAGTCGCCTGCCACGCTGGAAATCTTGGTGAGTCTTATGCCCGCCAAAGGCCTCGGAGAGAGAATTGGGATTCGCTGGTACCAGTTCCGAGTCACGTCGCAAGCCGCAGATGGCGCCTGGAATGACAACTGTCACGGATTTGTAGGATGCGAGTTCTCACGCGATACTGCTCTCTTCGGAGAATATTCTCAAGCATCGACGATTAAGCAGCAACTCCAAAAGCTCACCGAAGCATGCACGAAGCCAGTGTCAACATCAGACCTCTACGAAGGCCTTCGACGGAATGGAATCGAATATGGCGAGAACTTCTCCATAATTAGCGACTTGAAGGTGGGCGATCATGTTGCCATTGGTAGTATTCGAGTGCCAGATATTGCACAGTGTATGCCTTCAGGATACATGCAACCACATGTCGTCCACCCAGCAACCTTTGACGCCTTCATGCATGTCGCGCTGCCGCTTTATCACCTCTTCTGCAGCCAAGGCCCGGTAATGCTTACTTCAATCGAAGAAGCAAATATTGATGCCACCATGTTAAACAAGCCTGGAGACTGTTTAACGGTCGTTTGTGAGCTGAAACAAGCGCGTCGAAAATTCGGAGCAGTCAACGTCTCTATCATGCAAGATAATGGAGATGGTCATCTTGTCGAGGTCGGTTCTTTGAGGAATGAAGAGTTCCAAGGCATCGGAGAAGGTCCTTCGAAGGCCGAGACTACCACCCGGGAGGGTGCCATGAGTTGCATCCTGAAGTGGAAGCCTGTTGGGGCCAGTCCAGCGAGGCCCGTTGACCGGGATGAGCAGCAATTGCAGCTCTACCTGTTGAGTCAGAGTGCACAGGGATTTGCCGCATTGCAGCGGACACGAGACCGCCTCCTCGAGCAGGTCGCTGCTTCAATAGCTGTTGACAGCACCGAATTCACGAAAGACGACGCCATCCAAATTTTCATTGAGGACGACTCCGCGCCAGAAATGGAATTTGAAGATATAAAGAAGCTGGTACAGAAACAGAATTCCGTGCTTTGGGTCGCACTAGGAGGGAAGTATGGTCATTTTTCGTCTCCTACCTCACTGGCGAGACGCGCTGCCAGAGAAAGAAATCTTCAATTCGTTACGCTGCTGTATCGAGACGTCGTTGCGGATAGCACCATCCTCGGAGACGTGATTGGAGAAGTGATTGAAAGGTCCTTTATCAATATCGACAAGATCACTTCTGTGGATATTGTGTATAAGTTTCAAGATGGCAGTCTTTTCGTTCCGAGGCTCGAGTCGCATGGACCTTCAAATCTTTATTTAGAGCAACCGTCACCCCAGGAACAGCAAGAAATCATGGCGAAATTTCACGGTGAGAGAGCCCTGAAGTTGGATTTTAAGACCCCGGGATTGTTGAATAGCTGCTACTTTACCGAGATTGAAGATACTCCGAGGCCACTGGCACCGGATATGCTCAAGGTCAAAGTCCTGGCCCATGGACTTAACAGGAGCGATGTTGCACTCGCCATGGGAAGAGGAGATCCTGTGGGATCCATGGTGGGTGAGTTCGCTGGAGTGGTCATAGAACTTGGTGCGGTTGCAGAGGGGCGTTTCAAACGTGGTGATCGTGTCTGTGGCTGGGGAGCCACACCATATGCGAATATCGCCGAAGTAAAGCACCAATTATGCCAGCTGCTTGACGATTCGACCACATTCGAGCAAGGCGCTGCTATCCCATTAGCCTTCCAGACCGCATACCATGCCCTGGTGGACCTGGCGCACCTCAGCAAATCACATCGCATCCTCATCCATGGAGCGGCCGGTGCGGTAGGACAAGCAGCCATATCGATTGCTCGGCATATCGGCGCCGATGTCTACGCCACTGTCTCAAGTGACGACAAAGCACGATCACTTATGGAAGCCACAGGCATGACTCGAGAGCACATATTCTCAAACCGAACTGCAGCATTCCTTGGCCAGATTGCCCAGCACAATGACGGACAAGGGGTTGATGTTGTCCTTGACTGTTCATCTGGGGAACTCGCTGAGGCAAGTGTCCCCATTGTCGCAGAAATGGGCATCGTGATCAACCTCGCCAGCTCCGACTTCGAGTTCCAAGCCGCGCGGAACATGAGAAACATCTCATATGTCTCTGTAAATATGACAAGCTTCAAGGAGAAATATCCTGAAAGGCTGCAGGAAAAATTTGAAAAGGCCATGGCATTGTACAAAGCCGGATGTACAGGGCCCAGTCTTACTGTCCTGCCAATCACAGACCTCGAAAAGGCGTTCAGGTTGATGACAAGAAATGATTATACAGGGAAAATCGTCTTGAAGTCTGATGACAATGTTTATGTCAAGCAGGCGGCGGTGAAACTAACACTGCCTAGCTTGGGTCAAGGGACCTATGCAGTACTGGGGGGCACCATGGGCGTCAACACGGAGCTCTGTACTTTCCTTGTTGAGCGGGGAGCAAGCGACATAATCAGCATCGTGTCCAGGGACTCCATACACCATGAGGACCAGACTCCAATGGAAAAGGTGTGTAAAGGAAGGGCTAAGTATGAGCGTCTTGCAGTTGATCTCTCAAGCCCTCCAGATGCGAAAGCTCTGGTCGAAAAGTGCGAGGAGCGCTTGTCCACTCTGAGTGGTATCATAAGTGTCGAGTTTGGTGCTGAGACTGCCAGCTCGATCGACAACATGAGGTCCATGAGAAGCGGTGGCAGTTCTTCTCAGGCTGTTGCCTTACACCAGCTCCTAGAGCTGTGCGCATCTGAATTCATGATCACGATATCACAAAGTCCGTGGTGGGAAGAGAGCATTATTGGGCCCATACCACGTAAGACCGATTCTGCCGCGCGAAACGTGAGGCTGCAAATTCCTCAACCCCAAAGTTGGGAACTCCTGGAGCAGGATCCCAAATCCTTCGCTATGCTCTCGAGGATGCTTGACTATTGTCTGAGGAGGGAGGCCGAGCATGAAAGTCCATCCGAATTGTTTATGATTCAACCCCACCTGATTGATACTGATGAAGGACACGCCATACTGAGGAATGTGCCCCGACATCTGGCCGCGGACAATGGAGGTTCCAAGATCTCGGATACACCAACGCTCGAACAGAAACTGAGACAGGCACAAGACCAAGACGTTGTGAAAGAAGAGGTTGCTGCGGCGATTTGTGAACAACTTGCAACCTTCTGTGCCATAGATCGTGACGACATACGCCTTGACGCGTCAATTGTCGACCTTGGGCTTGACTCCCTTTTGGCCATTGAATTCAAGAACTGGATAATGGGTACTCTTAAAGCACCTATGCAAACAACTGAGATTCTGGACATGTCAAGTCTCCATGACCTGGTATCGATCATCCTTCGAAGATCTCAAATCATCAGCCGAAGTTCCGAACCAGACACAAACGGCACATCGGTGGAAGATGCTTCAGATGTAAGAGGTGCAGAGCTGATCAAAGGGAATATACAACCACACGTTGCAGGCAAAAGGCCGCCCCCGTTGCCACTGCCAAAGCTTAGTGACATTGTCGAGGCACACCTAAGGGACATGCGGCCCTTCGCCTCGGATGAAGAGTACAACAACACCCTGCGTTTGGCCAAGGAGTTCTGCACCGAGGGAAGCGTAGGATTTCGCTTGTATGAGCGGTTGCTAGCTTCCAAAGAGGCCGACCCGGAGAATTGGTACCATGACCTATACATGAACAGCTTGTACCTGCGCCGCAAGGGTGGACTGGCTCCTTTTATGCAGTTCTTCTTCACCCATCCTTTGAGTGATATTGAGCATTCCCAATCCGAGCGGGCGGCTCTCATTGCAGCAACATTGATTCGATATAAGAGAGACCTGGAGAACGGCCATATAAATCCACAGTACATGGACGAACAGCCTTTGTGCATGGACCTTTACAAGAACCTGTTCAGCGCATGTCGGGAACCCAGGGTTGGGCTGGACGTGTTCAAGTCCCACCCAGGCAATGACTTCTTCGTGGTTCTGTGGCGAGGACATGCCTACAAAGTCGACTTTAGTCACCTGCCTGTCGAAGAGAACATTTTCTCCTTGCTTGAGGCCGCATTTTCCAGCATTCTGAAAGACAAGCCAGATGGTGTCGACTGGGTCGGCATCCTATCAAGCGAAAACCGCGTATTGTGGGCCAGGAATTATCAAAAATTTGTAGAGGCCAGCGAGCAGAATGCGCGCTATGTTGCAAATATCCAAACGGCCGCTTTCCTCGTGTGCCTTGATGACGGAGCTCCTGGAAATGCAGAGCAGCGAGCGCGCCAGGTCCATTTTAGTGATGGATCGAATAGGTGGTTCGACAAGTCTATCCAGTACGTGGTATGCTCAAATGGCATCTCCGGAATGGTGGCCGATCATACCGGCATAGACGCTCCCACAGTACAAGGTATCAACTTGGCCATTGCAAAAGCAATTCGAAACTTTGATCCACGTCAAGTCAGAAAGCCCAGCAACGGTCTGCCATGGGAGCCAATGATGCACACCCAGTTTCCAGGGTCCCAGACAAGCATCCACAGAGCTCGTAAGGATTACGGCGAGAGTATTGACAAACGAAGACATTTCTTTCTTTCGTTGAATTTTGGATCGACATTCATGAGGGGCCACAAAGTGCCTCCCATCAGCGGTTTCCAGCTCATCGTCCAGCTAGCGTCTCGGTACTTCTTTGGCTACCTGCCTGCATGCTGGGAGACGGTCCTGCAGTGCCAATTCTACAAAGGACGGGTCGAAATCAATCAGATTATCACGATGGAAGTTGTTGAATTTGTGAAAGCGGTGGCAGATGATGCGGCACCGTTGTCGGTTTGTAGAGCAAAGTTGGTCAGGGCAGCTCAAAAGCATTCTGGAAATGTGCTGGCAGCAATGAGGGCGGGAGGCTTGAATCGGTTCCTTTCGATGATCCAAGAGATTGGTAAGGACGACGGCCTGGATCCAGAATTGTATCACGATCCTCCATACTTGCGCTCTCGACCCAGGAAGATCATGTGCAGTTCCTTCCAAACACATATGTCAGAGAACGGCTGCGCAATGCGCGATGATGATGCGATTTGGCTACATTTTGAGCTCGACTCGGACAGGTATGTTCCCTCCTCCGTCGGCGGTCGCCCGAATACTGACGTCGAATCCAGGGTAAAGTTCTCGGGCGTCGGTGAGAGCGGGCAGACGGAGAGATTCATTGCTGAGCTTCATAGGGCATCAGCGATAGTGTGTGAGATACTGACGTCTTCCACTCGACAAGAGTGACTGGACATGTAGTCTAGGCCGACTCACAAACATCTTGAACCTCAAGTTGAGATGAGATTCAAGTTCACGTCGCTGTCGCCGTGTTGGTGCCAAGATGCGTACCATTCCGCATGTGGTATCGAGGACTAACAGAGCTATTTAGCGACATGGTCTCCACAGTGTACCCAGGTACCATTCCGACTCCAAATGTGCTACTGTCACCTTACTAGGTCCTTGAATGAACCTGGCTGCGCTAGGACCTACAAATAACAGCAGAGAAACAGCAGAGATCGTCCAGTTTTATATGTATAAAGGCGAATAGAAATGCAGTAAAGAGACAGCCATAGTAGGCGGATGGCAGAATAGAGACGTAGGGCGCCAGAAGCTCACTAATATTGCCATGACTAAGCTCTACGGTGGAGTGTATTTGCCCAGGAGCGCAGCGCATGTCTGTTCGAGACATCTTCCGCGCGTACCTAGGTACTGGTTGCAGATCGCCGCGAAGTCGCGTCGTTAGCGATCTATCCAGACCACTGTGCTATCGATCTCAGTATCCGTCGACTTCCTCCTCCTATCACTCACATCATCTCTGCGCAGAAGGCCGAGCTCGCCGGCGCGCACAATGGCGCAAGCAGCGAGTGCAGAGCCGGCTGCATCCAAGCCAGAACAATCCGACGAGGCGCAGATCGAAGTGAAAACAGAAGCGAAGGAGGAAGACACCAGAGACGAGAAAGCGCACGCTGAGGGAGAAGCGGGAGAAGAACAGGATGATGCAGAAGCGGGCGAAGGACAGGATGGCGCAGAAGTGGAAGAAGAACAGGATGGCGCAGAACGGCCGGTCTCGAATGAACAGTACAAGGCGCTCAAGAATATTACCGACGTCTTGACGAACCATAAGATAAAACTCAAGGGAGATGAGTATGTACACTTTAAGAGGCAGCTGAGCAGATAGGAGCTAATGTTTGAGCCAGAGATCATTTCCCTTCCATGCTGTTCAGACGTATCCCCAACAGACGAAATCTTCCCGATTACCACGAAATCATCAAAGACCCTGTGGCACTCAGTACGCTTAAGGGCAAGATACAGAGAAAGCAGTACACAGGAATCCCCGAGTTTGTGCGCGACTTTGCACTCATTGTCCACAACGCCCAGATATACAACCGGCCGAATTCTGCCCCGGTGCGGGATGTATTTGAGCTGCAGAAGGTGTTCAAGGAAGAATTACAGAAGTTGGTTGATGAGGGCTTGGTCAAACAAGAAGAAACGGTCTTCCCAGATCTCGGCGAAATACCAGCTGCCACTCCCGAGCCAGATCCAGTATCTGAAGAAGAAGACAATGATGACGCCCAAGAGGACGACGAAGAAGATGAGGAGGAAGGCGATGACTCAGACGACGACCGACGCAGACGAAAAAGTCGGAAGGGCGGGAGGGCAAGCATTTCGGGACGCAAAGGTGGCGAGGAGACCGACGAGAAACTTAATGAAGGCGATCTTCACAAGCGTCGAGGACGGCCGCCCAAAGTGGACACACCCATGGAAGCCAGGATCAAAGCGATCTTGAAAGGCATTCGCAAGCCAAAGGACAAAGCAGGTAACATGAAAATTCGTCATTTTGAGCGACTACCCGATAAGACGGAGTATCCCGAATATTTCCTTGCTATCAAGGATCCTATCGCCGTGGATACGATTAAGAAGAAGGCCAAAAGGAAAAAGTACCAGTCTTTGGAACAATTCATGAAGGATCTTGACTTGATGTTCAACAATGCAAAACAGTTTAACGAAGACGGCAGCGAGATTTATCAGGACGCGGTGGAGTTGCAGGCTGAAGCACACAAGCTTCTCGAGATCGAGAAGGCCAAGCCAGACGAGGAGTACCTCATGGAAGATGGCCGGCGACCGTTGCCATCTGGAATTCTTCACAAAAACGAGCTCTGGAAAGTCGGTGATTGGGTCCATATTCAAAATCCTAACGACGTGACCAAGCCAATTGTGGCCCAGATTTATCGGACCTGGGAAGATCCGGAAGGTCAAAAGTGGATCAATGCTTGCTGGTACTATCGTCCGGAGCAGACGGTCCACCAGTACGAGAAACACTTCTTCCCCAACGAGGTCGTCAAAACCGGCCAATATCGAGACCATCGAATTGAGGAAGTCGTCGACCGGTGTTTTGTGATGTTCTTCACGAGGTATAGCCGAGGCCGTCCTCGGAACATCGATCCTACCAAGGAGGTGTACGTGTGCGAAGCAAGATACAACGAGGAAAAGCACAAGTTCAACAAGATCAAGACTTGGGCCAGCTGCCTACCCGATGAAGTGCGCGACAAGGACTACGAGATGGATCTATTTGACACGCCTCGGAAGATCAAGAAAGTCCCTAGTCCGCTGAAGCACCTTCTGAAGGACGATATGAAGGAGACCGATGAGACGCCGTCGCCTACATGGGGTCATCCCAATGCACCTCCTATCATCGGCGCGATTCACAAGCAGCCTCGCGATGAAAATGTGAGTAATTTCTGTCCTTTTTGCCTGTGTTTGCTTGCCACGAGTCATAACATGCCACTACATACATTTTACTGACACAATCTCTATCTAGCAATCGCCACCGCCTGAGCCAACACCACCACCTCCCCCGACTCCTCCACCACAACCAGTGCGGCCACCGTCGGCGTCCACAATGCAAAACATCCAATCTCGACCCAGCATGGACAGACAGACCAGTACCGGTTCCGCCGGCAATCTCCAGCCTCAACTCACGCGGCCATCTCCCTCAGTAGCCACGCCTCATATGGCTGCGTCATATCCGAAACAATCCATCTCCCCCGCTCCTCAATATGGCCACCGCCAAACCCTATATCAGCAACCACAACATCAACATCAACATCCACAATTACAGCCAAACATCGCTCCCCAGACTCCTAGTACCCCACAACAACAACCTTTGCCCTCCTACGTGCCGCAGCAACAATTACACCCTCCCCCACCGAACCTAGCCACAGCCGCCGCGGCACATCATACTGCCCCTTACGGCCCCGGCCACGCCAGCACCCCTGTTGCCCCAAACTATGTTCGGCCAACACAAGTGCAACAACAACCTGCCATGTATGCTCATGCTCCGAACGCCGTCGGTGTTGGGGAGCAGCGCGCCAGCGAAGTCTATGTCCTCTCCGAGCTGGCGAATGCAAGTATTCCCAAGCGGATCCGAGATCGATTCCCACAAGACGATCAGGGTCGGATCTTGTTCTTCACCAAACCGCCTGTCATTCATGACTGGACTGTCAGAGGGAGAGATGGCGAGCCGCTTGTCCATACAGAAAAGTATTTAGCGGCAAAGGTTGAGCGGGACAAGATCATCGCTACCCGCAAGCGCGCACGACAGGATGACAAGGTCAAGGTCGCCGCCGCCTCTTCTTTCAAACGAGTAAAGGAGACGAGGGGGCCTGCAGTGGCATGAAAGGTGCCGCACCGGAACACTTGAAAGTTGTACTACTAGTGTTGAATTCCATACAAGTACAGTAAGTGACGAGATCATGGAGCTTTGGGAGAATAAGGTACGGCACAGTTGTACTACTACTAGTAGTAGTACCGGGTACTGGTTTTATTCGTAGCAGGGCGCTGTCTGGGAAAAAAAGGGTTCATGCGTGTTACTACTACTAGGGATCACGTAAGAATTCAAGAAAAGGAAACGTTTGAGCATTGTACTTCAACTCGTATCCAGCGCTCCCCCCAGTCGCTCGAATCGAGCATCTCTCTCCCGCTTGAGGTCGTCCAGCTCGGCCTGTGCCCGGTTGACTTCGGCCCTTGAAGCCTCCAAGTCAGGCGGCAGGCCATGGAAGGCACGAATGCGAGATTCCAACACGGTGATCAGGGCTCTCTTGCGCCGCAGCGAGTCCTTTTTCGCCAAAAGAGCGGCCACCAAGTCGGACTCCTTGCCGCCGCCTTGTGACTCCTGGGCCGCCGCCTGTCGCTCTAGCGCGGCGATGCGGTCTTTGTACTCTGCGCATTTGATGGCTAGCTGTTTAGTTTCGCGCTGGTGTTGGAGCGTTTGTTCGTGCAGCCGTGCGTAGTGGTCCGCTGCTGCGGTTTCTGTTGTTGTTGGCGTCGTCGGCAAGGGAATCGGTAATGCTGAAGTTAGAGGGAAAGAAGCGGACTCTGGTGGTGAAGAAGTGGAAGCAGAGAGGTGGTTGTTGTCAGATGAGGGCACTGTCTCCCGTACGAAGTTGGCAGTGGCTTGTTGGATGTGTGAGATCTGGCGGTTCAGAGTAGATGTTAATTCGTCGATTGATGTGATTTGGGTCTCGAGATCAAACATTTCCCGTGTAAGGTTGAGGATTCGGGATTGTAAAGCCTCAATGGAACTGGGGGGATCCGAGTCCGACTGCAAGGGACAGCCCAGCAGAACGGCAGATTTGGCGAGAGACTCGAGAGCTTGCTTTGATGGCGGTGGAAGTGATGATTCTAGTAGACGGGAGAGGGACTCTCCATCCAAAGTCGGCCGCGGTCCGGCGGTCCCCAGTTCTTCTTTCTGAGCTGCTGCTACCAGCCCCCGGACGTGGTCTGCCGCGATGTTCTCGGCCATCAGATTCTGCAAGGCTTTGAGTGTCGCCGCGTTGCGTTCGACATAAGGCGCCGGTGACGGGTGGTATAGATCTGATAGCCATGACTGCACTAGCGACCAGGAGTGCGCTTCGAGGGCGTCGGCCCGCGCTTTGGATGGTGATGCTTGCATTGTTTCGGATTGCAAATCAGTGCGCCTAGCTGGCTCGTATATAGCTCTCCTCATAGCGTGTACTTGGGCGGTCGAGGTGGTGGTGGTATTGGCAGCTGAACATAGAGAGGGTGAGGAATATGTTTGTGGATCGAGACGGCAAGGGGCACTTCAGCCTCGTCAAAACACGAAACATTGGGGGCTTGTACGACTCGAGCCGCACGGCTCGACCACTGCCTCACGAGTCATGAGCCGAGTCCTGTCAAGCCCATCCGGTCTCACTGCTGCCATTGTCACCTCCAGACCTCCCAGACCGAGTCAACTATGGATATTGCTCCTGGACAGATTGGTCGCTCCTTCACGGCGTTGAATATCCTTGCCGACATGAGCGTAGTAGCACAGCGTCATGGGCTGAATCCAACACCAGCTGAAAGACAATACCTAGGTACACACCTCTGGCGACTCAGGTTTCCAAGCAAGTCCGAACACTTCCACGGTCAGGTAGGCATTGATTGAAGCGTTGAAGTCCCTGTCCACAGGTTGAGTTCCTTTATTGTCTCACCTGGCCTCAGCAGGTTCAGCTCCGGCAGTACCCGTCACCATCATCAGCCTCGTCACAGGGTAAGCATTCAAAAGCAACAATGATCACCTGAATGGCGCCTCTTCCGCCTCATCATCGATCAGCGTAGCCGCTGGATCATTCAAGTCGATCATCCAGCTGGACGCCAACAAGATCGCTGGAACTGTGGTAAACTGGCCTGTTTCAGTGTCATTGGCGCTTCCAACAGTGACCAAATAGGACCAGTGCCGCAATGTTGGATGATATTTCGTACCACCTGCCTCGGTTTTCCAGTGTATACCAGGTAGCTTTCCACTGATGCGCTCTTTCCTCTCGATGGGCAGGGAACGTCGTGGCATCTTGCAACTGCCCATGCCGCCCTCCGCTGGCTTCAAATTGCCATTGATTTGCCTTCCTGACTTGCAATTCTCCCCTCCAAGCACCCTTCATTAGCATTATCCCCTCATCTCTTTCTGTCGGCTCCTTTCATCTTCCACTTGTCCTACTATATCATTATCGATACGACCCGTCGATCGCTGGCCTCCTCGGAGCGAACCTCAAAGCCACTGTCTTTAGGGTTCTTCACCATG
The DNA here is from genome assembly GCF_000230625.1 of Exophiala dermatitidis NIH/UT8656. Taxonomy (NCBI): domain Eukaryota; kingdom Fungi; phylum Ascomycota; class Eurotiomycetes; order Chaetothyriales; family Herpotrichiellaceae; genus Exophiala; species Exophiala dermatitidis. The sequence goes on along the minus strand of NW_008751650.1, from coordinate 2,790,639 downwards.
CCTGGATCATGGAGAGCGTCGAAGCGAGTCGAGCGTGTTGAACAAAAGGCAAATGAATCTCTTCTCGAAGCTCAATCACGCAGCGATGCAGAGTTCTCCCAGGTTGAGGCCAGCCTGCCGAAACGTTATACTAGGGCTGATACAGGCTTCTTGGACAAGAGAATGAGTAGGATGCAGTGGATCATGGCTATAGCAAGGCATACTGACACTAGAGATAGGTCTCCTTGGTTCACACAATCCCTTCGGCAGGAAGGCATGCCCCAGGGATAACACGGTGTGGGTTTTCGACAACACCGCATATAGGCCCGTTAGGCCAGGCAAAGACGAAGTTCAGCCATAGGAGGCTGAATTTGTTTCCTGCTTTTTCGGATCCGGACGACGAGATGTGACGACGAAACCTCTCAACATCCTTGCCGATGTCATGGGGCTCAACAGCAGCAGCAGCGCAGAGGATCCGGAAGTCAAGAAGCGAATGGAGGAGAGATTGAAGCCCCTAGTCATGACAGTTGCACCTGCACGCACGGTGGATATCCTGATCCCGTCTCTTGATACGGATGGAGGTCCCCAAAGGCAGATCCTTGGCCCTTCCGGTACAGATGGACTCAGCTCCCAAACGCTGGTGGTGGGAGGCAATGACGATGCTGCCGGCAAGACTATCACCTCTACCGGTGACAGCGAGCAATTTCCAAATCTCCAGTGCCAGACACGCTTCGTCGGACCGACAGGATGGGCAATCATATCTGATATTGACGACACGATCAAAGTCACCCAGACGACTAGTCCCACCGGGATTCTGCAATCCACGCTGGCAGACGTGCCCAAGAGCATCCCTGAAATGGAAGTATTCTACAAGGTGCTTGCGGAATCGTTCAATTCTCCTGCTTGGTTCTATGTCTCGGCAGCTCCTTACAACCTGTACCCATTTCTGCACGAGTTCCTCAACCAGCATTATCCACCGGGAACTTTGTTGCTTCGCGATGCTCGTTGGGCGCACCTTGGTGGGTTGCTACAATCCTTCACGGCCGGGGTTCAAGATTACAAGACTGGTCAGATTGAGAAAATCCAATCCTGGCTTCCTAAACGGCAAGTCATCTGCATTGGCAATTCTACCCAGTCAGATCCAGAGACATACGCCCAGCTCTATGCCAAATACCCTGGCTGGGTCAAGGCCATTTATATCAGGAAGGTGACAGATGCTCCACATATGGAGGAGAAGAACAAGAACCAGAGATTTGTTGAGGCATTCAAGGATGTCCCCGATCATGTTTGGCGGGTGTTTGGCCGGCCGGAAGAGCTCTCTGATCACGTCAAACATCTCGCTGGACTGGCACACCCGGGGTTGATTGGCAACCTGCTGGCTCGCTGGTGCCAGGGAGAACACGGCACCAAAGCAACGCCTCCAAAGCCGCCTCAGAACACGAAAAACGCCGAAGCTGAAATGCAGCAGGTTCTTAACGCAGCACTGAGTGAGGTTAAAGCGATCCCCAGAGTATAGATAGCCACTTACTCAACCAGGGAGAAGGTCATGTTGCCCCCTGGTTTAAGGGCGCGCGCTGGTCCTGTACTCGTTCCTCAGGAGTTGTTCGTTCAGAGAATACCCTGCCACAAGCGGGGTCTGAGGGCTAGACTGTGAGCGAGACAGCCTGCAGAATAATAAAACCGGCGTGAAGGGCTGAGCGACCTGACGGGTATAGATTACATGTTTCTTGCCAGGGTCGACTGACTGACTATGGCCGCGAGTTTTGACATCCTGACTCGTATGGTGGATTCCATGACCCGTGGAGCATTTGAGAAGCAAGATACACCTCCTCTCAGGTAGATGATATACCATTGGTATACCAAAGCATTCGACGGAGTGCCTACAGCGATACTTGTACCTTAGGTAATCAGCTGAAAGTCCACAATACCTACTGGCAGACAAGTCCCAGCCCACCACTGCAGCAGCCCAACTGGAACTCGACCATATCTTACCTAAGATGCAGCTGACTCAGCAGAGGGAGGCAGGCCTTGGCATGCCTTTTCATCACGTGATCGGGTATTCTTCGCGACGTTCGTCGCTCAGCGCACTTAATGCTGGTGCTGCGAAATTCATGCTTCGTGTCGAGGAAAGGCATAATCGTCCCTCCATCCTCCGCGCCGGAATATTTGCCCTGATCCTACTGTCGCACCACTTCCAAACCACTGTCCAAGATGCCACAAGCCTTCGACAAGTGCAAGGAGCGGCCGGCGCACATTGACGAAATCCTGAACGGCCTCAACCGCTACAATCCCGAGACGACGACCACATTCCAAGAATATGTCACGCAACAGTGCGAGGAAAAGTTCTTCGACGCCTATGCGTGCCTGGCGCTTCTGAAATTGTAAGCAAAAGCCCCTGCAGAAAGACGCTGTTTTGGTTACTTGTTTATGATGAAGAGAATTTTCATGACTTTGTCCTACGGGAATCATGGAGATGGAATATTAGCTCTATCTGAAATCTTTCTGCGGTTGTCCTTATGCCAGCAGTTCAGCTTGTGATGGAGGGTTCCAAGCGCTAACATACTTGGAATAGATACCAATTCAACCCACAACTACTCCATCCCGAGACGGTGACGAATATCCTCGTCAAGGCCCTCACTGTTTTCCCATCGCCCGCATTTTCTCTCTGCCTCGCCCTCCTCCCTCCCTCAACCATCCCATACCAGCCAGGAAACACCTCGATCCCGACCACGGATTTCACCGAGTCGATACAGAAGCTGACGCGGCTCAACACTCTGCTCGAATCGGCGCAGTATGATATCTTTTGGTCCACACTCGAATCGGATGATCTGTACGCCGACTTGTACGCCGATGTGGTAGGATTTGAGGACTTGGTGCGGATACGGATCGCAGGAGAGGTTGGAAAGACCTTCCGGCTAATAGATCTGAGTGTCCTCAGCTCATGGCTCGATTTGCGGGGTGATTCGTTGGTCAAATTCGTCCAGACAGCTTGCGGATGGAAGGTCAATGGTCAACAAGTGGAGATCCCGGCAAATGCGGAAAATGAGGCGAAGAGCGAGGTCAAGGGAGAGAGGGTTGGTGTCGACATGTTCGGCCGTGTCTTCAGAAGAGCGTACGAAGCGCCGGCATGAGCGGGGCACAACTCAGAGATCGAGTGGACGTTGTTCGTGTGGTGAGGATTGCGCGCAATAGAGCAGGATTGGGAAATCAAAAGTTCGCAGCTTCGGACTGGGGGCAATTCTTCGGCGCCGGCCAGAGGCATGCTGGCTTCGATTCTGCCAGACGCGTCGAACCGGATTGCCCTGAGTGGACTATCTGTGTCCAATGAAGCCTCATAGGCGCGGCAGTTTCGCTATGGCTCATCTTTCTAGTAGAAGTGCTCGCGGCTCTGTCCCTCGTTGGCCGGACAGTTGCTGTCGCTTGTGATGGCTGCACCACAGTGGTGTTTCGGATCGGATAAGACAAAATGGATTTACGAGTGAAGGGCCAGAGTCATGCAAATGCAAAGGAACCCGCATTATCAAGTTCGTAGGCGATGCAGATTTCCTGAACCTGATGCTCCGCCAAAACTCGCTTCCACCGTTCGCTACGAGACACGTAGAACTGTACATGTACTATACTGTACCTCTTTATTGCGGGCTCGCGTGCAGGGCTCCCGGGCTGCTGCAACTTAATAGAGGTATGTGACGACCTGGTACTAGCGACTACCTCGACCGCCGCGGGAACTAAGAGTCTGCGGAGACGGTTCCCGGCGTTGGCAGGCAGCCTAGATGCCTGAGGCGCCTATAAACTGGACTAGAGGGTGACTATTTCAGGCAACTACAGTACCTAACTGTACCGTGACTCGTCCGGTTAGTGGCTGCACAGTGCTGCCTCCGAGTCTCCAGGCTTGCGCCTCGCATCATGATCACCGCGACCAACTTCAAGCGGGAGATGACATCGTCCAGACATCAACGTTCAGCTGGACAACTTGAACAATCACCGTTGCCATCACATCACACATCACACATCTCAAATCTCACATCTTGTCACATAGCATCGCCATCAAAAGCCCGATTTTATCCAGCGGACTCCCGGTCCCAGCCGGAGACCTTACCATAAGACGCGAGAAGCATATCATCAAGCCCACATATGCCTGACCCTGCCGGTCTTCTGCAACTGTGGCGGCTGCATCGACTCATTGCTCGTCCACCATCATGATCGCGCCAACGCCCCCTTCTCTTCTCCTGCTCGACCTGCCGGACGAGATCTTGATCAGTATCCTTGGATATCTGGACATCCCTAGCCTGCGCAATGCCGTCCTGGTCTGCAAGCATTTCAACGGTCTGGCAGAACCCTTCTTGTATCACACTATCGAGATACTCAATGGCCTGCAAGCCGCCGCGCTATCTGCAAGTCTGTATGCCAATCCACATCGTACCACCTGGATCCGCTCTCTCCTGGTGTCCACTAAGTTTGGCGAGGATGAGGGCCTGAACACGTTGCCGCCGCACATGGCCGAGATGCGCAACCTTCAGGAATTGTGCCTCGAGACTCCCGATTGTAATGCCAAGTTTCCCGACGAAAGGGTCGGTTGGGTTAACCTCCAGGACCGATATGAACGAATCTTCGAAAGCGCCTCTGCCGTCGTGCCCCAGTCGGCCAGAGTCCTTCCGAATCTACGAAAATGTAGGCCTTTCCACCAGCTAACACTATTGATGGCAGGGCTGACTTATCCTAGGTACATTACATTTCGTGGATGGCCAGAAGGAGATGTACTCTATGACCAGATACCCCATGCTCTTTCTGCACCCCAACCTCCGGTCCCTGACCATCTCTTGTGCCAGCACCGACTTCCCTGACAAGCTGCTGACACCATTCCATGGCGATCAATCGTTGATCAAGTCCATGAATCTCGAGCATTTACATCTCGAAGAATGCGACATCTATTCTCCATCCTTGGCCATCCTCCTCAGCTTTCCCCGGGCTTTAAGGTCTCTCAAAATCAGCGAGGGCATCCGCTATGATGGCATCTTCACCGCTCGGAGCAGCCGTTTGCATGGTAATGTGACGCCTTCGTCTTTTGTGGACGCGCTTTCCCAGCATTGCACCGACTCTCTTGAACACTTGTCTCTGGCCCTGGGATATATGCGGCAGGGGTTCGAACAGATTAATCAGCCGGGTTCTTTTCTCAATTTGACGGCATTCCACGCTCTGAAGCAACTTGATCTGGACGTTCGTACAGCGAACCTTGTTAGGGTGCGCGGAAATTGCGACCATGCCACCTGGAGAAGACTGCCACCTAACTTGGAGACGTTGAAGATATTCGGCATCCCTTTCGGTGAGCGGCCGCCTTTCCGTGCGCGGAGACGAGTTTGGCTGCCCTTTGAAACTTGCCTTGTGAAGGAAAAGGCAGGTCACGGAGTGCGCATGCTCAAGAACCTCGTATGTTCCTACGAATATTATCGAGAAGACGACGAGGACCCGCCCATGAGTGTCACCGATGATGATGACAGCATCTTCGAGACTAGCCAAGTGGTGATTTCTCAACAACGCATGGCCGATCGATGTAATGAATTGGCGCCGCTTTTTAGGCGACACGGAGTGAGATTGGAAGTCGAGGTCGTGGTCCTTCCGAATGGCTTTATCCCGCCGTATTTGCACACTGAGGAGAAGCCGAAGTCGTATACCTTTTGGGAATCGGCTCCAGCCTGAGTATTGTGGAGTATGCCCCGTCCATGAGACTCTCCTTGTATGGCGACAATGTGATTTGGAATACTTTTGTGGAGAGTGGGCGCAGCAGTGGTGGATACCAAGCCCCGACAGGTTATGACAAAAAGAAAGCTTGAACAGACTCCACCGAGAAATGACGCAGTGCAGCCTTGCTGAGACTGCCTCGAACGGTAGTATCTCCAAAATAGTATCACTATACCCCATCGCGGCCACGACTATTCAGGATGCAGGTCTAGCACGACAGCGGAGGGAATACACGTGGAGTGCCTGCATGCTCTAATGTGGCCATCTGTCACGCTGGATGGGTATCCGCCAGAGTCCGCAGGCAAACTCACAAGCTGACTGGAAGTGCTCTTACAGGCTGAGGACGGTTTGAGGATGTGTATGTTTACTGATCAAATCTCGGTGGTCGCTTACATACTCACAGACTTTCGACTGAGTCAGCCAGGCCCCGGACGCCTCTCGCTTGGAGACGCGTATTATTGGATGGTTTCCAAGTACAGTCGATCCTTGTTCCACAAAGGTCTCGAAACAATTTGTCCAGCCATCATCCTGCCGGTTGCTGACAACGACATACAACGATATGAGCTTGCCCAACACCTGCAATGTTCCCAAGGTTGCCATATCAGCATGTGTGCAAGGCATCCCTTGGCTTACGTACTTTTTGTCAACAGACTCGACATTCAGCCCTCACTGCAGTAGGGGAAGACGCCACGTACCTGAGTCTGGACTTTACACGTCGAATCTCCCTCAATTGTTTTGGTCCCCGAGTCCGAACGATGTGTTACCCGGTATACAATGGTTGGTCCCCGAATCCGAATGATGTGTTACCAGGTATACAATGGTTGGTCCCCGAATTCGATATGCTGTGTTATACCATGGACCTGCACCAGAGCAGCCGGGTAGGTATATACTTTAAAAAGAGAAGTGTTCTCTCTTGTTTCTGTTGTCTTCTCGTGTAGCTGTTGTGCTTGTTCTCTCCTCCTTTTGAGCTTCTGTCTGCCATCGTCACTATGGGTAACTCAGTGGTCGACATCATGCAAGACTCGGTCCTCGGACAGATTATCAGAGTGATCACCCGCAACAAAGTCTTTGGCTTTCCCGAGGACGACCCCAACTTCAAGATACCGTGGGAGGAATTATCTATAACCGAAAAAGAGAAGGAAATCGAAGCAGAAGCCGAAGCAGAAGCAGGCAGCAACGTCGATCTCGACATGGACAACAAACCCGCCCTTGTACAAGATGGCCATGGAGCCGCTTATGCTCCGACTCAGGAACCCGCCTTGCCTCATCATGGCCAATCCGCCACACATGAAGACTTGGACATGGAAGCTCGTGACCACGGCCTGACAACCATCCCCACGGCTCGCTCAACGGCCTCCTCGCACTCCCACATCGGAGTCGTGACAACACGAACAAACACTCGCGAGCGAACCCGCCCTTGGAGCCGCGAACGGTTCGAAACCGAACAGGCCGAATCCATGGAACGCCAGCAGAGCAGTGTGATTGCTCCCCAACGCACCGCCGACGGCGTCATTCTTGTCGATTGGTATACCACGGACGACCCGGCCAACCCCCAGAACTGGGGCAGTTGGAAAAAGGCCTGGGTGGCTGCTGTTATTTTCATGTACACTTTTGCCGTGTATGGCGCCTCTGCCATTTATACTTCGGCAGAACCGCAGGTCATGGCTAAATTTGGTGTTGGTGACACTAAGGCCGCGCTCGGGTTGAGTATGTATGTGTTGGGATATGGAATGGGGCCGATGGTGAGTAGGGGTATCCTTTTTCTTCCAGCAGTGTTTCTTTTGGTTTCCCCCCCCCCCCGCTTTCCCGATTCCTCATTTGCATCAGTACAACTCCTTGTGTTTTACGTGGTCTATTGATCACTTGGGTTCACTGTCTTGCTGGACCTTGGTTCTGGTTCGCTTTCTCGTTTTGTCCCCCTTACTACCTGGCACATTGTTACATGAGATGGTACTGGTACTGACCATACAACAAACAGCTCTTCTCGCCGCTTTCAGAGTTACCGGCAATTGGACGCAATCTGCCCTATGTCGTATCGTTCGGCCTGTTTGTGATTCTGTGTATTCCCACCGCATTGGCCGATAGCTACGCCACGCTTTTGGTGTTGCGGTTCCTGACGGGGTTCATGGGCAGTCCGTGTCTGGCTACGGGGGGTGCTACGATGGGTGATATGGTAAGTCAAACCTAGCCAAACCCCCCACATCATCTTCATATGCCTCATATGCCTCCCCTTTCCATTCCCGCCTTTGCTTTTCGCCCCACGGTCCACTATTCCTCTTTCTCCAAGGCCAGGTATAGGTATCTAGGGTTTCTGGCGCGTGTCACCAAACGACGACGCAATCTAACTCTACTACTTGCGCACTTTCTTCTTCCCATTGAGCCATTGATCCATTAACGACGACCACCACCTCTCTCCATCCACTACCGTACCTCACCACCCATATCCCAACCAAACCATACCTACTAACATTTCTTTTTGTTTTTTACCAGTACTCCCTCCTCAAACTTCCATACGCCCTGACGGCCTGGGTCGCCGCGGCATTCTGCGCGCCCGCCATCGGCCCGTTACTTTCTGGATTCAGCGTCGTGGTCAAAGGCTGGCGCTGGGCACTGTGGGAAGTGCTGTGGTGTTCGGCCCCGATTTTCGTATTGATGTTCATCTCCATGCCGGAAACGAGCGCCGCCAACATTTTGTTGAGACGAGCCCAACGTCTGCGCAAACTCACCGGCAACCCGAACCTCAAATCCCAGGGCGAAATCGACCAGGGAAATATGACGTTTAGGCAAGTGGCCGTGGATCAACTGTACAAGCCGATTGAGATCTGTGTCAAGGATCCGGCGGTGGCGTTTACAAATGTTTATACGAGTTTGATCTACGGTAAGACATGCACTTTTTTCCCACTCCCACGCACGCACACACCGTTTTGATGGACACTCTTCGATAGACCCACTGTCCGAGGACTGATGATTGCTAACGCTTCACTAATAGGAATCTATTACTCTTTCTTCGAAGCCTTTCCCCTCGTCTACATTTCCATCTACAACTTCAACATCGGACAACTCGGTATCGTCTTCACATGCATGGTGGTCGGCTGCATGCTCGGAATCATCATCTACTGTTCCTACGTGTACTGGTATCTCGAGCCCGATATCTTGGCACATGGTCTCCGGGCCCAGGAACATCGCCTTGTCCCCGCACTGTTTGCAGTCACATTGATGCCCGCGGGTATATTTTGGTTTGGATGGACGGCTGACCCCAAAATACATTGGATCGTGGGGATCATTGGGATTACGTTTTATGCTGTCGGCGCCTTTTTGGTCTTTCAGTGCATTTTCATGTATTTGCCCCTCACGTATCCGAGGTATGCGGCGAGTTTGTTTGCGGCGAATGATCTGTGTCGGTCGGCGTTGGCGGCCGGCGCAATTGTTTTTGCGAGACCCCTGTATAAGAATCTCGGCGTGGGGAGGGGCATTAGTGTCTTGGGCGGGTTGTTGGTCGGTGGTGTCCTGGGCACTTGGGCCCTTTGGTATTACGGGGCGAAGTTGAGGGCTAGGAGTAAGTTTGCGACGAAATAATGGGAAGGAGGAGATGGGGATGGGAAGGAGAGAGAGAGAGAGAGTGTGTGTGTGTGACAGAATTGCGCATTTGCCTGAGTGACTGACTGCCTATGCATGACTCGGCCATTGATGCGGTCGGTGACCATGGGTTTGAGAAGGTTTCAATATCTGTCGCCGCTTGGTGTTGGTGCTAGATGTGCCAGTGGTGTTACTGTTGGTGCCAGTGGTGTTACTGTTGGTGTTAGTGGTGTTACTGTTGGTGTTAGTGGTGTTACTGTTGGTGCTGGTGTTACTGTTGGTGTCGATGTTGAAAAGCCGTTGGTGCAGCTCGTCCTCGAAGACTTCACTTCGGGTCGCTGTCAACGCAATACTCCACTCGGTCTTGATGGGCGCAAAGTCAGCCTCGGTTTGTCGTTGACGTGTTGTTGTGGTGGTGGTCGAGGCGCAAAGCCCCTGGTTCGCGCTCCGTTCTCATTCCAGGCTGTGTTTATAAACATAGAATTATATAGAATTCAACATAGACATTATGGACACGGACGAAAAGAGTGACTGTCCTCGATCTAGACGATCTGAATCAATTTTCCCGTTGAGAGCCATCAAGAATCAAGTCTGAACGTACTAGTACACACTTCTTTCAACCATAATTATTACCTATACAGTGTAAAATGTCCTGTCTTTATTCATGTGTAAACCCTCCATCCTTTCCCCAAGTTTTATATTTAAACATTTGCGGCAACACCCTCTTGGTCTGCAACCTTGGATCCTACTTCATCTTTCCCCGAATCAAAGGGTGCACTTGCGCCTACATCCTGATCTTGTTCCGTATTCTCCCTAGGCTTCCAAGTCATGCTGTTGTTTCTCTCTCGTCTGGCGTGCTTGAAAGCCGTCACATCTGCATCATGAGCAACACGTGCCAACCAGCCAGCTTCACTGGACAGAAACATCTCAACTTCGGCATCAGAAGGCCAGCCAAGTGGCGCACATTGCGTCCTGACCTCTTCCAAAGTTTGTGCAGGCACCAAGAGGGGTGTCCGGAACCACTCATGACCATGGCCATCCGATGAACTCGAAGAGTATCCCTCGAGAAGCAGACGGATCGCGCACAAGACTCCGCGGAGTGGCGGGAGCTCTCCGCCGGATAGTAGATTATGGTCCAGTTCATCGGCATGAATAGAGCCTTGGTACATGTTGGACGCCGCGAAGGTTTCGGCATGTTCGTTCAGCCAACGAACTAATGCCACGAGGCTGTCAATATCGTGCGTCGATACTAGCACCCTGACTAACAGTCGAAGATCGCGTTGATCGGGAACAACCAAAAGCGGAGTACTGGCTGGAGGGAGGAACGCTGCGACTCGCCGTCCGTACACAGCCTGCAGAAAAATCGATTTTGCAAACAGACCCAGTCGTGTAGGTGACAATTGCAGGCGTCGGTCCTTGATCATCGCAGATACTATGCCTGCGGCGTGTCTGAATGTCGCTAGATCGGCATGGACGCGATGTGGTCTTTCCGAGGGCCCAAACGTCGTCCACAGTCGCCACCACATGTCATATTTCATCCCCCGTAATATGGCAGGATCAACTTGAAGCCTACCGTCTGCAGCCGCAATCTTAGTCTCGTTCAAGCAAAAGCATGCACCTTCGAGCAGTGCATTCCAAAGACGAGAGTCGCTCGATCGTGCCACACTCAATAACTCCCATGCATACCCAAATGGGGTTACAGTCTCTCTGATGCCCGTCTGCTGAGCTCGCCATTGCAAAATAAGCTCGTCATCAAAGCCGTGCCTGGCCAACAGTCCGATTAAAGCGGCCAAAGCGTGGCCTGGAACAGCGTTGAGAGCATTGCGTATCACAGTGAGAGAGTAATCTTCGGCCTGACATAGCACACGCTTCGTAAGAGCATCCCACCTACTATCATGAACATAGGCAAAGCCAGCCCTCACGTCCGGAGCATTTCTCAAGAGTGCACTAAGCAGATGACCGCCTGGCCTGATGCCCATTTGTAGCATATGCTGGTAGAACTCCTCTGCAGAAGGAACGTCCTTCTCAATGTAGATCAGATCCCTGGGATTGGTGGAATCTTCGAATACCTCTTTGACATCTCCAGGTGTATATGCAACTCCAGCACGAGAATCTGCCGCCACGGTTTTGACAAGTAACTTCTCCAGCATAGCAAAATAAGGTTGATAGCGTACTTTCGATGAGTCGGTCGACTTTTCGTAGGCACAAAAAGAAGCCCAGGCCTCTCTCCTGCTCCTAGTAGCCCGTATACGTGCTGCCCAGAGATCTGGCCCATCCGAAGCACGGGTCTGAGGGTCCAACAACGTCCACGGTCGCGGCGGCGGAGTGAGAATCGCTCGAGTTTGGATAGTAGGACTCTTGTCTGTATCCCAGCCTGCCAACACCGCAGCGCTCCTTTCCCATTCGCCGTGCGCGTAGCCGGCCTCATTCATTCGTCGTAAAAGTTTCATGACACGACTTTCCTTGCCCGGATATTCCAGGTCCTGCTCGATCCCCGATCTAATCTGCCGCCATGGCGGCCAGGATGGCGATTTTGCTTCCGCCCATATCCGCTCACTCTCCGTTTTGCGGTGCAACAACTGCACCGTGATAAGCGCTCGGTAGCCCTCACGCGTGAGCGGCAACTGAGGCTGAAAGGCAACCATGAGGCGGACCAGCCTTAACTGTGCGTTCTGCTGTTGAGGATATGCGTTGAAAGGCGCCGTGGCTGGCGACAAGGCAATCAGGGTTAGAAAGCGGTTGAAGAGGTGAGTCAAACGCTGCAACTCCGGCCTCTCGAGCAGACGCTCTGTTGCGTAGTAGTCGGAGAAAAGGTGTCCAATGATCAAGCTGATGTCTTCGAGACAATCAGGCGCCACCCGACGAGCATGCCGCAGAAGTCTGACTACCAAAGACACCCGAGTCACCCAACCCCATCCAGGATAATGCTTATTTTCTTGTGCCATGCGTAGATCGGTCAAGATGCTTTTGATGAGTTCCTTTAGCGCAAAGTGACTGATATGGCTGGCGCGAAGGAGCTGTAAGAGTATGAATTTGGGTGGAGGCTGGCTTCCAGATCTCCGCAAATCGTCCGTCAAGAGCGTATACCTTTGCACAGCAATGTCGATTGTCGAAGAGGAGAGAATCCACGACCAACTTGCCACATCTGTAACATCAAAACCTGTGGCCGCGAGCACTTTGCATGACGCAGCATTGAACGTGGTCCGCAGGTTTTGAGCAAGAGTACCGTCCAGGTGTTCTGCGTCCCAATCTACGGCTGAGTCTTGGAGGATAGGCTCAATATTGTAAAGGTAGTCCAAAAGCAGTTTTCGAAGAGGTGTCGACGACCTGAACGATGGAGCAAGAGGAGTTTCAGCGTCAACAATGCCATTCTCCCAGTCCACGGTATTCATGTATGACAGGTCGATTTTCCGAGGCCTAGCATGGGAAGGGAGGAATTTCGACAGCTGTTTGGAAACCCGTTGGCGAGAAGCCTGGCGCTCAGAGCCAGGCTCACGCTCGGTTGGATAATATGCCTCTTTCTGGTCGACTTCCGAATCATCCTTCCTGGCTGAAAGAAGACTGCGTCGAACCTCCTCCCACCTCAGAGGAACAGACTGAGACTGCCCAGCGCTCTGTGTACTCAGGGTAGGTAAACTTCCACCTGGTTTTTCAGACCCTTCATCGCGCTCAGTCTTGAGTGCGGTCCACGAGGCGGGTCGGGACACAGCAGGCAACTGCTTCTGCTCCGATGAGCAATGCCGAACTCCATGTTGGCCGGGTAATGACGAGTACACAAGGGCGATCTGAGCGTGTTAGAAACAACCACAGACAGGTCCACACATGTAGGAGCCTTACCACATGTCTACCGCAGGGAAGACGTCGAGGAGCACTCGGGAAGCAAGATATTACCGATCGGACGTTGACCATCCATTGATGCTTCGATCGGGAAGCAATTGGGCCAGGCTGGGTGAAGAGACGCTTTCTTGAGTATGAGAAGTGTCCCTTACACAGGGCTACCCTCGGGCCGGACGAGCACAAGCGTACATGCGCCAGATGGGTAAAGCTGTAGTCTTTATCGGCGGTTGTCTGTATTGACCTCGAAATGTGTCCCAACACAGCGAACCACTCGAAGTTTGGAGGAGGACTGGACGCCAAGCGCAGTCTGTGGCTAGACGCGCTAAACGTGTCTTAACAGGAGAATTAGTCCAAACTCGGAATAGTGTCCTCTGTCCACGAGTGACCGCGAAAGACTTGCACCAGCCTTGCCATGCACCACCATTCAAGTTGCACGTCCGCATCTCGCACTGCTACCAAATACAGTCTCCAAAACGCTCCATTTGTCGCGACCCGCGACTTGACTTTCAACTCATATTTGTCTTGCAGTTGGACTGGGCAGTCGATGCCGACACGAGGCGCCTCAAATTATTATCCTTTTGTCTCTTTTCAATTCACATAAGGAGCAGTTGGCTTGCCCTGTGTGCGCGTCCGAATAATAGCAAACGCCGGGTCCATCTTCTCCCTTGTGGACTTTCTGCGCAGCCCTTCGCGCAGTTGACTATTCAATTGCGAGCAATCCCAATCTCAACGGCGCAACCCAGCGGAAATCGGCGCTATCATACACCAACAGCTCACTTCCAGCCTAATGATACTTTCTTAAGAGTCCACCTGCATGTGGTCACGCTCATCTGAGTTCCCGCCTTGTCAAAACCTCACGATCAAAACTCCACGACATCCACTGCAGAACCATCATGACGGAAGTGAATGGTGTCTCTCCGCCGGACGCCGCTAACTCGGCGTCAACCACACACCTGGGGAAGCGCAAGCGCACAGCGTCTCCAGATATTTCCAAATCGCCTGCGAAAGTGAAGGATTCCCCGCTGCAAGCCTCTCTGCAAGAAGTTTTACGAACTCTCCGCAAGTATGTCTTCTCTGCGCGTGTTGTATTTCACACATTTAATAATTATGCAGACATGATTCCACACCGTCCTTGCTGAAATATCCTCTATCCACGACCACGGAAGCTCCGGAAGCGAAAAGAGCACGTCTCGCCGATGGGGAAGGCACCAGCGACACGGTCGAAGCCCGTATACTGGCAGGCGCATATACTTCTTTCCGCGCACTCATGGAGGATCTCAACAAGGTCAAAGATGCCATCATGAACGATGCAACCCAGATGGTGAATGGAGAGGGCCATCCTAAACCCAACATACAGGACAAGTTGTCCAACACGATAAAGTTGATTGGAATGCTGGACCCGGCAACGTCCAACGGCTCCCAGCCAAATGGTCGGAACGACGATGGCGATGACTTGGCAAAGGCTAGTCTTCCCGGATACCGCGCGCGGCACATTCTCTCCGTTCGAAGTCAGGTCAATGGCGGCGCGCATCTGCTATACTCCGGCCTAGAGACCAGTGGGCCAGGAGGAGAGGAAAGTGAGGATATCTATGAACCCTCTGAACCAAAGGAAGCCCAATTGCCAAACGGCTTCGAGATTGCAGAGTTCACCGCTCTGGGTGGTGACGCGAAGAAACAGACGGAGGAAAAGAGGCTACTAGGCACAGTCTTTCGACCGTCCGGCCGATTAAAACCTTTGGATCCTCCACGACCGAAAACTACAGCGAGAGGTGGCACGTTAACCTTAGTGCCATACTGGTCACAGAACGAGACCAACCCTCACTTCAAGCAGGATTACAGGTTTGCAAAGTTACCCACGGGCTCATGGATCAGGTATTCAGGCAGCAACAAGTCTGCAGAGAAGGATCGGAAACGTGCGCGCCAACCATCCACAACAACGGACTACAAAGCTGCACTGGAAGCGAACGACATGAAACAGAAGACCGAACTCAGTGACGAAGAGCTCTACAATTCGGTCTACTCGTCCTTTGCGCCGACCTGTGACAACTCCGGGTCGATCTTCTCCGAGAGATACAGAAGTCAGCTATGGTGGCGCAGGCATGGCGAGCAACAACTGTCCCGGATTTTTAAGACTCACGAAGAACCCGAGGAAGTGACCCAGGAAGCAATTGCCGAAGGCGGAGAGGAAAGTTTGGTCGGTTTGGAAGAGGCCGTTGCCAACTTTGAGCCTGAGGAAGTGGAGGACCCCTTCAAAGTCCGAAATGAACCTGATGATGTGGATGATCTGCTCGAGCAGATATCAGAACTGATTGAGACGTTGAGTTCGTACCAGAAGAATCGCAGTCTCGAACCGCTTGCCGCAGGCAGCATCCCCAAACCAAGTGAGCCTGAGGTGGATGTTTTTGAAATGCTCCGGACGCAACTGAGCATTCTGGTGTCATCGTTACCGCCGTTTGCTGTCGCGAAGCTCAACGGGGACCAGCTGGAAGAGTTGAACATTTCGACCAAGTTGGTTGTCGAAGCGCCCGACTACCCGGGTACAGGCCAAGTGGACGACTATACGCTTCGTCGACAGAAGATGTCACAACAAGCCACGTCGGCCGTGACTCGCACCGCGACAACTCCGCAGCTTCGACCGAATTATACGCCGGCCCCGGTGAACGCAGGGACGTACAACACCCAGGTGCGGAATTACAATTCGGTCCCGGCGACGGCGGCTTATGGGATGCGGGCCCCGTACCAGACTCCAGCCGTACCCAGACCGGCATATGCACAAACGCCTTACCAACAAGCCAGCACTCCATTCGGAAATCGTCCCACCATCCAACAATTCCAGCGGTCCTTACAGAATGGCTATGCGAATTATGGCGGCACGCCTGTGCAACAGGCCCAGACTCCCGGATACGCGCCGCGGCCGGTCCAACCAGGCTACCAAACCCCCGCCGCCAATGTGCCCCGAACAGCCTCTCCTCAAAAGCCACTCACAAATGCTCAACCTTATCAAGCGAGGCAATACCCGGTCCAGCAACCTCAAGCGCCTTATCCGTATCAGAGGCCCGGCTCTGCAACCCCGGGCACCCCTGGTGTTGCGGCATCAACGCTGGCTCCTGGGTACGGCCCGGGCCAGGCACAGGCACAGGCACAGTACCCTGGAAATGCGGCGGCTCAGCCGAGAGTTACTCCAGGCGGGCCTGCACCGCTGGCTCCTCAGGGTCAAGTTCAAGTTCCACCACAAGCTCAACCTCATCTTCAAGCCCAGGCTCATGCCCAGGCTCAGGTTCAGACGTCAACGCAAGGATGAGCGGAGTTTTTTTGTTCTTTGGGTTTGGTGGGTGTTTACTGGTTAAAATTACAGCCTGCATTCGGTTGCATTGGGTTGGCAGGTTGGTAGGTTGCAGTCTTTGGGCAGAGAAATATTGATCTGTACGAGTACGAGGAGCACAGTTACCGGTTTGGGACCTTTTTTCCCTTCTTGCGGACAGCTGCTGGGTCCATCGAGATGGGTTATGTTAGTATGTCTGCCTTTTGCGCCGGCAAGGTTACAGGAAGATAGTCAAGATCTGTCAATGGATGACGGTTCAAGATGGTCTGATCATTTGTCGCGTTTCTCTTTCCGTTCTTTCGTGTCTGCTCTTCGCTTTTGTGTCATTATTTGCTTTTCGATTCATTTCGTGCTCGTACTGTATATGCCAGTGTTTGAGAGACAGAGACCGAAACAGAGAGAGTCTGTGCTATGAGGCTATTGCGGAAGCAATCATGCCCGAGGCAGGCCAGGCTTTGAGTGCAGCCAATTCGGCTGGCAAGTCTACGATGGTTTCAGCCTCGTGGCTAATTGCTGGTGGTGAACCTGTTGTTGTTGTTGTTGCTGCTGCCGCCGCCGCCGCTGCTGCTGCGGTGGATGTGTTGGCGACGAAACGCCATTTGATGCGATATGCAGAAGTGTTGTTAGTAGTGGTAACACCTCCCGTGGCGGCGGGGGTCCCAGCACCCGGCAAAGGTTCATTACTTAGGATGATGGCGCCCTGGGAACTACTCCAGGACGGCGGATCGGTGAACTCGACACGATAGAGAACACGGCCGAGGTGATCTGATGAGGGGACGGTCTGTTTTCTGCGAGTCCGTTGCAACAGACAATTCAGACGGGGATGTTTTGAACAAATGTCCAATGCGGCCTGGCACAGTTGACGCTCGTAGGCTTTTGTGGCGAGCAAAATTGGGTTTTTGGGAGCAGATGGATACCCCGGGATGCGCATGTGCCAGGTTGCTGTTTCGAGAATTTCGAGGCCGGCTAGAGTGAGGGTCTGGTGTAAGGGTTTCGCGAGCATCCATGCAAAGTCCTCGAGTTGGTCCCAGTCGAGAATCAAATGGCGGATGAAAGTGAAGTGGTGGGAGCCGATTGTGCCGAGGAGGAGCGGGATGGCTTCGCGGGAGGAGCAGTCGAAGGTGTTGAGTTGGTAGAGGAGCGGGAGGGCTTCAGCGTGGATTTGGTGGTTTGTGAGGAGGAGTTGGGATGATAGACCTTGACTTGATTGTGATGATGGGTGGTTAGGGTTGGTGGTGAAGGTTGGTGTTGTGGTGGAAGTGGGAGAGGTTGTGGTTGTAGTGGTGGGAGTGATGGTGTTGGTGTTGGTCACAGACGGTCTATGTAACTGCCATGATTGTGTGTTGTCGGTGTCCTCCTGGTCATAGTCGGCTTGTCGGTTGGGGTGTTCGTGTTCAATCTTGATGGCTGTGGTCGCGGAGAATAGGCGTGCGTAGACGTTTGTGCGGATCTCGGGCGGGAGTGTTAGGAAGGTTGGTGGACTTTGACTTTGCCGTCTGGACTTGTCATGAGAGAAGGAGGTGGTGTTGGTTGTGGCCTTGTCGTTGCTAGAAGATGCCGTGGCCATGTTGGAATACTACTCGTAGTAGTAATGTATGCTGAGACTGATATGGTTCGAGATGCGCATTCATCGATACAACTTGAGGCTTCCTCGATCCCAGTTGAACGACGCGCACATAGGACCCTAGTATGAATCGAGAGATAGGCAAGGAAGGCATCTGACGGTGATATAGCTATAGTTGCTCACGGACGTGTAGAGGGCTTTTATAGTAGATACCTGAGGTCCTGTACCGCCTGAGTAGTAGTGATGATCAGACCGTGGAGACGGGCGGCCCGACACCATGATGGAGACTGTGGAGGAGGTCCAGTTCGGCGTCTCGCAATGCCAGTTGTGTAACACCACAATGTTGATAGCAGTAGGTTGCACTATCAACGCCCTCTTTTGTTGTCGTCGGTATATGACCGGATCTGAGATGGCGTCGGGTTGAAAATGCTAACCGGTGAGATGCATTTGAGGCATCTCCTCCGGGCTCTGATCTAGCCGGATGGTTTGCAGTGCCAGGGTTGCCCCTACAAAGCCAAGTCCGCCGGCGGCCTAGGGACGGAGTAACTCTTTAGCTATACCCAATGTGTCTCTACAACTACCTAGGTACCCGACCCAGCCACAAGATGATGTCGTCGAAGAACTGGCTCGCATCGCTACGCCCCAGACACGGGCGGAATCCGGGTATGTATTTCCATAGATCAGCACCACCAAGTATATATACGAAGAAGACCTGGACGAGACAATTGACGAACTTGCACCTGGTTTACTCTCAATTAGTACCGACCCTCGCGAACGCCTCGTCCGCCCTGCGTCCAACCCGCAGCCAAATTGTGTTCTCGCAGTGTTCCTCGAACTTGACGCACTACTACTCTCTGCTTCGCCCTCTCCAACCCTCGGAATGTGCTTCGGCGGCGGCGGTAGCGACGACGCAGTGATCATTCGACACTACGAAAAGCCACGGTACCGTCGAGAATATGTCTCACGACCAGAGAGGGTCACCTACCGTCGCAGCGATGTTGCAGCCGGTCGACGCTCTGCCTCTACACATCGTCCCAGAGACAGCCATGGCAGCTTCGAGAACCATAGCCAGTATCGTGACAGCCACAGGGACATTGGCTCGGATGGACGCCGCAGCCAAAGCAGGACGAGGATTGTTACACAAGAGAGCCGCCGGAGCAGGCAATATGTGGCAGCCTGATGGATGAGGAGCAAGCAATACGATAAGAAATGACAATTTGTGAGCAATAGCTTGGTTGGCGATCAGGCAGGGCTGCATGCGGACGGCTATGGCATTATTACTACGAGTATGCGCCATCTAAGAGGGACTGTTTCGTTCTGGTCGGCGCAGTACAATAACGAGTCAAAATGGATGGTTTATTGAAGTTACGAAGATGAGCATGAACAAAGAATATCCGTGGACGACCATTGATGACATCATCAGCAGCATGTGCTTAATTCTTGAAGGGTGGGATGAATCAGCTTTGCACTACTATACCACAACTTGGATGCGAACGTGGGAAGTGGTCAGGTGCCATCAGCCTCAGGTATAACTCAAGGCCATCAATGAGATATTGGCTGCGCTTGTCTCGGAGTTGGATGTTTCCGTTGCCATGTCTGTAGAGGGGTGGAAATGGAAGTGTTCTACTAGTAATCACCCGTCACAATGATACTGGCTTGCTGCTGGCATCTCAACCACCATGCACCAGGCTACTGGTGGTGACAATGGTGATGGCCCTGCATGATCTGCTGCCTCATACTAGTAGGTACAGCAAATAATGGTTCTTTGTAGCGCAGAACTCGATCGATAATGCAATCGGGGCAGGTAAACGGATAGAGATACAGTTCAGTTTTCCAGTTCCAGTTCCATCCACATACGTCATACGTCATGTCTGTGCATTCGTCGCATTCGCAACCAAACTTGAACGACTCCCAGCCTTCAACCATCAACCATCAGCCCTCACTCCTGTTGTCTGCCTTCTTCATCTTGCTTCCCAGTAGTGATACCCAAAGATTGATCCAAACTGTTGGCATTGCCTCCATCTAAGCCTTACGACTGATCACTTCATTTCTTTTCTCCCCAAGTTAACGAGACAACCTCCCCCGCCATGAACCGCGCTCTATCCATCCGCTCCCGCAAGAAGGATGACCACGCGAAAGAGGCTCCCAAGCACACCTTTTCCATTTCCACGCTGCGCGGCATCCAACAGGCGGAGCTTTCCAAGAAGCTGTACAAGCTGATCAAGACTGAGAACCATGCCATCGGCGCCTACGAGACCGCCGGCCGCGAACGTCTCTCGATCGCCTCTCAACTCTCCGACTGGGGTGAGTCCACCGGCGACGATGCGGTGTCGGATCTGTCGGACAAGATTGGCGTTATCTTGTCGGAGATTGGAGAACAGGAAGATCTGTTCGCGCAAAACCTGGAAGACTATCGGGCCATCCTGAAGCAGATCAGAAACATCGAGGCCAGCGTACAGCCCAGCCGAGACCAGAAGGCCAAGATTGCCGATGAGATCCAGAAGCTCAAATACAAAGAACCCTCCAGCCCCAAACTTGTCACACTTGAGCAAGAACTCGTGCGAGCCGAGGCTCAAAACTTGGTCGCCGAGGCCCAACTCACCAACACGGTATGTGAAGCTGCCCATTGTACCAAGTTGAGGACTTCCCTTGCTAATTGTGTAATAGACCCGCCAGAAACTCAAGGAAGCATTCGACGTGCACTTTGCAGCCACCATCGAGCGAGCCGAGAAACAAATCATCCTGTCCAGATATGGCCGCCGCCTGTTGAACCTGCTTGACGATACTCCTGTGGTGCCCGGAGACGTTCGCCAGCCATTTGACCAGGCCGGTGAAGCCAGACAGATCTTGGCCGATGCCGAACAGGAACTTCTCTCATGGCAACCTAACTTGGAGCCTATCCATTCCAGCGCAGGAAGTCTCGGTGCCAACTTGATGCCTACAGAGCAGCGTGCGAGCGCAAACACAGGCGTGAGCACGGGCGCAGAAACTACGGGAGCAGGTTCGGGTGCCGGTACTCAGACCCATTCTGAAGTGACTGAGCCACTGGCGCCGCCTCCTCCAACAGACAAGCCCGCGGCCGAAGCCCAGGGCACCCACTTGGAGCAAGCGACCGCCTAGAGGGTGGAGGCATGGAATGCTGAGCAGCGGCTGGAAAGGCAGAGGAAATGGGAGCGACAACGAGAACGGCGCAAGGATCCAGAATGCGAGAAAGAAAGAATCGAGCGATAAGAGCCTAATGTAGGATCCCTACCTACGTGGGTAGGGCTCTTGCAGGGGGCAAGGGTGGATACCGATCGCAGTCTAGAGTGTAGGATTCACGTTTTCGCCGTGTTTCGGCTGAATTTCTTGTTTCCTCTGTCTGGTTGAGGTGGGATAGTCGAGGGTGTTAATGGTCAACCACGTAGCGACGACGAGGAGGAGCAGGATACCTATCACCGTTTCGTTTGAGTCTTTCCGTGGTTTGATACGCAAGATTTAGTTGTATTTGATATGCAGTCACTAGACACCCAACCTCATGACCATTTCATGTATGGCTATAACTAGTAGACAGTCTCTGCAATTCGAATTCTAAACCTCATGGGCGTTTACCATCTGCCACACAGGGCGCATGCCCTGGAGCAGGGAGGAATGAATCAGAGGCAACTCGCTTGGGTGAGACGAACTTATCCGAATCGTTTCACAAGAGGAGCTTGACCGGGGTCCAAACGACGAGCGACTAATTAGCCAGAAACTTGAACCCCAGACTGGCCGGGTAGAGACTCCATCATAACCATCATTAATGTTCATGCCGGCCTGTTGCTTCGCCACCTGGAGGAGGATGGTGCAGTGGTGACGGTACTGCAGTTCGTTGCAAACTTCTGTCAAGAAATCATATCAAGTCCTCGGATCTATGGACTCACATTGCAGTAGCTTTTTCTTGGAATGCATGACCGCCTGACACAGTCCTTTGGAGCTGCTCGTGTTTATGGTTTCAGACACTGTCTGTTTCGTATTTTGTTGTCCAGAAAGACAAACTCAACCAAACTGGACCCATCTTCTGTTTTTTTCCTTTCTTTTCGCTTTCATTTATTTGATCTACAACTAATCTGCATTACTACCGGACCTCCCATTCCTGTACCACCACCACCACCACCACACTGCCCGCCTCCATCCTCACCCACCCCCTGCGCCCGCCGCCCACCCAACTGCAGCGAGCGGCGCCTCCAACATGCGGTCAATGCTGGCCGTGGCGGCCATTTCTATTTTCATCGTCTACCGCCTCATCAACATCTACCTTTCCTTCCGACGGAATGTACAGCGTGCACGAGCGTCAGGAATCACATACGTGACCGCGCCGGTACACTACATCAAGCGGACGTGGCTGATCACGCACCGACTATGGCTACCATTACTAGCCAGATTGCCACGGCGGTGGACAGGATGGGTCGACTTTTGCCTTCCAGACTTCAATCACCACCTTGGAATGGAGATATTTGAGCGAGTGGGATCAGACACATTTCTGGTGGTATCTCCGGGCGGGATCATGATGCACACGGCCGACCCCGAAGTGATATCGCAGATCACAACTCGAAGAAACGACTTCCCCAAACCGACGCCCATCTATCGCTCACTCGACATTTACGGCAAGAATGTGGTGTCGACCGAGGGCGCCATGTGGCGACAACATCGCAAAGCGACGAGTCCGCCCTTTACGGAGAAGAACAACCATCTCGTGTGGGCCGAGAGTATAGACCAGGCCTCTGCGATGCTGGCTTCGTGGGTGGGACCGGACGGCCAGGGAAATATCACGGTCGACAGGGTGATGGACGATACCATGCGCCTCAGCCTGTATGTCATCAGTCGGGCGGGCTTTGGAAGGAAACTCGAGTGGCCGTCCGCGGACGAAAAGGCTGATATAGACACCAACTATGACGACCCCTCGAAAATCCAGAACCAGGACCTCGATCGTGATGCGGGACACTCCATGAGCTACACGTATGCCATCCACTGTCTGCTGGATAATATCTTGTTCCAGTTCATCCTGCCGCGCTGGCTGATGGACAAGATCCCCTCCAAGACTGTACGAAAGGCCAATGAGGCCTATGTCGAGTGGGGGAATTATATGAAAGAAGCAGTTGCGTCCAAGAAAAGGACGCTCGAAGCCGAGTCCTCCTCAAGAGATAACAAAGATCAGATGGATCTATTGGGCCAATTGGTCAAAGGCCAGGTTTTTTCGGAGAAGAGCAAAGACGTGACTCTTACAGACTCGGAGATTCTGGGTAATATGTTCGTTTTGATCCTGGCCGGCCATGAGACGGCCGCCAACTCGATCCATTTTTCGCTGCTTTATCTCGCTCTCTACCCGAAGAGCCAGCGCGCGGTGCAGAAGGACCTCGACCGTATATTCCAGGGAAGACCGCCTTCTCAATGGGACTATGATCGGGACTTACCGGCTCTGTTTGGCGGGATGGTAGGTGCCGTACTGGCGGAGGAACTGCGGCTGGTGCCGCCTGTCGTTGGGATTCCAAAGTCGACCTGGGGGGTATCTGATCAACCCATCACCATTGACGGCAAGCCGTGTACAGTCCCCAGTGGGACGTATATTAGTCTGTGTTCGTCCAATGTCCAGCGCAATCCCAGATATTGGCCCGCGGGCAAACCTACCTTGCCAGGCGGCAGACCGGTTCATCCGGTGTCGAATGTCGACAATGATCTCGAAGAGTTCCGGCCCGAACGCTGGCTGTTGGACGAGGAGGGAGAGGTTCGAACTACTACGAGTGCCTCTGATACTGATATGCCGACCGAAGCTGTTACTGCCGATGACCTCGCCGTCAATGAGGCTGCCGATACTTCGGACCGCATGTACCGGCCTCCCAGGGGCGCATATATCCCCTTCAGTGATGGATATCGCGCCTGTCTAGGCAGAAGGTTTGCCCAGGTCGAGGTCCTGGCGACACTCGCTGTGATTCTGCAGAATTACTCGGTCGAGTTGGCCGTTGATCAGTGGGCGTCGGATGACGAGGTGATTGCCATGGATGAGGATGCTCGTGTCGAAGTCTGGCAGAAGGCTGCTGAACGGGCAAGAGACTTGATGCTCAATGGTCTCAGTGTGATTATTTCGTTGCAGATGAGAAAGGGACATGTCGGCATGCGCTTTGTCCCTAGAGGTCATGAGAGGTTTCCGGATGATGTGGATGATAAGTGGAAGAAGATGCATCCGGAACAATGTACGGGGATCAAGTCGGTTCCTGGTTGGAGGTTCTGGGGCTGAATAGGGTTGCTCCTGGTACAGCAGACCAGTACTAATTGTACAATGTTATAGTAGTAAATCAGCAGGCGGGCGAGTGATGTTGGTGGAAATATCATGTCAGTGATGAACATGAGCCCTCACGAAGTTGCTCTTCTTTCTGCCCCTGTGGGAAACAACACGATCCAAACCACTCATTCATCCCCCGTGGCGTGCCGAAAGTCTCACAGACCGACCGTCTGCATCGTTCTGCTGTCCCTGCTTAAGCGGCTACGCTGGCTTCTTCCTAGTCGCCGGATCGAGATACCTAGGTAAGGTATCGACGCAATTGAAATGCGCCTAGCCAACCCGCTTGCTACAGCGACGGAACTTGAACGACTCGACTCAACCTACCCAAAATGACGATTAGCTACACAAGGTAGGTGAAATTGTGGGGTGTATCTTTTGCTTCCTGTTCCGTCCGCCTCGTCGCTTTTTTCGTGTCTACTTCTCGCGGATATCTGCAGTCTTTTGTGGGCTCGAAACAAGCGAAAGGACGGCGTGGGATTCGTCTGAACCTACCACTGAAGATCTGACCACTCACTTCACTTTCAAGTTTCTGGTACAGTATGTGCTGTCAATCTCCATCGCTGGCGCGATTCTACATTCCATTCCTGCATTGTGCATTGTCAACTTGAATGACCCGTTGGTCCGCAACGCAGCCCATTCGACGATCGACCGCTCAGCTGCTGACGGGCAGGACAGGGCAGGGCAGGGCGCCGTTGGGCACAAACGCCCAATCTTCCAATGATGGGACTGTTTATTTATTGCTGGGACACAAAAGAAGGACGGAATCCCCCGACTGGACCGTTTCATTCATTGCTTTTTGCTGCACTGGCACTCTCTGCACTCCCTACGCTCGCTGCCCTGTTTTCCCGGTTTGTCTGGCTGGTCTACCCTCTCGCTCTCTGCTACGACAGTATCCTCTTGTCCTATCGCTCCCTCTACAGACGGCACCTCGTATAGAAAGGACCAAAGCTTGTTGGTGTTTTGCTGCTGCTGCATGCCCTTATCCTGTGTTGCATGCTCAGATTCGTTACGTTAACCGTTACACCTTTGCCTGCCCCCTCCGTTCTCGAACCTGTCACCTCCCCCGGCGGTCCGACCGACCACAAAGCGATGACTGCTGCTGTGATCTGCTGAGTTCATGACAACCATCCCGTCTGTTGACTGCTTTCGGCCCATTTGTCCGTCGCTGGTTGTTCCCAAATTACTACCGGATTTGGTGGCCCGATGATGGAGGGGCTATCTACGTCCATTCTGTGGTCCATGTTTGCTAGATACCAACACCAACAGCAGCTCTGCTTATCCTCATTCCTTCCCCCACAAGGCCTCCTGGCGGGCCGTCTATGACTGGGCACCAGCTTGCACGCCATTTCTGCTTTACTGTATGTTCGTCTCCGGGCGGGATCAAGGGCGCCGGCGTCGCAGTCAGACCTACGGCGTGAGCAAGGCCTCCCGTTCGTCCAAGTTGTCCCTTCTTTCCGCGATTACCACGGGCTCTCACGGTTCCAACGACAGTGCATCAACCATCACTCCAGAATCCTACTCGAGATCCACTGGCGGCGGCAGAAGACGGAGGGCGTCAAAACAGAACCGGAGTCGGGAGGCGAAGGTGGTTCAAGGAAAAGGGAGTCTTGTTCCAAAAGAACAGAAAGAGAGGACCTCATCCGCAGACTTGGTCGACGTCTTTTCGTTCCTTGTCCACGATGAGAATGACGACACCGCCACCAGCGAGCATCCGCAAGAAGAGGCATGTGTTCGCCAGGAAGCACTGTCTCGACACGAAGAATCCGACAATGACAATGATAGTGTGGTAAGAAGCCAGCTGTCCGATTCGGGCATTTCCATGGGAGACAGCAGTATCTGTCAGCCCGGTCTCGACCGGAGCATAGAGAAAGAATTGCCGCCATTGTTTGAAGAGCCGCAGGATAGAAATGATCCCCAAAAACAGTCAAAGAGCAAACCTACTGCCTACTCTGAAGAGTCCCGGTGGAAGTGGCCAGATATACCTCCGGCCACCCACAAAGCCCAGGTTTTCGACTCTGTGGCTAGGACCTCAAGTCCGCAAGAAGGGCACGTTCGTTTTGATTGCCCAGCAGAAGAGCCTCAAAGAATACCACGGTCGGCAAAGAGGCTGTTGTCCGGGTATGACCTGATCTCAGAGAAATTGTCCCGCGGAGAATTTCCACTGCTGTTCAGGCGGTTCGACAAGGTCCATTTCCGCATGCTGTTGCAGCTGCAAGATGAAATCGTGGAAATGGAAGAGGAGCTCTCCCTTTTGGACTCAAATGATACCGAAAGCAGGATCAATTCCGATGGCAGTATCTCGCCGGCATCGCGACGGATCAATTGGCAATGGCACCAAACTGATCTGCACGGTCGTCGACTCGAGGTCCTGGGCCGACTCTACCTCAAGCTCGAGCAGTACTGTGAGTGTTTAATTTTTACTTCCGGTGCCACTGGCACCATTGTCGTGTACGGACGGATAAGCTGACAATCTACAAACAGACCAAGCTCTGATATTAGGACAAAAAGTGCAAAGATCAACATCCCAGGCAGCACCATCAGATGTCCAACGGTTACGATCGTGGCTGCGAGACAATAACCCTTTGTCGGCCGCGGAATCGAGGTTTTTGGACGACGAGGATGATTTAATTTTGTTGACAAAAGCAACAAATACTACTGCGTCACAGGCCAGGGAATCTGTGTCTGGCTCTATTCCTTTCACCGTGTTGACAACGGCCCTTTTCCCGCTACTGTGTTTCAAGTTCGTTGTTGGCATTTCGAATAGATTGATCCTCCTGACTGCATTGTTGGCCATGGGGTTGAGCCGACTGGAAAAGTTGGACCAGGCACAAGCCGCGCAGCATCAGCATCAGCATCAGCAGTGGCTTGTTGCTTGTTTTGGAGTTGCTCTCTTGGCTGCTCTCTTCTTCTAGCGGGAGTTCTACGGAGCAACGCCGCATGGAATGACTCTTACTATATGCTATATCGATGTGGGAGATGGATTGAAGGAGTTGTATCTTGTAGATGTATAAACAGTCCGAGTGGGTTCGAACGGCGTGTCATGTAGGGGTTGGTAATGTTACGGGATATCAGGTCGCTCATCGCCTTTCATACTTGGATGGGACGTGGCCCAGCAGCTGTTCCAGTACTCTCACTGGTCACAGCCTGTGTCCCTTCTACCCATAAGGCAAAACAGACTCAGATAGGGGTTCAGCCTCGTCCTGGCCTTGACGTACGATACACGGCTACTGTGAGCAAAACATCAAATAGAATAATTGTAATATGTCCCTGAGAGCCGTCAGGTGCAAGTGAACGACTACATTTACCCTACTAGTGAGGAAGCTAAGTGGTCGATACCGTATGGATGAGGCAGAACGGAAGCCTGCCGTACAGCACCAGTACACAGCAAGGGGCTCTACTTAGAGCCTTGCAGTGTGGGATCCTGGGATCTGACAAGGCTGCGGAGTAGCAATATTTTGGGCGGAATGTTGGAGAGGACCGACAATGACAACATCCATGCGGGCACAGTAGAACACTCTACCACTGAATGAACACATCTACAGTATTGTTGATGTTGCCTATTCCCATTCCTTTTCTTCTTCGATAACCGCGCCTCTGTAACAGAATTCCTATCATCTGTCGCGCTTTTGGTCAATTACAGTGTCTCTCGTGACCTGGTCGGCCGGCCATTTGCCCTGCGTCAACAAATCCGCCGTCCACGTCCGCGTCTGCGTCTCTGTCATGTGCCATCGCAGGAGCATCAGCGTTTGTCCTTGCAGCTGCAGGCACAAACACGCCGAGATGGACGTTGCTTGAGCGTCTACTACGTTCGTTTCCATACTACTTTACCTTCCTTACTCACCTCTGATTCACATCGGTCTGCAGATACCGACACCCTCCATGCCGCCCTGATGGCGTCCAACATCTTCTCCCGCTTTACTGGGTCAAACAACCCCTCGGCCTCGATCTATGACACGATCAGGCAGACTGATGAAGAATCGGAGGCTTCTGTTGACATAGAAGAGCGGGCTGGGCTGGTGCCACGAAGCCAGACTGCGCAACAACATGGATATCAAGACTTTGAAGCGAATAGTCCGGATATAGGATTGTCGACGAGAATCCCTCATGCTCACGCCGAGTCAACCAGCCCTGATATTGGCTCCTCGACGCGGATCCCTCCCGCTCGCGCCGAATCATCCTCTGCTGTAAACAACAAAGTACGATCTTCCCGGAAAGACAAGAGCAGGACCCAATGTAGACCGAGATGGAATCAGGCGGCGGCGGTTCACAAATTACTCGATGTGGAAGAGGCGGATGACGAGGTTCCGGCGTCTCTGCTCATCGACCACAACGCAAGCGCCCGTGAACATGGCTCCATATCGCTGCCTCCACCGCCGAGTGAACTGTCCGACGGCCTTACAGCGCGGGCAGATACAACTCGTCCGTTTCCTGCGCAGCCTCATCGACCGTCATCTCCAAACGATCCAAGACATCCTCCCCGGACCGCACCTGTCCCGGCCACATTCTGGGGAACCTGGGGAACCCTTGCAAACGCCGACCCCAAAGAGAAGGCCATGTTTCGATGGGTCAACGTCGTCAATCTCGACAACTTCCTCCTCGAAGTCTACACGTACTACGTCTACCACGGCTTTTGGTCGATTCTGTTGATGCGCTTCTTGAACCTCGTCACAGTGGCCTTTGTGGTTGGCTTTTCATTGTTTCTGACCCAATGTGTCAACTATCGAGACGTCCGTGGAAGCACCAAGATGTCGGAAATCCTAGTTCCTCAATGTGGCAGAAACATGGGTTTTGTCCCCAGTGCTTTGCTCTGGCTCACCACATTCATTTGGATCTGGAAGTCGGCAGTGTATATCCTGGACATCCCGCGTCTGAGGCACATGCATGACTTTTACCATTACCTGCTCGACATCCCCGAAGAGGAGATCCAGTCGATATCGTGGCAGGAAATCGTCAGTCGGCTCATGGCTCTACGAGATTCCAACCCGACCATCACCTCCACATCTAACAAACGAGGCGCATACATTCGGTCTCAGGACAAACAACGGATGGACGCACACGACATTGCCAACCGGCTGATGCGGAGACAAAACTACTTGATAGCC
Source organism: Exophiala dermatitidis NIH/UT8656 (assembly GCF_000230625.1). NCBI lineage: Eukaryota > Fungi > Ascomycota > Eurotiomycetes > Chaetothyriales > Herpotrichiellaceae > Exophiala > Exophiala dermatitidis. The sequence goes on along the minus strand of NW_008751650.1, from coordinate 2,761,225 downwards.
ATGATCAACAAGGACATTCTTGATTTGACGCTGCCCATCCCATTCCTCCGCAACCGCAAACTCTTCACCCGGACCCTGGAGTGGAACATTGACGTATGCATCATGGATTTCGTGTTCAACCGCAAGGGCCAAGTGCGAACATTGTTTCTAAAGGACACCCATCGAAAGGATCTTTGCGAGGCACTTCGAAAACGATTCATTCTTGCCGGGGTGGCCAGTCTGATCTTTGCGCCATTCCTGACGGTCTTTTTCATCCTCAAGCACTTTTTCGAGAACTTCAACGAATATCAAAAGAATCCCGCCCAGATCGGGTCCAGGGAGTACAGTCGGTTTGCGCAGTGGAAGTTCCGCGAGTTTAATGAGTTGGACCACTTGTTTCAGCGACGCATCAACATGTCGTATCCGTTTGCGACTCGATATCTCAACCAGTTCCCCAAGGACAAAACCATCCAGGCTGCCCAATTTGTCAGTTTGGTTTCCGGCGCCGTGGTGTCGGTGCTCGGGTTGGCCACGATCCTAGACCAGGAAAACTTTTTAAATTTCGAAGTCACGCCAGGTCGCACGACCATTTTCTATCTCGGGATTTTCGGGTCCATCTGGGCCGTCGCCCGCGGTGTCTTGCCCGAGGATAATATGGTCTACGACACTTCTCTTGCCATCCAGGAGGTGATTCAGTTTACCCATTACGAACCCCAGCATTGGGCGGGGAGACTTCACACGATGGAGGTGAAACAAGAGTTTTCCCAGCTGTACCAGATGAAACTGGTTTTGTTTCTCGAGGAGGTATTGAGTATGATCTTCACTCCTTTTGTGCTCTGGTTCAGCTTGCCTAAGTGCAGTGAGCGGATCATTGATTTCTTTCGCGAGTTTACGGTTCATGTCGATGGGCTGGGGTATGTTTGTTCTTTTGCCGAGTTCAACTTTATGCAGCAGCCGTATCGACCGGCGGCAGCTGTGGCAGTTGACAATGGCACGGGGCAAGGTGCAGGTACTGCAGCTGCTGCAACGACAGCAACAGAGAACTCGGCACGAACGGTCACAGCCGACAACAATGTGAATCTCAATATCAATCCACGAGAAGATTACTTTGCCTCCAAAGACAACAAACTCGAACACAGTTACTGGGGCTTCATGAACGATTACGCGCGCAACCCCAAAACCGACATTCGCTTCCCTTACACTGGTAGTGCCGGCCGCCGTCGGCCTTTCAACATGCCTCCTCCTGTCCCGGGCTTACCTTCACCACTTTTCCCCAATTCAGATCACCCTCAGCAGAGAGGCAGCTCGGGCGCAGTTTCGGGACTAGGTTCGCCTCCATCCGCGTTGTACGGACACGGACATGCAGTTCATCCAAGTACACATCTGCCACTAGCGCCGCCGTCGTTGTCCAAGCAGCAGCATCTCGGCGCCACATCTCCTCTGCAATCCCTTTTACTTGATCCACATCACCAGCCTTTGACAGTCAGTACTAGTGGTGGTGGTGGTGCTGGTGGTGCTGGCCAAACAATAGTTCGGAACCGTGGTGGAGGCAGTGGTGCCAGAAGTGCAGCTGCTCGACGTGATGTGGTTTCTCCACATGTCACCGCCACCGCCGCAAGACAGAGTCAGAGCCAACAAGCACCACCTCCACCATCGTCTGACCGTCAAGAACGGCAAGGCGAAGTCGAAGCCAAAATTCACCGCCAAGAAGACGAAGGCGACGAAGAAGGAGAACTCGGCTCCTGGAAATACGAAGTCGAGCGTCGTCGGAAGAAGAGTCGCGAGACTCCTGACGAGGCTGGTGAGCTCGATGACAGTGATAGCGACCAAGATGATGACGATGAAGACGAAGATAATGACCTCCATACAATCACTGCCCTAGGCGGCGCCCTGGGACCGTTGGGATTGATTCGACAGTTTCAAAAGGCTCAGGCGCAGGGTGGTGGGAGGACGAGAGTCGGTGGTGTCGGTGTTGGTGGGGCGGGTATCTGATCTGAAAAGACTGACTGGTAGTAGTACCTGTACCTGTACCTGTACCTATACCTGTGCCTGTACCTATGCTTTTAGGCTTCCCAATATAAATGAACCCAACTTAGAGTTCGATGCAAAGACTGAGGACTGGTCGTGGCGTGTGTACACTAGCCAGCTGTACCTTTTTGTTGTTCCCGGTGGAACAACCAGAATACAGTAGTTGTATTGTAAAAGCCAAGGCTGATGAGATCTGACCTGGCCGAGGCTGAGAACACAGGTTGAGCAAGGCTGATCATCTGATCATCAGATCATCAGATCATCAGCAAAAAAGAAATGCAAACAAGGCTTAGGGGTTAGACCATCTACCTTACTGACTGCATGGCTGTTGGTAGTGTATTTACAGTGTACAACCTTTGGCTCTCCCTGTCTGTCTGTCTGTCATGGAGCAGGCACGCCATGTCATGTCCAAAACTTCAGGGATGCAATATTGGTTACAACTGGTACTGCTTGGTACCTACCTAGGGTACCGTATGTTATGCTACGAAAAGCGATAGATCAGTTCGAATGATGAGAATCGGAACAGGAAAACAGAGAGGCTGGCTGGCTGGCTGGTTGTCTGGTTGTCAGGCTTTACAGTACTACTAGGTAGGTACAGTACCTACATTGTAATAACAACACCCAGCATCCCAGGATCCCAGGACTCACTAGTATCTATAATTCGCAGGGAATCATGCCCCATGATGGCAAAATAAGGGGAGTATGGTATGTACGTACTTAAACAGGGAGTCCTTATCCCTCGGCCTTTGTTTCTTTCTCTCTTCTCTCACCGTACCCATTAAGAGGCAGCATAATGGGAGGTACCAGACACACACGATACTGTATAGGTACTCAACAACCAAGGTAACACTTCACCGGGGGTGTTCTTCCTGGTAGATATGTAGGTAGGTAGGTAGGTAGGTAGGTTTCTATGGTACTAGTAGTATTTTACTTTATCTCACTGCAGTCAGTGCCCGAACGTCTTACCAAGAGTACCTAGCCGTGAACAAAGTCGATCAATTCCAATCGCTTCGAGGTTGACTCGAGATATATATTTCCACGATGCAACAATTAGAAAGAGTCTGAGCGAGCCAGAAGGTAGAGTCTACGAAACTGCAAAAGTTGAATCAGAGTAAAGCGGAATTTATGGCGGTCCAACACGATATAGTGGATTGTAATCTCGAGAGAGAAAAAAAAAGGGAGAAGCAACCACGCAAACCAGCAAACCAGCAAAGTCCATCCTTCTAACAAACAGGTCACCGGCACACAACGAACAACTCCAGCCTTGCCTTGTCTTGCATCTTCTCCGTACCTGCCACGACCAATTCACTCCGCTTCCCGCCCAACTTAACCCATCCCGACCCATCCTGACCTCGACCCCTCTCTACAACGTACTCAACAAGGCAAATTCCCAACTCCACTATCATGCAACAATCACCTCCGCCTTCATTCGTGCCTGCAGCTTCACCATAACCCTGATGCTCACGATACATCTCACCTCCCACCAGTACAACTAGAACAACTAGTACAACCACAACCACCACCACCACCACCACCACCACCACAAACTTCACCCGTTAGCCCCTTCACCACACTAGTACTCGGTCGAGAACCATAAACTTGGTCCTTCTGTCCAATCTAGAAGCCAGTCTAGAACGGGATGATGACATCCGGCACATGAATGCCCCCATCAGCCAGTGCATCTCTGGCATGGACACGCTGCGGACCAAGCCCTGGCGGAAGGGACCGCTTGTAGCTCGCCACCTGACTGAGAGGGTATTCTGCGTTTGTGCTGCCGCGATAAATACCAGAAGCTTGAATGGTATTGTCATTGGTGAGTGGCGAGGGCTGACTGCCGCGAGAGCTGAACAAGATGCACTGGTTGGCGATGGTCCAATGCCACAGCCGACAGTTGAGTGGATTGCCGGTATTGTCGCCGGCGTAGACGTTGGTATAGGCACACAAACGAGCACAGTCGTCCGAGGTGGTAGGCGGGTTCTGGAAGCCGGTGTTGGTCATGACGGTGGTCATTTGCGTCGAGTTCAGCTGGGAACTTGCAATGGATGAGGAGTAGTATGTGTTGCCCCCACAGTTCACAAACCAGATGTCAGCCCGGCCGGCTCGGATCGTGTTGTCTGAGTGGTACACGCCGATAAACGTCTTGTCGTAATAATAGTTGCCAGCAGATCCGCCACAAAGCCCTAGATTGTACTGTGCACCCGGGGCCAGGAGGTATGTTGCATCAACAACATTCGGGGCCACCGTCGTCAAAAGTCGCGCCGTCCGCACGCCAAAAATCAAGCTGTTTGGTCCCTCCGCGCCCGGAGCAACAGATCCGCCTGGCGTGGCCGAGTTGGGGTACAACTGGCATGTTTGGGCCTTGACTGACCAGTATGCCACCGTGCACCCCGATTGGCCCAACTGCGTGCATTGATCAATGCAGTATTCTAGTGAGTTCACGCCGTTTATCGTCGCCGCGTTAGGGCTACCCTGGTTGGCACTCATGTAGCATTCCACTTCGTAGACAGTGGTAGGATTGTTTGATAGGGCCACCTTTTGGTAGTTGTACGCCCCCGGGTAGATCGGGAACGATGCTTGACTGGTTGACATCACGTTCGATCCTGCACAGAGAGTACCGGTTCCAAGAGCCGCTGACACAGATGACGCATATACAGTCGATGCCAGCGACGTATAGTTGGGTACCCCCTGCGTGGTCCCCGGTGTTGTTGTCGTCGTGGTGGTAGTGCTCTTCGTAGTTGTACTGGTCGTTGTAGTCGTTGCAGCTGTTGTGGTGCTGGTAGATGCTGTTGTCGTCGTCGTCGTCGTCGTCGTCGTCGTCGTAGCCCCTGTTGTCGTGGTAGTTGTTGTTGTGGTCGTAGTAGCACCCGTCGTGGTCGTAGTAGTCGTTGTGCTAGGGGTAGTGGCCGTGGTCGTCGTGGTCGTAACTGGTGCGGTTGTCGTAGTACTAGTAGTCGTTGTGCTTGCAGAAGTGGTCGTAGTACTGGTCGTGGTAGCTGTAGAAGTAGTAGTAGTTAGCAACGTTGTGGTAGTGGTAGAAGAAGACGACGCGGAAGAAGTGGTAGTAGAAGAAGTGGTGGAAGTGGTAGCAGTCGATGTAATCGAAGTAGTACTCGTTGTAGAAGTGGTCGAGGTCGTGGATGATGTTGTTGATGTTGACGACGTAGTAGCAGTACTTGTAGTTGTAGTACTTGACGTGGTCGGAGTACTGCTCGTGGTTGTATCGCTCGACGTCGTGGACGTAGTGGCGGTACTTGTAGTCGTAGCACTCGTCGTTGTCGAGGTAGTAGTAGTACTTGTAGTTGTAGTACTCGTCGTAGTACTCGACGTACTACTCGTTGTTGTGTCGCTCGACGTTGTTGACGTAGTGGCAGTACTTGTAGTTGTAGAAGTCGTCGTGGTCGTAGTACTCGCTGTAGTGCTCGACGTGGTTGACGTACTAGTCGTAGTCATATCGCTCGACGTCGTCGACGTAGTAGTAGTACTTGAAGTTGTAGCACTCGTCGTAGTCGTAGTATCTGACGTGGTCGAAGTGCTAGTAGATGTAGTTGTAGCGCTAGACGTCGTCGACGTGGTAGCACTAGTTGTGGTTGTAGTACTGGCCGTAGTACTTGACGTGGTCGAAGTGCTAGTCGTACTCATAGAAGTCGTCGTCGTGTCTGACGTTGTCAAACTAGTAGTAGTTGTAATGCTTGTGGTGGAGGTGCTCGTGGTAGTAACACTAGATGTGGTTGACGTGCTATCAGTTGTTGTTGTAGCACTAGAGGCCGTCGTTGTGGTATCAGTAGACGTCGTCGTCGTGATTGGAGTTGAACTTGTCGATGTACTACTGGACGTAGTCGACGTGGTAGCCGAATTCGTCGAAGTAGTACTGGTTATATCACTTGTAGTGGAAGAAGTGGTACTCGTAGTAGACGTGTCAGTCGACGTGGTAGAAGTACTTGTGGTCGAGGTACTCGTAGTACTCGTGGTAGTTGTAGTGATACTGGTGGTGGTCGACGTGGAAGTGCTTGAATCACTCGAGCTCGAAGTTGTCGAAGTACTACTAGAGGTAGTGGTCGAAGAACTACTCCTATCGCTCGACGTTGTGGAAGTGCTTGTCGTCGTACTCTCTATGCTAGTGGTACTTGTGCTAGAGTCTGACGTTATGGTACCTGTTTAATAAAGAGTCAGCATTTGTCTTACGGTAACCAGTTCGTTTTTTCTGGACACTCACTGCTTGTGCTCGTCGAAGTACTAGTACTTGAACTCGGCCCTGTCGAAGAAAGATGTCAGTGAAACTCCCCATAAACACACGGACTCGAAATAACGGAATTTGCGTTTGCAGTCCCCACGCGGATCTCCTGAGCGACGTACCCGTCGTGGTAGTGGTCTGCGTGGCCGAGCTGGTTGTAGTAGTGTCTGATGAGCTAGTAGACAAGCTAGTAGTGCTCGAGGTAGAGCTGCTCGACGAGGATGAAGTAGACGACAATGACGTCGTCGTGGATGTGCTTGCCTCAGTAGTAGAGGTCTCTGAGCTCGTACTTGATGAGGATGTAGTTGGATCGGACGTTGTTGTCGTCAAGCTCGACGTTTCCGTAGGGGTTTCTGGAGTAGAACTCGTCGAGGACGTAGTCGAAACTGATGTTGTGGAAGACGTAGTAGAGACAGGTGTAGTGCTTATACTGCTCGGCGTCGAAGTAGAAGACGACAACGTGTCGGATGAGCTTGTTGTCCCAGCAGTCGTCACGGTAGTTGTGGTCGTCAAAGTAGAAGACGACGTGTCAGACGAGCTTGTCGTCTCAGTACTCGTCACGGTAGTTGTACCTGTCGCCGATGACGAGTCAGAAGACGGTGTACTGCTCGACGTAGAGGTCGTGGAAGACGTGCTAGTCACAGACGAAGTGCTCGACGAAGGAGATGACGAAGACGTGTCCGACGAGCTTGTTGTTCCAGTAGTCGTCAATGTAGTTGTACTCGTTGACGATGTAGTGTCCGAAGACGATGTAGTCGTCAGCGTAGAGCTCGGGGAAGATATGCTAGTCACTGTCCTGCTTGAGTCCGTGGATGTCGTTGTGGGATCGGAGCTTGTCGACGAACTACGCGACTGACTCGTTGTCGTTGTGCTCGTGGACGCCGTTGAAGCAGGACTTTGTGAGGTCGTCTCACTAGTAGAATCACTCGTAGACTGGGTTGAACTCGAGTCCGTAGTGGTTGTACCATCCGTTGTAGACAGGGTAGAACTTGTGCTTGTGGTCGTTGTACCGTCTGTTGTAGACTGAGTAGAACTCATGTCCGAAGTGGTTGTACCATCTGTTGTGGCCGACGAACTTGTGCTCGTACTGCTAGTCCCGTCTGTAGTGGACTGGGTAGTACTCGTGCTCGTGGTAGTGGTAGCATCTATTGTAGACTGGGTAGAACTTGTGCTCGTAGAGCTTGTCCCATCTGTTGTGGACTGAGTAGAAGTTGTGCTCATAGTTGTTGTCCCGTCTGTTGTGGACGATGACGAACTTCCATCCGTAGTGCTAGTCCCGTCTGTAGAAACCGGGGTACTACTCATGCTCGTAGTGGTGGTACCATCTGCTGTAGACTGGGTGGAACTCGTGCTCGCAAAGCTTGTGCCATCTGTTGTGGACATCGATGAGCTCGTCTCCGTAGTGCCGGTTCCATCTGTTGTGGACAGGGTGGAACTTGTGCTCGTAGAAGTTATACCATCCGTTGTAGACGTTGAAGAAGTCGGCACAATCGTTGAGCTCGGGCTACTGGTTGTCTCTGAACTCACTGAGCTGGTAGACGCTGTCGTAGTGACAGTGCTAGTAGTCGTGCTCAATGTGGTCGATGTCCCTTCCATCGTTGTTGTAGCCGTGCTTTGAGAACTGCTTGTCGTAGCAACGCCGCCGACATCGAAGGATGATGTGGAAGTGGTGGAAGAGGAAGATGAACTCGAATCGACAACTTGTGACGTACCTGAGGATGAACTAGAAGAGCTTGTGTCACTCGACACGGTCGTGGTGGTGGATGAAGAATCCGTGCTCGTGCTCGTGCTCGCGCTCATGCTCGCGGTCGATGTTGTAGTCACGGACGAGGTTGTACTTGAGCTCGAAGTGGTAGGTGACGAGTCGGTGGTAGTGCTCGTACTAGTTGGGCTGCTTGCAATAGTGCTCGAAGTCGTGTCCGTCGTCGACGAGGAGCTTGTGCTAGAACTCGTGGCTGTCGTCGATGTGGAGCTTGTAGTAGTACTTGTAGCCCCCATCGACGTCGAGCTTGTAGTAGAAGTCGTCGCGGAAGCAGTGGTAGTGCTTCCAGTGTCGGACGTACTGGTCGTTACCGCATCATTCAAAACGGTAGTTGTGGTGGTCACAGCTGACGTTGTTGTTGGATTCAACGAAGAAAGGCTCAATCATAACGCAAACACATTGGAACGAACTAATAGGAAAGGAAAGAACACATACCAGAACTTGAAGATGCAGTCGTAGAGGAGCTACTACTGGTACTGGTAGAAGACGTTACACCCGAAGTTTGCGTTGAGCTGGACGCTGTTGTGGTAGTGAAACTGCTGGTAGAACTGCTGGTAGAAGTGCTGGTAGAACCAGCAGCGGGCCCAGAAGAAGTAGAGCTTGAAGATGCCAAGGAGGTGGTTGTTGACGCCGTGGTTGACATTGTCGTTGACGCTGTCGTTGACGCTGTCGTTGACGCTGTCGTTGACGCTGTCGTTGACGCTGTCGTTGACGCTGTCGTTGACGCTGTCGTTGACATCGTTGTTGATGTGGTTGTTGACGAAGATGTAACCACGCTGCTACTGGACGAGGTACTTGCTCCGGAACCACTGCTTTGGGACTGGGAGGATGTGCTTGAAGTAGGGACAGGGGTGGAAGAAGTAGGAGAGGAAGACACTATACCTGCTGAAGTACTTGAGACAGAGCTCGTCAAACCTTGAGTCGTCGTGCTTGTACTCTGGCCAACCACTGAAGTAGTGCTTGATCCACCAGCAGGTCCAACGCTCGTTCCAGATGAGGACGACGTAGGGCTAGTTTGACTTCCAGACGAGGACGGGGTTGTCGTCGTTGTCGGAACCACTGTCGTAGAACTAGACGTCCCGACTGTCGAGCCGGTGGAGCTGGAGGAAACTCTGCTGGTGCTCGTGCTAGCACTTTGCTGGCTAGATGTGCCGGAAGAACCCTGACTCAAAGTCGTAGTAGTTGTAGAAGGCACGGCAGTTGACGACGACGTTGGCACAGAGGAGGTTACTGATGAAGAGGTCGAACCTGCGGGTGCAACAGTCGTCGTGGTAGCGGCGGCGGTGGTCGTGGTGGCTCGCGTCGTACTGCTCGAGGCAACAACGGGAGAGGTTGAGGATGGGGAGGGATTGGTCGTAGTGGAAGATACAGCCAAGCTCGTTGTGGTAGTTGTAATGGTTGTGGTGCTCGATACTGCAACAGATGAATCGGTCGTCGTTGTCGTCAAGGGTACGCTTGTCGTGTCTGACGTGGTCGTTACGTCCGATGTTGTAGATGAGTCCGGAACACCGGACGTTGTGGTGCTCTCAGCCGCACTTGATGTTGTCGATGAGGAAACATCGACTGCAGAGTTGGTATAATCGACCGGACAGGCCGCAGCGGCTATGCCACCCAACGTCACAACATAACAGTCACTTCTTGGAGGATAGGGGAATCCAGCATAGACAAGACCATCGCCACACTGGTAGAATGTCGCTGGGCCTCGATCGGTGCTATTCCACCCAAGGATACCGTCGCTGAAGAAGAAAGTTGTGTTGACATCGTTGATGTATGGCTGCGGTGTTATCGGCACGTAGAAATCGCTGAAATTGCGCCCGACCGACTCATTGCCGGCCAAGAGCATGCCATTTCGAAGATACCACCGGGTAGCGAAGCCACAGTTGTTACCAGATCCTCCATTCTCTCCCTGAAGCAGTCCTGCTGGTTGAGGCCCGTCCAAAGTGGAGCTGGGAGCAGCAGTAGGTTCCTGTCTCTTAACCTTGGCGCCTGGTCCACCAAAAGCAATGCCTACCATGACAGGCGAAGTTGCTGGTATGTCGGTTTGGACCCCGCTCTGGAGACCTTCTCCCAGTGTAAAGGTCGGTTGGACCACAGTGACCGTCACAGTATTGCCCTGCGAATCCACAGAAGTTGACAATAGGGTCGGTTGCGGTGTTGGAGTGGTCATGGGAGGCGCCACAGTACTGTAGATCGTAGGTGGAGCTGTGGGATAGCCAGATGTCGTCGCCAACGAACTGGAGGTAGGAGTCATGCTGAAGCCGGTGGTTGACGCGCTCGAAGAACCATATGATGCACTTGTGGTGATGGTGCCACTGGGCCCGCTGCTGGAGCCGGTGGTTGATGCGCTGCCAGGGCCAACCAGCGGACCCGAAGATGTGGCATTTGTCGTTGTGACGGTGGAGATTATGGTCGTTGTGATGTATGTATTCTGAATGTACGTGGTTGGAGCATTGCCGATGTTGATGGTTTCGCCATTGCCAAAGACATTGACAATCTGCGACGCCGACTGAAAGAAGGAGCTGTAATAAACAGGCTGTACAATAACACTGGTCACCAAGGGAGCTGGGCATGGCCCGGCAGGACCATAGGTGAGAGTTTGCAAAGCCTGACCGTTGGCCACCGCGAATCGCAGGGCCAAGGACTGTAAAAAGAGCGACGATGTCGGCCGCATGATGGCCGTGGTTTTCCGCAGAGCAAAAAATGAATAGCAAGTGTTAGACCGCGGGTTATGGACCAAACGAGTGACTGTCAGGACGAGAAAGAAAGAAGGAGGCAGAGGTTGTTGGCTTTTGAGGAGCCGCGAGTTGTCAACGCGAGACCATAACAACAGTGGTAGAATGCAGCATTCCAACCGTGTACCCTATCTCGACCATAAGTGCACAGACCCAGCTCCAGGATCGTCGCACGGAAACCCAGGGTCGCATGGTGGAATGAAGGGGTATCTGCTCGATTGCTTAGATATGCTTGATTGACGCGCTAGGCTTCGAAGGGATGGGTGTCAGCCATTCTGGACCAAGTCCATGGACAGCCTTAGCTTCCCTCCACGTTTGGATGGCACCAAAGAAGTATGTCGGGTCTGCATATCGACAAGACTGTTGCCTTTCAACTTCCTGCGACAAGCCACGCACAACCGGTCAAGTCAGTCTTGAAGAGGAGGAAGAAAAGTCCTGTGGTTTCCTTCTTCCTCTTTAGTCACCAAGCTGTTCGATGCACGCATTAAGCAGGATGAAGTCGGGTGTAGAGAATCACACAGAACGCAGACGTTGGTTAGAATCTGGAGATGCCAGAGGCCACCTACTGGTAGGTACTGACGTGACGTGGATCAGTGTTTGAAATGCGAGAAGATGCGCATCGATGGAAAAGCTGTTGACTGGGTAAGGTAGTTGGTGTTGCCGATGTACAGAGCTGGACACAGCCTTGCGGAGGAAGGGAGGAATCAGATTCAGCAACAAGGCGACCAATCGCAGTGGCGATGACTCGCCCGCGTCCATTTCAGACGCGATCGGATCGTGAAGGAATGTTATTCTCCGTTCATTAGGACCCCGATCCTATGGCAAATTGCTTGATCGATGCAAAATAAAATCCGGGTCAGGGAGCCCAGGCTCATTAGCCTCTCGTGTAAGAATAGAGCGGAACACCACTGCAGATGCAGCTGCCTCTTCACGAAGAGGCCCCGGAAGACAAAACTTGAAGGGCAACATCAGACTGTGGTAAAGTTGCACTCGGTCCTCGATGTTGAGTATTCCTTCAACGTTTTCAAGCAGCCTACCTCGGAACACCCACGCACCGTCCTGATGACAGAGTGCAAAGACGATGACAATATTAAACCATATGTTGGACGAAGCCACGATGATGAAGTTCCTGTACGGTAGTGCTGTCTGTAGAACGTACCTTGATACTAGGTCGATGACTTAACCCTCCTTACCCGCTTATGTAAATATCATGATGTTAGTCAAGCCACTACCTAGGTATCATTTGTGTTAAGGTAGTAAATGACAGTACGACATGACCTTACAATTACAAGCAATGATACGGTAATACCATACCGCTGACACGGACAAGCACTGGGGTGCAGCGCGGCGGCAACCTAACCTACTACAGGGCACGTACGATGACCAGTAGCGCATCAATGGAAGCTGGTACTAGAAGCTCCTTTACAACTAGTACCGCCTTAGCATTGCGCACGGAATGTTTTTCAACTTGAAGTCGCCGAATCGAGATACAGCACGTACAAATGTCGCCGAATATTGGAAGGCTTCCTCCGCGGGCTGAAAGTTCTGGCCCTTTGGCGCCATGGACTGCCCGTGGATGATCGACACCAATTAACAGGCCGTGGAAATAGTCGATTACAAGTCACGGTTCACACACCCACACCACAACTGAGCACAGTACCCAAGGATCAATCACGTCAAGGATGACTAAATACAGTAATGGCGTTGCCAATCTCCAAAAGCGGTGGCAGGGATTGTCGAAGCGAGCAGCCTCGACCCCAGTACTATCAGTATTGACGATGCTAGCTAATAGTACTATCCTTCATGGCAGGAGTCTTGTCTTCTTGTCTATGGTCTTGGAAAGCGCCCACTCGGTCGCACGCCTGACTGACTGACTGACTGACTCAGTCAGCTGATTGCTTGTTGCAGTGCAGCGCTGTTCTAGGTATCCAAGACCATCACTCAGGCTTTTCGTATCTGATTACGACGCCGACGAGGCTTTGGGCGGGGAAGGGGGAATTGGCGCTGCATCCGTCGGCATTGGCAGCGGGGAAGACAGAGTCAGCACAAATACCTTGTCTTTCTGTGCAGTGCGTGATAGCACCTACAACTAGTGTTGAATGCCTGTTCCGGCTGTCTTAGCGAATACGAAATCGATGTGCTGGACCTCTCCTTTCCTTTCTGGCTGTTGCCTGCCTGGCTGTCAGACCTGACCTTGAGGACAGGACAGGACAAGCGAGACTCGACGCCCCGTTTTAGACTGCCAGTGACCGTAGGGCAGGGCAAATCCCACACTACTTGTTGCCAGTGGGATTTGCCGTCCTCCCCATCTGCGAATGACGAGGATAAGAGAGCTTTGGCGTGCAGTGCTTGGACTTTTGAGACCGGTCGAGCCCCAAGACCAGAGGAGAGCAGGGGTCCCAGGGTTGTTTCCAAGCCACCCTGCACCAATCCATTCCACACTGCCACGCCCTTGTTTCGTTTCAGATGTCAGCTTCAGTAGACTGAGTCAGCCTGATTAGTACCTAGCTATTAGCTATTAGTCTGCACTATCGAGAGCAAGTTCGAAATCCAGACGATACAACCGAGATGCGTGTGTGAATAACCAAGCATGGCACGGCACTTCATCTTAGGAGTGAGTCCCGGTCTGAATCCAGCCTGGCGGTTGTAGAACAAAAGCACGGTCGGAGTCGAGGTTGATGGCCGGCTCCGGATGAGTAATACCTTACGTACAACAACGACGATGTACGACGCACCGTGCGACGCGTTTACGTACATCAGAGTGCGCTTTTCGACAGATCTTCTTCATCACCACTGCACAGTGCTGCAGTGCTAAAGAAGTGATTGGACCATTTATTTCCCAGTTCAGATACCGTTTTCAGGCTGTCATGACCGCAATACCCTAGTTGATCGTCGTAAATTACGATGTTGAGAGGGCATGCAGTGCATGCAGTGTTGCTTACTTTTAGGTATCTAACGGAACAGACGGTCCGGCCGGATGTCTGTACAATGAATGTACGTCCGGGGCTTACCTATAATCCGGAATACTCGAAAGTGCCCTAAAATCGGCCGAAAATGAGCAACTGTAATTCCCGACTCGCCATCCCACTGCAGTGCCACTAAACTGCTACGATTAAAAGCGTCGGATACGGCTCTCCGCCCGGTGGACCAGCTACAGTAGGGTACCAAGTGCCCTATCATTTGGACGTACTATTCTCGGTACCTGACCTTAATAAGGTAGAACATAAAGACGTCCTAGGTAGTACTACCCAGGTACACGTTCGGCGTTTACTTACGGCCGACTATGATACCCGCTCTCTCGACGGACGACGGAGGAAATTTCCAGACCCCCTTCAGTTCCACATGGACATGGCACAACGACCTTCCTTACCACGGCAAGCCGTGACCGTTGTCAGTCGCAATGATGACTTAGGACAGGACAGAAAAGTAATATTGATCACTCATCCATCCAGCCAATGTGACGCTACATATGAGGCATTTATCGATCGCTTGCAGTGGTGAACAGTTGCTGTACCTTAGGCAACGGGGAAGTATAAGCAACGGTGGATAGAAAATGAAACGATTCCATGATCCATAGTACGATTCCAATCATGATGATGCCGACGCCGATGCCAATGCCGATCGAAACAATTCAAAGCAACAGAAAAAAGGGAGAGGTTTGTACCTGGCATGCAGTGCAGTCAGTCACGGTGGTGGGGACACAGACTGCAGTGGTTCCTTTCAAGTTCGTTTCTGGAAAATCGGCACGGCGCGTGATTTTCTCTCATGCCCACACCCACTGCACACCCACACCGTGGCTGACTGATTGATTATGCTACTGCTGCTGTGTAACCGCTGCATCGGAGACACATTCGATTATTTTTCTGACACCCCCGAACCCACCAAGTTTTTACGGGCCACGGCTGGTGGGGAAATCATCGACGCTCCAGTAGGTGCGTGCCAGGGAGCGAGGTATTTCTTGCAGCTGCCAGTGTGATACAGAAAAAAAGTAAATCGCTCGCGACAGAGGTACCTGATTCCAGGGGTTATAGTAACGGCGAGAGTGCCGAGATCCATTTGATTCTTTCGAGAGCAAAATCTCGGACATCATGAGGTAAACATGACCAGATGGCAGGTACCTAGGTACCTTAGTCTATCTGCACGAGTAGTACTGTACATGTCATGTACTTTCAGAACCAACGTCAACACTGCTCGTAGTAAGATAGCCAGCCTCATCTCCCTTTCCATTCCCAAGGGCAAGAAAAGCAAGATACCGCTGTCCAGTTTCATGCCTTCCAAGCCTTGTGCACCGTCCGAGCACCCCAGACCTGGCCACGCTTCAACAACACTTGGCCCCTCCACTCGGGGACATTGACGGCGTTGATATAGCGAGCGGGCTCGACACAGAAGCCAGCCCGGGGACCCCTGGCGGGCGTGTTTGCCGTCGCCGGCGCATCAATATACTTGCCCGTGTAAAACTGGAAAGATGGCTCGGTGCTGAAAACGTCCAAATGCAACTTTGTGCCTGGGTGCGCGGCGCTGATCAGCGGTTTCAGCGGTCTCGGCCGCGTATCAAGGGGAATATGTGAAGCGTCCGCGTCGACAATGAAGCAGTGGTCGATATCTGGCTCAGTGGCGCCCAGCACAAATGGCTTGCCTGCTTCGATGCCGGGAAAGTCGTCGATGGTGCCGAGCGGAATGTCAGCCTCGTCCACCGGCAGGTATTTTGTCGTGTGGAGTGTGATTTCGGTTCCTCCGATTGTAGGCCCGTCGGTGATGTTGAAATAACTAGCACCAGTGTCACTGTCAGTGACAGTTCGATTGTGGTTTTTATTCCTCGCCCTCGGTGAATGCGGTCGACTTACCCATGATTCGTCACATTGACCACAGTCTCTTCGCATTCATCCCCAATCAACTGGACTTCATATTCGGTTTCCAGCACCGTCTTGGTGACCCCTTCGTTGTCACTGTCCTGCTCCGTCCAGGCACTATACCACACTTTAAGCTCCACCGTACCAGGATACCCTTCCTCGCCGTCCGGAGAGACATAAGTAAACAAAACAGCTTCCTTGCCATTACGGTTGACGGGTTCCGGTCCATTGAACTTCTTCTTGCCCCAGCCAGACGTTCCACCATGGAGATGGTTTTTGCCCTCGTTGGCCGCCAGCTTGTACGTCTTGCCATTGTTGGCTTGGAATTCGGCGTTGGCAATCCGGTTGGCCACTCGCCCAATCGTCTCTCCAAAGAACGGCGATGTCGCGTATGGTTCGGGATCCGGATACCCCAGTACGATGTTGTGGCCGGCGACTTTGAATTCTTGGATGATGGCTCCTTGGGGGAGGAACGAGAAGCCTGAATCTGATGACATGGTGTTGCAGAGTACTGAATTGTGTGTCTTGCTGATTGGTTGCCGGTGATTATAGATACCTTTATCTAAGCTGGTTCTGGTTCTTTGAAGTTGTGAAACACAACTCGTCTACAATATTTGCTGAAATTGCCTTATGGGAGGTGGTCACTTTCCGCGGCGGTGCCATGATATGATGGCATGAGTGTTGTGGTTGGCTAAAATGGTTAAAGGGCCGGTGGGCATCTTTGCATTTTATCCGGCCGGACCCCGTGGGCAGGATACATTTTACCGGCGCAGAAGCTCAAAGGTCACTTACCTATCTCCATGCACTGCAGATTGAACAAGAAGGTGTTCGATGTGAATATATCATAACCATCAAACCAGGACTGCTACATTCACGAGTATTTCTGTTGGTGCCAAAGTTTCCACCCGACAGGCACCAGAAAGGAAACCCCGGCGGCGATGCAGTCCATCTCGCTTAGTTATGAGCTTACGACTTCGTATATCATGTCAGCAACTTCCTCCCTGACTAAGCGGCATCACATTCCTTTCACCACTCACTACTACTGCATGTCAAACTTGAAAGTTCCAGGTTGTTCAGCAGCTTCGTCAGCCTCCACACTACCAGGTACAATGCAGACATGTACATACCACAACTACCTTATGGAGTCAGCTCGACATTCATATCCAGCCGAGGAGATACGCGAAACTCGCACCAATGCTCTAGGTACTGACAGCTACAGTACCTAGGTAACTATGTTCCTGCCATTCCATTTTGTGAACAATGAGTACAGCAACCAACCCTCGGAGATGACAGTCATGGTGATGAAACCTAAGTCAGGCCTCCCCCTCCCCTCCTCCACTGCATGACATGCAGTGAGATGACAAAGAAAAGGAAAAAGACCCAACCGACTTGACTCCTAGGTTTTGTAGTCTTTTGCCTCAAAGTTACAGGATTTAGACTCCCATCAGTCCAAACTCTACTTGCCTCGTTTTCCGCATAGCGGTCCCGAGTTTGCCAGTGCTCTTCTCCTCGCCCTGTGCATTGCAGTGTGCAGTGCTATGCACAGGGCATACCACGGCATACCATTCCGCACCAGGTCAGGGTAACGATTGCTGTAGCGGTAGTGGGTTGCGGTTGCGGTTTTGGGCCCCATCTCTCCGGGTTTTTTGTTGCCGTCGTGATGTCAATACGGAGAGAGAGAGAGTCCAACACCCACTGCAGAGTACAAAGTTCAAAATCCAGCATATTTAATCCTTAGAGGATGTGGGAGGGGAGGCCTAAGTGAAAGTCACGTTCCGCAGCACGCCTGGTCAGCAACTCTGAATGAAATGATTGACAAAGAAAGTCAAATCGGATCATTTGAACTTTTTTTCAGAATTCTGGGCATCTACCCTACCTTACTACCTAGGGTCCAGTACTTCGCGTGTAAAGTCCTTATCACTGCCAGTGCATGCTTGAGGTTCAAGTTCAAAGTTGCTGATAAAGAAAACTAAACTTTGAGGCAAGGAAGTAAAATTAAATTCTATTCTATTCCGGTTGCAGTGCCATGCAGTGGACAGAATCATGGTCGCCGTAGTATCATGATGAACTCCATCCTACTATTACTACAATAGGTAGGCACTCAGTCAAATACTCCTCGTTCCGAACCTGTTCGCCGCACGAAGCCAGGTACATCACTGCAGTGGCAGTGTCTAGGACAAACTTGAACCCCACAGCCCGAGCCTGAGTCATGATGTGATAATTACAAGTTACAAGTACCTAGGCACCTACCTACCCTCGGTATCATGATGTGATTTCTAGAGAATAAGGAACAAAAAGCTAAATCCGCGTGGCAAGGCGAATTGCACCGCACTGCATTGCATTACAACGCACATGCAGATCAACAGCAACAGTTTGGTTGCGATGAGCTCGGACCCATTCTTATTCTTATTCTTCCATGCATTCCAACTTGAAGGATAGGATTAGTATTCGTTCCATAAGGTAACTAACACCCGGCGGAATGTGATGTGATGCAATGTAGATCATTACCTAGGTATCATTCCATTCCCCCAAAGTTCCACTCCAGTTGGCATTACTTCAATACCTAATACCTAATACTGTACAGACAACATCTGCGCCTGATAAGATTCGTTCCAAGCTCGAAACAAAGAATATGGATCATATGGTTGATGTGGAGGGGGGTACAGCATAAACCCAGAAGCGTCCCGCACACGCTCCCCATCAAACCATCTCTGCATCTCCTCCCATTCACGTTCGTCAGTCAGTCCTCCAGTACTAGTAGGACCAGTACCTAACCTAGCACATGGGTAGAAAGGATGATAACGAGGACCATGGCTCCACAATTATAACAGACAGCTGAGTATTGATGCAACCACCCATGATTCAATCCAGCCTCCCAAGGTGCATCCCTTGACCCCATACGCCCGCATGTCTCCGATCGTACACGTGTGCCTGAGCGGCAAAACCTGAACGTACAAAAGTATGACGTGAGGGCAGTTGACATGCCAGTGTTGACAAATACCAAACGATTGTAGTAGATAGCCGCCCGTGGAGAAAAGCAGTCCATCGTCCATCGGTAATGGCCAGGTTGGCCGCGTTCTCCAGACGCCGTTAACTCCGGTGCCGGCACTCCTCGAGTCCTTTGTTTCAACTCGGTGGGGGCAGACAATCCAAACCTCCAAAACTTACAACCGCTGTTCAAGTTCGCCCGTTTTCAATATACAATCGGCCATGACGTTGCCGTGCGTGTGTGTGTGTGTGTTCGTAAAAATCATTGAAAGTAGAAAGACTAGATCATGGTCGGACTAAAGTATAGTTGAGGATCCTCCTGGCCGGACCAGTCCTTCATCGTAAGACAGGGATTGATGGCGGCAGGGACAATCGGGGTTTGAAACATGGTTGGAGGGAAAGAATTCAAGTCCAGGGACGAAGCGTCCACCATTGGCGATTCGAATTGAGTTAAGAAATCCATGCTGTCATCCAGATCCGAGGCCGGGGTGTTCCAGCTGAGATTTGATTGATGCGTTGTCGCATGAGGATACGTATGTGACTTGGTTGGATGTTGTTGTTGTTGTTGCTGCTGGAGGGCTTGAGCCGTTTGCGGAAAAGGACTCTGGTTGGGAGGAGTAGGAGGGAACTTGGTGAAGTTGAATGGATTGGAGAAATTCGGCCTCGACGCAGCCATGGGTTCGGAGATGGGTGACGGGGCGCTTATAGTGCTGCTGTCGCAATGTGACTCCATAGAAGGCTGTCGTTGCATGAAGCCGGCGCCTTCGGCAATAAGTCTCTGCTGTAGGACGGTAAGATCCTCCTCGAACACTTCGTTGGTGGCGTGGCCATCTAGCTTCAACACGCCGAGTCGCTCAAGAATGTCATGGGTTAAGGGCATGCCATGGCTGGTCTCGGTCAACGGCGAGCCTGGCCAGCCCTGGCCGTTTTGTATCCGCTTGTACAGTTCTTGTAGACCTGCGACAAGTTGCGCTTGTTGACTCTCGAGCATCTCCACATAACTGTAATCATGGTCAATGAGGCACAGACCGAACAAGGCGACCGTGGCTTACCCTTTAGGATAGACTTTGTCGTGAGACTTTTTGCGTTTTTGCGTTCTCCAAAGACACAGATGGCGTTGTCTGCTTTACACCGACCACACGGGCTGGCTCCATCACACTGAGGACGAATTAGACTCCGAAGGTGGTGAATGGACAACGATCCAACTGACCTTGGACTTTTTTAACCGACAACGATCGCATGCCTTGCACACTCTTTTGCGAATTCCACTCTCCAAAGGTGATGAGGGCTCTAACGGAGGGGTCATGACTGAGGCACCCATCTCTGTTGACGAGCCAAAACAAGAGAAGTATCAATATATCACCAATTGACCATCCAATTGAAAACTAGGCAGTGGTGACAACAGGTGATATAAGTGATCTGAATCTGTGACAGTCGAAATATGGCGAATTCGTTCTGTTTGTCTCTGAGACTGGAGAGCGATATGTATAGTGGTGAGTATGGCTGTCAGCTTATGGAAGCAGAAACGCAAAACTAGGATCCAAAAAGGTAGAGGTGGACATGTGGACTCCCAGGGAGGGGAGGCTACGAGGCGACAAGGCCCTATATATCAACATTACCACACACGACGAGGAGGATGGTTAGTAAGAGGAGACAAAGCGACATGTGGATCCCTGAGCAGAATAACGGAGAGATATCAGCGCAACCCTTGGGTCTGGTCGTTAAGGTTGCTTCGCTGGAGCACGGTGGACAAAGCATAGGGCCTCCGCGCCCGCGGACGGCAGCCAGAGTTCGACGCACGTCTACCAGACTCACCGGAGGGCCAGAAGACCAGGGGGAAACAAAAACGGGCGGCCGGGCGAGCGAAGGCCCAAAGATGATGCATGACCAGGGTGGATGTACGGATGTTGTTGCGGCCGACAGGACCAGGGGGCTTAAGGGTGGAACGATGGAGGAGACGCTAGAAGGCTAACGTTAGTAACCAAGCATGGGCGGAAGTCAAGAGGCAGGATCCAATGGTGGAAACCTGAAAATGGATTGGGATAGGAAGACAAAGAGAGGCTGATCAGGAGGAGGACGACGAGAGCCTGAGGGACACGCTGATTACGGTACCGCTGTTGGCCCGCCGTGACGAAGGGTCTGACGGTCTTGGCCAATCTTGGTGTCTAGGACCGGAAATGACCCAAATGACAGAACACTTAGCGGTATGATACAGTATTGCTGCGGTCAAAGTCAATGCTTCGTTCATTACCTAGGTAGGTAGCGGCAGATCTTTGGAAACTTTCTACTAGCTCCTGTCTAGTGAGCAATTTACCCCTTCAAGACAGCACTACGGTGGCCACTATCAGCCGACTAACTCTACCTGGTATGTCGCAGACTATCAGCAATCGTTATCCTGCTGCCTGACGGAGATAGTACTCGTATTGCCTTCACCAGGGCCGTGTCTGCTGCAAGTGTTCCGGGTTGGTGAACAGCCATCAGGCCAGCTACATTCCTCAATGCCAGTGGCCGCCAACAACGCTCTGACAGAGCAGAGAATTCAAGCCACTGCAACTCATCGTCGTCATACCCCGTCAACTCTGCTCCGACACACAAAAGAAAATGCCTCGAACGCCGAGAGAACACAAGAGAAGGATGGGAAAACTGAGAATCCACTATTATCGGTCGTTGTAAGTAACTTTCTCGGCGACTCGGCAGCAAGAACGGGTCCTTGACACCGGCGATGAAAGAGCGAAGGCGCGAGCCTTGCCCTCCTACGATCGCTGCGATCTACGATCAAAATGGGTCTTGAATGGTCATGAGGACTTTTTTTGACGCCTCTGCAACTATGTTGGAGATTGTAGGGGCGTGCTCTGCTGGCGTCCACCAACGCATCGACTCTTTGACTTGCAAAGGAACGCCCAACTGATTAGACGGTGTGCTTGCCGTTCTGCTTTTGGTCCCTGAGCATCGGCCACGATACGCCAATGCGCGATAAAAGGACGCGCTAGAGACGAATGAGAGAGTCGAGCTGGAGATGACATATCGCCCGTCTAGTAGATTGCTTGCCTATGGCTGTTGTACGAACGTACGCGACCCCTAAGAAGGCTCCTCCGCCCGTCCTGGCTCTGCTTACGGATGGTGTCGATGGTCGGCTCAAGATCGTATTCGGAAACCGCCAAGCGCTTTGTAGGCCGGTACAATGGCCGGATTCGAAATTAACGTCCGTGGGGCTACTACTAGAAGTAGACTAGCAGTGCCTTTTTTACAGCCTTTACAGCCTATCTCACGTATTTTACACTACTTGGGGCAAAGACAACCAATAGTTATTGGGCTAGGTGTGCCACTTATACCGTATTGTAATGTGGCTAGTGTTCAATTAGTCACCAGAAAGACCAATCAGACGTCTTCAAAACCCCCACCGACGTTAATTTCGAATCCGGCCGTTGTAGTAGGGCTGAGCGTCATTGCTGTCATTTGCCGTGATGCCAGCCATTTCTGTACTTAGTGTGTTAGCCCTAGTACGGGGATATTCTTCATCAAGAACCTCCCCTGCCGCATGATTTCTAATCTGTTGGACACACTTCATGACACTTCGTCGAGAGATGGGCATAGAAGGTCTGAGGCTGGGCCCATCTTGGATGGCAGCTGACGGGCAGTGGGATTCTCGCCCGGCGCACTGCGCCTCCCACCAACCACGTGGCAGATGTGAGTCAAGGCTGGCGCTTTTGCCTGGCACAATTCAGGTGCCGTGTGTAGGTGGATGCACAAAATATTATGCATCGTTATGCATCAGGAGCAATGGCCGGAGAATCATTTCCTTCTAGTTTGCCTTGTGGCTCTCGGAGACATCCACCCACCCAGCCTCGGGCCCGACTCCTAGTAGTCTCCGACCCGTTATTGCCATGAGTACGGGTACGCTACTGACAGCGGTAGTACCTTGCGATGAAATTTGCTCCACCGGTTCGGCCGATTGTTGCTGACGGGAATTCTACAGTTGTAGACACTGATGGCCAATGGTAAATGCTGCGAACTGACTTTTACAATCCTTTGCACAGTGTTCAAAGCCTGCGGTGATTCCATTGTAGCGGTAACCAGAGCAGGAAACTGTTCTGATAGAGGGCTAGTGAACTCGACTTCGATTTCTCGGATGTGGCAGCGGTCTCTCCGCGGGGGTTTGCTGCATAAAATGCATCGGGCGGGAGCTGAAGTACAATTTTCTCCTGAATCAAGATCTGCCTGATTGCCACATATGGCCAGGGTATACTTCCACATACAGCAGGTGTGGCAATAGCCTTTATTGGCCAATCACTGTGATTTCGTAGCCAGTGATTTGTGCCTTGCCTCGGCTTCGTGTTGGAGCAAGCGATATGTTATCATCTTTTTTGATCCGCGCATGCGTTTTGATGCTGCTTCACACAATTCTATGCTTCGAATTTGTGATTGTCCCATGATTACCACCAGCAAGTGTACGCTCCATAAGAAGTGGCATGATGTTTGAGCCGGCAGTGCCTTTCGAGTGAGGACATCACTCGAAGTGTGCTTCGCCGGACTTTCTGTTTCCGTTTGTACTGTTTCCCAATACTGGCTTTCAGGACCGACATCACCTGCGCCGATGTGGACCACTGTTCTATAGGCCTTTCATCGTCGCTTTCACCGCCAGAGACCTTCACCATGAATCCAGACTCAACGGTGTGATCTCCTCTTCCGTGCCGAGAAAGGGCATGTGCTGTCCATGACACCCTTACGGCTCGCCGCCGAACCGACCTACCGCAGCCCCAGAATATCATCCGCTGAGGGAACATTTCTTGACATGCCAATGTAGTGGTGCAATGGTTACTACAGCTCAGTCGTCTTTCAATAACTGGGTGGTGGTTTGTGTTGGCGGATTGGATCTCCGGTAGAAAGTGGCCTCCAGGTCGTGAGATACCCTCCTCAATGCAGCGTACAGCCACCCTCCATGCCCGTGTGGACTCGACGTCGCGTCCGCTGTGGCGCAGGCCGAGTGTTGCTGACCGATGTGTCTCGCATCGCGCTTGCTAGAGCCTTCCAAGGAAGCATGTCTTACAACCCCACGACGATGTGGAAGATCGACATACTCCGCGCGCAAGAGTCCGGAGTTTGATATCGGCATGCTGTTGGACTGGCACCTCAGGCGCCGATATACCAAACTTCGACGCCAAGGACTTCAAACGTCCTACCTTCATCACTTAATGGTTCGTTTCCAAAAGTCGGGCAGGTCTCGCTGACGCCATTATTGAGCTGGTCGTCCAACCAGAGCCCGTAGTGGCCATCACCGCCCCCAATGGAAAGATAGTTGCTTTCACAGTAAATCAGAAAATCATTGACTCCGCTATAAGGGAAGGCCTTGAACCGGATGTGCTCCGGTGTCGAGGTGCCCGTTTGGTTTAGCGCTGGCTGGGAGTGTGATCGGGATCCTGAAGCTTGTCGGAGGCTTGTGTCCGCCACAGAGCTCGACACAGAGGATGTCCGCCGCTCGCCACGGACGGTTGTTGCTCGCTGGAGGTTGGTAGTGTCGGCGCTGGGAGGAGGGGGTAACCCCGCCAACTGTAAGACCTCTTCTGGGCGTGCGTCCGATGCGGAGGGCAAATCTTTCAGAGTAGGCAGGATAGTGGCTCGCCATAGAAAACATTCGCCGGTGCCAAAATAATGCATAGAAGGTTTGGGTGCATCTGAGAGATACGCTCCGAAGACAGAGCCATTGGCAGCGGCGTCAGAAGCGTCGCGAACGACTAAGACGTATCCCGAACGCTGCGTGTGCGTGGAGACCTTAGCACAATGCTCGTATAATGTTGCCAGTGAGGATCCATCTGCTTCCAGCGAGTATGCCAATTTCCAATGATCTAACAGCTGCAGCCTGGGAGGAAGGAGAAGTCGAATCTCTTCAGCAAGAGCTCGAGTGAGCAGGAGTGACTCTGCGGCTTTCGGGGGCAAGAAGTGTCTTAGTTCGAGTGGTGTAAGAGGGGGTGGCTGAAATGGTGAATGCGTTCTTTTCGGAAGAGATTGGACACTCGAGGTCGCGGACGTGACGGCGGGAGCATCGAGGAGTTTGCTCACAGGGCGCTCGGGGGGCTCGGTCATTCGACGATAGAGGCTTGATACCACATGTTTCACCGGGTAAGCAAGGTAAGCGGCTGAACTGGGGTTGTGCGGATTGTCAGCGAGTGTTGGGCGAGAATCCTTTCGCTGGGTTGGACTCCCGCCAGCGTCGGTCTGCGAGGCCATGGTAGGCCATGCAACACGGATGGACAGGCAGGACGCCGATCTTAAGACAGACAATACCAAGTCGGTCAGGAAGGAATTGGAACAAATGTGGCGGTAGAGCTGAGCAGAAGCTGCAACCACAGCGGAAGAAGATGATTCCTTCAATGATACCTAGGTAGGCTATCGCATGCGGTAGTGATGTCCTGATGTTTCAGCCTTGGGATCGCGGACGCTGCCCAAGGCTGACCACTGGGAGGATCAGCATGTGACAACAAGCGTGACTGACGGGCGGGCCTTAGTCAGCCATCCAAGTGCTTTTGATAGTAGGGGTCCCATTCGAGACTAGGCTGCAATATGTTCTAAACAAGTAGAGCCTAGCGTGCTACTAGCGCGGCGCATGCTCCAGTTGCGTCACAAGCCGAACTGGGACCTTTCTTGCTGGCGCTGCCTGCGTCTCCATCTTGGAACGGACAACAATATTCTTGTCAACAATATCTTGCGGCGACACTGTCCTTTATTCCTGCTCACCATTTAATCGTCTCTCATTCATGATAATCTGTGCTCTCTGATTTCGGTCTCCTTGCGTGCCAACAAACCAAGGTCGTGGCCTTCCCGCAAGAAGTGCGTTGACCCTTGCCTGAAACAGACTGGCTGAGACAGTACCCCGCCACCATGTTTATGATCAAGAACGGTATGTTCCTTCCTGTGCAACCACGTATTTCTATGCCGGACACATGTCTAACCTGCATTATAGTCAGCAAGTACCTCTTTGGGGACGCATCTAAGGAAGTCATCGCCGAGATCCCTCAAGGGCAGCTTTACCTCGTTCGGCCACTATCGCCCAAAGGATATTCCGAGCTCATCTACAAAGACGCCGTTGCGACCATCAGAAGGACTGGGCAGGAATATCAATATCAGCTAGTTATCCAACGAGCATACGAAGAGGGAGAGGAAGAGCTTGCCGAGGACGACGAAGATGCTGGTGTGGAAAGCTTAGATAAGGACGAAAAGACTTTCCTTCTAGACGAGAGCCTACACTTCAGGTGCGAAAAGAGATCTGGCGGTGAATCGGTTCTTGCCTGGCGCGACCTGAGTGGCGATCCAGGGGATCTCTACGAATTCGTTTGTGACGCTTCAGTCGGAGAAGAGAAGATACAAACATTTCTCCTGGCGGCCATTGATTGCCAATACGAACGAAAATACCGGCAGTCCTCTCAAAGAGCAACCGAAGCCGAACTCAAGGAGTTCTACTTTGAGACTGACGACGCAATCCCGCCTGCAAGTCCAGTTTCTGCTTCTATAGCCGACATGCCGACTTCCAAAGAATCAGCTGAACGCATGGCCAAAGATGTCAAGACAACTCCCAAGAAGGCAAACACTGGCAAGGCAAGAGAACCTACAGGAGGTGCGACGGTAGCGCCAGAGGCTCGGACTGCGCCGAGCTCCGGGACTGTCCTCACCAAACAAGCTGGGGAGTTACATCTCTTCGACTTTAACTCTGCAACCTTCATTCTCCAGGATCCGTCTGTGGTTGCTGTCGTCTCTGACCTAGGAAACTGGCGATATTGGTTGCAAATAACCAGCTCGGACGGTAGGGAATGGCTCGGACAAGAAGTTGTGGCAGACATCAACCCTGTCTTCAACTTCGAATATCTGTCGGCCATATTCAATCACTATACTGATGATGGTTCCGCTTACTCCTGGCTACTACGATTCCCGAACCAACAAGTCCTCGAAAACTTCCAAGAAGGGATCATGCAAGCACTATGGGAGCAACTCAATGAGATGAAGTGGTCCAAGGTTCAGGAGACCGAACGAGAATATGTGTTTGAAGCCTTCAACGACATCACTTTGGACGATGCTAAAGCGGAAGAAGAAGAAGAGGCCGAAGAGGAAGAAGACGACGAGGAAGAAACAGATGGCGGCCAACAGAGTGAGCACTACGATACAGACGAATCGGAAGACGATGTGGAGCTCGACAACAAGGACGGAAACGTCAACTCGCAACTGGCTGTGGGAACCAAGCATGATCGATCCTTCGTCGTTCGAGGCTCCAAGATTGGTGTTTTCAAACACCTGCCAAATCGCCATCTGGAGTTTACCACCAACATCTCCAAAGTGGAAACACCCAAAGGACGACTATTCTCACCAACCAAGGTTATGCTGCATTCCGAAGACCAGAACATGATTCTGCAAGACGACAAGAACCCCAACTCGCTATACCGTATGGATCTTGAGTATGGCAAGGTTGTCGATGAATGGAAAGTCCATGATGATATTCCGGTAACGAACTTTGCACCCGAAACAAAATTCGCCCAGCAAACATCTGCGCAGCCGTTCATTGGGCACAGCAAAAATGCGCTCTTCCGAATCGACCCTCGTGTTGCTGGTAACAAACTTGTGGAAAGTCAGTTGAAACAATACGTGTCAAAGAACGACTTTTCTGCAGCAGCCACCACTGAAAAGGGCCACATCGCCGTGGCATCGAACAAGGGCGACGTCCGTCTCTTTGACCGTCTCGGGGTCAATGCCAAGACACATATTCCGGCTCTGGGAGAGTCGATCATTGGCCTCGATGTCAGTGCGGATGGCCGATGGATCCTAGCGACGTGTCGAACATATCTGCTTCTCATTGACACTCTCCAGAAAGAAGGCAAGAACGAGGGAAAGCTTGGGTTTGAAAGATCCTTTGCCAAAGATAGTAAGCCACAGCCTCGGCGGCTTGGGTTGAGTCCTAGCCACGTTGCGCAGTTCCAGCACGAAACCGGTGCCCCATTGTCGTTCACCCCAGCGAGATTCAACACGGGCCCAGGCAGTACCGAAACCAGTATCATCACTTCTACGGGACCCTTCCTTGTCACATGGAACCTTAAGAAGGTGCTTGCCGGCAATAAAGACCCGTATCAGATCAAGCGTTATAGTGCAGATGTCATGGCGGACAACTTTGAATTCGGATCGGACAAAAACGTCATCTTGGCATTGCCCAACGAGGTCGACATGGTGAGCCGGAAGAGTTTCAAGAGGCCCACTAGAGAAAGCATTGCCGGGCCGCCGGCGCGGGTCAGTGCTGGGTTAATGACACCAAGACGCAGTGGCAGACAGAGCCATTTGCGGAACGAGATCGTCAATAGTCCTTATTAGCTCATGGGACAGCGTGTGTTTGAGTGGTGAGTTTGGAGCGAAGGACAGCGTTGGACAGATTTGCGTGACCAGAGCGAGGTGCGCTGCGACTGGACTTGATAGGGACTGAGGCACAACTTTCATCAACTTCCCGTTTGTGTTTGTTATTTGGATGGCGTATGCTGGAGAAGGCGATGAGGACTTGCATTCAGCAGGGTTGTTTTCCTGTGTCTATCATGACACATGAGGCAGAGTCTAGCCCACTTGAGTCGATTCGATACCCCTAGGCTTGATTTTGCGCAGAGCTGGCGAGGCGACGGTTTTTAATTAGTCAGTACTACTAGTATAATGGGAATTGCTACAATAGTCTCAATCAGTAGGGCTCTCATGTGTTGTTTGACATGCATTCCTTTCTCTCCCCTTGCATTTATTTTATTTGTGTTTGTGGAGACCGTTAGCCTCCATACATAAGCCACCAATGTGCTTGTGGCAGCCTCTCAGACATACGCATCATTGTTGTCATGGATGGCACCCGAGAAACTTCTCTAGATGAAATTCCCGGTCTCCTAGCTCAAAGGGCCTTGTTCGAGACAGGCGATTCCTCAACACCAAAACGGGCCAAGTCACAGGGTTATTTCAGGAGCCGATATTTTGAGCCGGCTCACCGCCTAACTTCGGTCGCCTAAGAACGTTAGGTGCCGTATCGCAGGAGACATCTGCGTAGGGGAGCCGCACGTGCTTCCACCACTGCACGTCGTGATTGTTTGCCATGCCATGGTTTCTGCGTTGACACTCAGTATGTACGCAGAGCAACTTGCGGGTACAACCAAGTCCATATACAGCGCGCAATCCGTTTTCCATCTCCGCTTGTCCTTGTGGAGCCACGGCGGCCTGGGCGGTCATGGCGGTCGACGAAGCAGGTATTTGGGCAATGAGGTGATCGTGGCGTGTGGACTTGGGGATATTGTAGAATGCCAGCCATGGGCGAGCCTGAGTTGGCTTGGCTGCCTGGAACTTGAAGGACACCCACTCCCAAGCTTATTTTCTCCCGGGTAGAGAACCGTAGAGCAGCGAGGTGTGGAGACCCATGTGGATACCGCAAGGTATGATTGAGCCATGCAATGGTTGCTGGACCGTAACCGCGTTGTTGCTCGATTCTTTCGGAGGGTAAGACAGATGGCTCGAAAGGCGGAAAAAATAGGCTGTCTTCAACCAGCAGTGTTGTCAGCATTATCATCTTCTTGCTTCTGCTGCGCCGCTTCATCATCTTTGTTGGCAGCGGTGTCCTTCTCCGCCTCCCGCATGACCTTATCACACCGGGCCCGTAACTCATCCACTCCGGCAACACCCTTCCAGTGCTCCAACAAGCCAATAACAGATTCATATTCTTTACCAGCATCATCACGACGACCTTGGTCGAGCAATGCCTGCAACCGCTCTGGAGCATCCAAAGCCCACTTGACCGTCTGTTTCTGCCTCGTCTTCTTCCTCGCTTCGATCATCTCCTTTTGTTTCGTCTTTTGTTCTGTTCCAGCCTCGACCGGAACCAAATCTCTTACCACGCTCAACAACCGATCCAGTTTCTCCGCGAGTTTCTCCACACCATCTAATCCCACGTCTTGGTCTTGGTCTCCCTTTTGTAGTATAGTAGTGGCAGTGACAACACCACTGTTGTCTCGTTTATGCATGCCCTTTTGCATCTCGGCAATCGTCCCCACCGCCTTGATCAACTTACTATAGTTATCGTAGACCAGTGCTTTTCTCTCGCCGTCCAGGTTCCGAATCTCGCTGACTAGTGTGCTTTCAATCTTGAGGATGTCTCGTAGACCCGCAGTCTTGAGGAGTTCGGATACATATTTCTCGGCGTCGAAGGCTGGGTCGTCTAGTTGAGCGGTTAATGTTGTTGTTGATGTAGATGATGTTTCGATAGGGACTGTGGTTGATGTGATTGTGGAATCGGATGCGTTGGATGCGATGCTCGCTGTGCGGCTGATGTTGAGGTTCTCGTGATGTTGGTCTCTGCCACCACCTTTGAGATTGTAGTAGTCGCGTAGAGCGGCGCGGTTGCGGCGATGTGCCGTGGAAGTTGAAGTGGAAGTGGAGCTTTGTTGAAGACTGGGTGCGGGCGAGGAAGTGCTGGTTCGTGGAACGTCAAAGGATGGCCGCATCGAGGAAGAAGATATGGGTGTCCCGTTGCCGGTGCCGTTGCCGTTGGGCCCAGAGGGACTGGGACTTAATGGAGAGGTGATGATTCGAGGGACGCCGACCGCAGGGGATTCGCTGCGCGGGGATGTGATTGTGGCCATGATGTTCAAGTTAGGGGTTGGTAATTACATTATTCAAGGCATAAGAAGAGTGTACTTTGTATCGGGGATGGAGGGACCCTGGTGTTATTGTATGCAGGGGCAGAACGACAACCGCAAATACCAGGTGGTGAACACCAAGTAGCGAACACAGAGAGCATGGTAGTTGGAGTTGTCGACACTCAGCCTTGCGCAGGATACTAGCGGACTTATGAACATGATTGGCTACGGGGCAAGTAGCGATATCCACTTCAGCCTTGTGCGGGCCGATCATTTCTCCGTCCATCTCCTTCATTGACTGCCCTCATGTTTCTACTACCTTATGTATATCTCTTTCCCAACGACCATAGAACCCATTGACGCCCCTGAGCTATCGTCTACAATGGCTCTGGCGCTATCCAAAAATTAGGAGACTCCCAGACCCAGCCTCGTTTTGCAAACGAACACGTCCTCTCCTCTTACGATGTCAAGTTACCGTGTTACAGCCCACCACCCTTTTCCACAAACTATTCCCGGCATTCCTTAATCGGTCTACCCTAGATCTTACAACAACAGTCTGGACGGGAGGCGAGCCATCATCTTCAAGTCTTCAAGATAAACAAGAAAGAACCATCTTTATCCCAACTCAATGGCACCCCCCCAACCCCTCCAAGACCAACTATCCTCCCTCCTCCAAACACGCCACCACCTCCCCGTCCACCCACGCTGGCTATCCGAATTCCTATCAACCCGCGGCCCAAACCCACCACCCATGCCCGCCCTCCTATCAACAGCCCATTTCCGCATCTTGACAAGCGACATCACGACCTCTCTACGTCCCACCAATTCCGCCGAGGTCCTACCAGCAGACATATCCGACATCACCGTCAAAGAACGTCGTCTCGCCGGCCCAGTCATCACACAAGTTCTCGACGTCATCGACGTGGGCAGCAGTAAATGGAGCCAAGTCGAGGCCATTGAACGCGTAGAACGAGGCGAGGAGGTTCGGGGGCGTGAAGTCATTCGGACTGTTGACGACGGAAACGATGAGGACGCGGTCTCCGCGGCCCCGGCCCCAGCAGCCAGGGCCACAACCACTAGTAATACCAGATCAACGGCAACGGCAACGTCTTTAGGACCTCATAAGCTTTTGCTCCAAGATGCAAAGGGAACAAAAGTCCTAGCGTTTGAAGTCGTCAAGGTTCCGGGAATTGGGGTTTCTACTGCTGCTTCTGCTTCTGCTTCTGTCTCGGCACAGCAGCAGCAGCAGGGATCCAATAGGTCGATGGTGGAAGATCCAGGCATGGCTATTGGATGCAAGATCCTTTTGAAGCCCGGGACGGTTGTGAGGCGAGGAATGGTCATGCTGAAGCCTGAGGATTGTGTTGTAATAGGTGGAAAAGTTGATGCGTGGGATAGGAAGTGGAAGGAAGAGCGGAAGAAGAATTTGACGATGTTGTTGAATCGGGAAAATGGGATTGTGGGATAGGGACAGGGACAGTCCTAGCAAGGATTCAGCCGGTCATGGTGCACGGGCAGCGGAAGACGCCCACTGCATCCGAACAGATTAAATGGGATGGGAGCCGGTTGATTACGGGACAGGTACAGTGTTGGTGTTACGCGAGAGGTGTCTATCTATTCGCTACAGATTTGGCCCCGAGAAAGACAAATGATCTACTCTCAACATGAACAAGCCGACTCTACCAGCAATGACAGCACCATATCTCTTCGATTCACGAAGATCAGATCAACTACCACTGGACGGTGGACTTTAAGAGGCATCAACAGCAATCTCCAACCGCCATGGTGTCAGCATCTTCGCCTTAAGAAGATCCTCTTGTGCACCAGTGCCCTCGTACGCTCTGGCCAGATCGCTCGCAGAGAGATTACCAGCGGGCGGTGTCTGTCTCTCAGCCTGAAGGACAGCCATCGCCGCGGCATAATCACCTCCATCTTCGCCACCAACAGCCTGCGCCAGTTCCAGCCAGCCTTGCGGTTGTCCTGGCGCTAGCATGATCCCATTAAGAGCATCCGCAAGGACTGCTTGCTGATCCACCTTCTGGTCGCCTGACCGAAAGCCAACAATAGCAGTCAAAATCCTCGTCACTCGAACTTTATCCAGAACACCAATTTCCTCACCACGTCTGAGCGCTTTTAGGTCCTCCTCCACTGCTTCCAGAACATCATCGTCGTTGTCCAGTAATCCAATCACGGCGAGGAGTGCCATGGCTTGCACGTGACCAGGATGGTTCTCGACAACATCGAAGAGCTGCGATCTGGCTGCGTCTTTCTCCGCCGGGCCACCTTTTGCCCATAGAACCTGGGCGAGTAGACAGACAATATCAGGCTCCCCCTGGGACTCTTGTAGCGCTGCCTCAAACATTCCAATGGCGTTGTCGATTTGCTGCAACTTGCTGTATGCCAGACCTGCGGTAATCTGTGACGACAGCCTCCATTTCCGCCGAACCTCTGCATAAGCGGCGCCAAGTTCATCTGCATCGCCCGAGAGATCCAGAGCAGTTTGCGCGTTATCCACAGCCTCTGAGTATTGACCGCAGGCGAGCTGAGACCGAGCGAGATCTGCCTTTGCCTGAGCATATCTGACGAGGTATTCATTTGATTCGGACTTTTCGTATTCAGCTTCCGCTGCATTGCAGACCTCAACCAGACTTTCCGCGCTGGTGTCGTAATCGCCCACACGCTCGGCTAGCAGTGCTAGGAGATGCGTTGCAATCATGTCCGATGGCTGCTGCGTGTGGTATTGACGCATAGCGAACAGGGGCTGCAATAAGGCCCCGACTTCCTGACACCGTGAGGGATCCTTGAGCAGATGGTCGAAAGCAGAAATAGCAAAATGGCGTCTTGCAGGCAACGAGGCTGCATCTGCGATCTCGAAAGCGTGCGTGAACAATCCTCTTGCTTCTTGAAGGTTTCCGAAGAGCATTGCCAATAGCCCCTGTCCGATCCATGCTTCTGCGTACTCTGGATCCTCAGATTGGCCTCGCGTGAACGCTTCGTTGGCGAGTTGGTTATCGTTGTTGATGAGATAAAGAACACCGAGGTTCGTCCACGTCCTGGCACTATGTTCATTCAGATGCAGACTTCGAACAAAAGAGTGCTGCGATACTGCTGGATTAAGTGTCATGGTGACCACTCCCAGGGCATTCCAGAACTCCGAGTTGCCAGCCTCTAGCTCGATGGCTCTTTTGAAGCATTTTATCGCTGCTTTGAGTAGTCTGTTTGGAGGCTTCTTCCCGTTTGATCTAATCACCTCGCCGCCAGATATATAGGTGGAATATTCTGCCCAACCCAAGTTGTACCAAGCCACAGCCTGGGCGTGTGGGTCGGTTGTAGAAGCATAGATGGCACGTTTGTAGGAAAGAACAGCAGCAACGAGCCATCTGTCGGCCGCGTCAGAGGGACTGTCTCCTTCATCACTGGGTCTCAACATGTCGGGACTGATTTTGTCCACGTCTGCAAGAATACTAGAACCGTTCTCACTAGAATCTCCAAGCAACTTGGAAACGCCCTCCAAATCTGTGACAGCGGCATGGAGCTTCACGTGGCCGAGAACAGAACAAGAATCACCCACTGATTTCCACAAATTGAAAAAGTCCGTTCTGTGCTCAGTGATCTCGGCCGCAACCTCAAAGGCCTGGCATGCGAGCCGAGCTGCCTCGCCATACATACCGAGACCAACTTTGGCCCACGCACTTTCGGAAATGGTCTGAAGTAGCGAGATCAAAACACCAAACTCGCCGGGCTTGAGCACGAGGACGGCTTTATATGCTCCAATTGCTTCGTCGAAGAACCCCATTTCGCGTTGGACATTGGCGAGCATATATTTTGCAAACCACGTCTCCTCCGGTGACAGCCCGTGACTGATGCTCTCAGCTTTCGCAAAGGCTTTTGTGGCAGCCACATGTCGACCAGCGTTATGGTAGCTTTCACCCAGACCAACCCAGGAGTAGTAGTCGTCTGGTGAAATGCGTAGAGCGGCCTGGAAGGAAACGATGCTTTGGGAATAGTGCTGCTTGTTCATTTGCACGACACCCAACGCTGCATAAGGCCAGCTGTGGGCTTTCTTCTTCGATCCCGGCGCTGGTCTGGCTTTGCCCGAAGACACCACCCGTTGTGCGACCAGTTCGACCAAGTCCCACTCCCCAGAGTTAGCGAACGATTTGGCGAGCCTGTGTGCGGCTTCGAGCTCTGAGGTCGACAGTTCGAAAGCCTTCTGAAGTGCGACTCGAGCCCGTTGCTTGCTCTTGCCGTAGTCCTGGAAATAGACGCCTAGCAATGTATATGCCGGAGCATAGCTCGGGTTGGCCTTGACTGAGGCAATGAGGTATTGGTACGGTCCGGATTTGTCTTTGCGTGCAGAAGGGGCTGGGTTGATGTGCCACATGCAATAAGCCATCCGGTACAATGCAACTGATTTCATGGGTAGGTCCTGGCTCTTTTCTGATTCGATGACCGATAGGACCTCTTTGAGGCTGTCGAGGCCAGTTTCGAGTTCGCCATTCTGAGCACGACACCAGGCAAGCTCGAGCTTGATCCTGACGTTATCGGGATCGCGTTCAGCAGCCTGCTGTAAGAATCTGACAGCTTCGGCATAGTCTTCATCTTCTTCGAATATCAAGCCTATACCTAACAAGGCAGGTGTGAGTTTAGGCTTTCGGTTCAGGATATCTTGAAACAGGGCCTTTGCTTCGGGATGATGGCGAGGAGACTGGAAGGTGATTAACGCCTTGGCAAGAATCAGGTTCACGCCGTCAACGCTATTCTGTAGATCCAGAGCGTATTGCTGCTCTGCGGTCCGATATAGGGTCTGAGCTTTCCTTGCTGCATCAACGGTAGACTGCCAATCTTCGAAATGTAGATAAGTGTAGGCCATGATACGGTGACCTAACATGGATTCTGGACAATCCTCGAGACCTTCGTTCATGAGAATAAGCTGATCCGCCTCGGTCAGTTTCTCGCGTGTCTCGTCGGTTTCGCCTTCTTCGACTGGCGGTTGTGGGAAAGGAGACGCTTTGCTCTCGAGAAATCCGCGTAGCACCTTGCTTAGACCATCATTGGGAAAGAACTCAATGAATTCGCGGAAAATATTCACATCCCACTCTGCTAAGTCCTCGGCATCCACCCATTCTAATGCGACTTTCCATGCTAGGAGACAGCGCAGTTTGATAATGACCATGCCGTTAGCCATGTCCAAAATCTTGTCCCGCTGCCCAGGTTTGGCGTCTTTGGGCAGGACCTGCAAATTATCATACATTCGTTGGAACAGCTTCTGCTCGAGGTCGTGGCGCGCATCGTCGTCTCTGGTCCAGTCGATCAAATTGGCGTATTTCTCTTCGATTTGAAACTTCGTGACGGCTTCTGCCTTTACTTGTCTGGTAACCTGATCGATTTTTGCGCCGAGTCGCGTTCGTCTTTCGCCGATCTGGGTATTGATCCATTCCTTTTCTTCCGCTTCGGCTGACTCGAGGATGCGCTGATATGTAATGTTCGGTTGCATGACTCGGCCTTCGAGAGTTGGATAAAGTGGTGACGTGGGGAGAATGAGCTCCAATGCTCGCCGATACTGAGAACGACTGCCATGCTTCTTTGCGAAAAGTTCGTACTTGTCAATGACAGTTTGGCATTGCGCTCTATCCTCCTGCTGAGCATAGATCTCTGCCAACTTGAAGACCACTTCATGATACTGGTCCAGCTTGGCATTGCCTTGTTTCTCGTACAGTGTGATCAGGCCTTTGTAGGCTTGAACATCCTGGGGCTTGACCTCGGCAGCTCTGCGAATGGCCTTTTCTGCTGCCTCTAGGTCTCCGACCTTCTCCTTTGCGAATCCAAGAAAGAGCAATGCTGTGTGGTTCCGCTCATCTTGTTTCAGGAATTCTTCGGCCTGTTCCGCCGCCTTGGCATACTGTCCTGCGTCCAGCGAAGACTTGATAGCCTTCAGAGCAGCCTTGGAGGACATTGAGAAGTGAATGATGCCGCGTGCGGCAAATTCTGTTGATATTCAAGCCTGGAAAGGGTCCTTATTTCTCGGCAATCGTATAAAGAGCGTAACAGCATGACACTTGTGTAGTGCTCCGGTACAAAAGTGGCATTGCTGGGTTGAAAGCCCTCCCTGAAAGATGTTTATGCGCAAACTTTTATGCCGGCAACTGGGACAATTGATCTTCTAATAACGCCTCCCCAAGGTGCAGTCTCAAGACGTAAACTGGCACACGTAAGTTAATTCAAGGCAAGGCATAGAATCGGAATTGTGAAGAATGCCATCCGGCGTCATGCCTGTCAAACTGAACGGATACAGTGGTACGGTGGTCTATTGATACGGCATATGACAGTAAGGCGAAGCATTCGAACACCTAGATGCGCGGGCGTGTCCAATGGTATACGTCATATGAACAGCAGTCCGAGTCTACTTGGACATCATACTACTACTACTACCGAGAGACACCCTACAATTCCCTACATAGACAACCCTTCTCCTGCCCACCGTCAACATATAGATCCTCCTCAAAATATAGCAGCACGCAGCACCACAAGGACCCGACAATCCGCGCCCGAATTCCTCTGCCGCCGGCTGGTCCGAGTTGCCGCATGGTCCGAAGACCACTCCTACTTCCCTAGTCTCGAATGGCGCGTCAAGGTCTCACGATCGATGGAATCAGATTCAGAGATGCTGAGGGCCGCGAGATAACTTTCCGGGGCATCAATGTTGCAGGAGAGTGCAAATTTCCTCGGCATCCCGACCAACCATCTCACCAGCCCGATGGCTTCTTCGACGCAGACAATGTCTCGTTCGTTGGACGGCCGTTCACCGAGGAAGAGGCGCATATACATTTTGCCAGGTTGAAGAGATGGGGCTATAATGTGATACGCTACATCTTCACCTGGGAAGCTCTGGAGCATGCCGGGCCCGGCGAATACGACGAAGACTTCATAGATCACACTATCAAGATTCTGCGTATAGCAAAGTCCTATGGGTTCTATGTCTTTATGGATCCGCATCAGGATGTCTGGTCAAGGTTCACAGGAGGCTCTGGTGCCCCTTTGTGGACTCTGCATGCTTGTGGCTTGGACCCAACGACCTTTACCGCCAACCAAGCGGCGGTCGTCCACAATACCTGGCCAGACCCAACCAATTTCCCAAAGATGTTATGGCCGACAAATTACACTCGCCTAGCTGCCCAGACCGCTTTTACCCTCTTCTACGCCGGACGGGACTTTGCGCCGAAAGCGATAATCGATGGCAAGAATATCCAGGACTATCTTACTGACCATTTCATAGCGGCTTGCGCCCATTTGGCTCAGAGAATACACGAGGCTGGAGATCTGGAAGACGAATGCATCATCGGGTGGGAAACTATGAATGAGCCTCATCGAGGTTTGGTCGGTTGGGAGGACTTAGACGCCATCCCAGACGACTTGAAAATGAGAAAAGGAACGTGTCCGACGCCATGGCAAGCCATCCTGACTGGTGCTGGGCGGGCAGTCGAGATAGACACGTATGAGTTCGGCACCTTCGGCGCTTACAAGAGTGGCCGGGAACTGGTGGACCCCGAAGGCGTGTTCGCCTGGCTCTCCTCCAGCGTCGATGATTCCAAATATGGCTGGAAACGAGATCCGGGTTGGAAGCTCGGGGAATGTATCTGGGCCCAGCACGGGGTCTGGGATCCGACTCAGGACCTGCTTCTCAAGAGAGACTATTTTGCAACGGCACCAAAATCAGGCACCAAGTTGGACTACGAAGCATTCACCAACACCTATTACATGGACCATTTCCGGAAATACAGAGATGCCATTCGTTCCATCCATAAGGACTGCGTGATCCTAATGCAGTCGGCAGTTCTGGAGATTCCCCCAAGCATCAAAGATACACCAGACGACGACAAACGTTTGGTGTTTGCCACGCACTACTATGATGGACTTACTTTGATTCAGAAACACTGGAACAAGTACTACAACGTGGACATTTTTGGATTGCTACGGCACCGCTACTCGAACCCGGTATTCGCAGTGCGGCTTGGGGAGAGTGCGATCCGAAACTGCTTGCGTGACCAACTGAAAGCCATTCGAGACGAAGGACTCGAACACTTGGGCGATCATCCTACTTTGTTCACGGAGATCGGAATACCATTCGACATGGACGACAAATATGCATACAAGACCGGCGACTATTCCAGCCAAACGTCTGCCTTGGACGCCAATCATTACGCCCTCGAGGGTTCTGGTGCCCAGGGATATGCTCTGTGGACTTATACCAGCCAGGTAAGCTGACACCGACATAGTCGAGCACATCAAAACTTGTTGTGTGCGGATTTTTCTGACAATTATCCCAGAACAATCACGAATATGGAGACTTGTGGAACGGCGAAGATCTCTCGATAGTATCTGTTGATGACCCTCTTCTCCCACATGACCCGTCGTCACTTTCCGCTTACCCGTCCACTAATCCCTCAAGCACATCCTTGGGGAAGGGCCCAGGCTCTTACTCAGGCAGCACATTGATCGAACCCACCAATCTAAAGGATGCCTTGAGGACGCCCGATATCCAGCAAAAGGTTTCGGCAACCGGGCCTCAGCTGGCTTCGAGCAATACAGGCCTCCGGGCAGCAGAGGCGTATGTTAGACCGACTCCTATTGCCACGGTGGGAGATGTGGTCGGATATGGATTTGACCTCCGTCGTGTGGTGTTCACTTTCAGCCTTCTGTCAGACCGCGCCACCAAGGAGGACGTACCCACCGAAATATTCTTGCCCGAGTATCATTTCCCACCGGGCAAGACGCAGGTCGAAGTCAGCGGTGGGAGATGGCGGATCGATGTCCTAGACGTCAACGGTGAGGGCATGCAAGTCATGAAGTGGTGGCATGGCGTTGGCGAACAGACCATGACCGTCAAGGGTGTCAAGAGGAAACCTGGTGCATTATTGGATGAAGAAGAGGATGTCGATGCTGGGTATCTCGAGGCCGTCAAATCTACGGCTGAGAATTGCTCTGTCATGTGAAGCACAAGCAGAAGCATTGGAGTACCGCATGCATGATTGTGTGGCCTTGGTTGTCAAAAAGGCGCATGTTAGCGGTTTATGAAGCGCTGTCGATCATGATTACAACTGCTATAATTTTGTATTGCTCCCTGATCCATGGCATACTTGTAGCGCTCCACGGATGGAAGTTTTTGTCATTTGCTAAGCCTAGCTTGTAGTCAAGGCCCGTCTGATGGAATTTTGACCATTCTTGGTATACCAGACCTCAATCCTGATTTTCCACCTGTGGCTCAAGCTCAGTGGCCTCGTTGCCATGATTAGCACCATCTGCAGCAGCCCCGTTGCGGTTGTCGTTGTCGTGATCTACATCTTCATCCTCATGGTCATCCTCGTCTTCCCTCTCTTCATCGCCAGCAACGCTACTGTCGACGGTCCGTTCATCATGGTCTCCTCTCAACCTCCCACCCTTCCGCTTCGGAATGACCTTCAAAAACGCCTCTCCCCAATCGCCACATTCCAACCACCGCACCATGATCTCAACGACATGGTTCGTGGCCAACACTTTGCGCGACTGCATCTCCATGTACTCGCCGATGGGAAGCTTGGCCGTCTTGATCCCCCTTTCACGGGCGATCTTGTAGCAGATGCCCTTGTGGCGGTTCTTGTCGACCAGGCCGCCGACGATGTAGGTTGAGTAGGGGGATAACTCGGTCAATGTGTCGGGAGAATCGGAGGTTAGGTAGACTACTTCGCCTTTAGGGATGGGAGGGTGGTGGTGCTGCGGGGGTAAATCAGTGGGTGCTGGTGTTGTCGAGTCCGTCGATGGTTGGGTATCTTTCTGGGCTGATTCAAGTGCAGGATCCTGTTGAGACGTCTGGTGCGAGTCGTCCTGTAAGGATGATGATGAGGTTGGAGGTGGGTTTGCAATAGTATCTTCTGTGACCTTGGAGTCAACTGCAGCTGCAGGATCACCCTCAGCCTCATGCTCAGTCTCGGCTGGTTTGGAGGTGTCAGACTCGAGGTTGGGGTGTGTTTGTCTTTGGTCCACGTGCTCGGCTTGCTGACGGTCCTCCAGACGATTGGACTGAACACCAGCAGCAGCAGCAGCGTATTTCTCAAAGACACCCACCAATTTTCCACCCCTTGGCCCTTTCATAATCTCATCCGCGCGTCTGGCGGCCTCGACGAAGTCTTCTTCCAAAAACGTCACTCCCCGCCAGTTCAGGTAATGCTTATTCAGAACGGTATCGAACCGTTTTTTCAAGTGGCCGCCCCAGGAACTGATCACCAGATGGGCCTGGAAAGGAGCCCGCGAGTTATCAGAGTATGACCGCGTGATCTGCGATCCGAGGGATATGCGCTCCTTCTCTATCATCAAGCCGTCGAAGCCGCAGTCGATGATTATGGTGATGGGAAGTTGGACCGGTTTGCGGGGTTTCTTTCTCTGATTCTGCTGCTGCACAGTACCGGCGTCTGATGTTGGGTTTTGCTCGCCGCCGCCTTCTCTGGCTTCACGCTTTCTCGCCCGTTTCTCCTGCATCTTCTGCTTCCTCTTCAACTTACGATACTCGCGGCCCGCTTCCCATTCTTGTTTCTTGCGTAATTTCTTCAGTTGGTTCTTGGACAAGGGCTGCCCGTCCTGTTGTGCCGGGTCTGTACTCGTAGTCTTTGACTCCTGATCCTGTTCTTCGTTCTGGTTCTGGCTATGCTCCTCTGTTTCTGAGTCCTCACGTTCGACATTCTCTTGTCCATTTGCAACATCGGCATTGTGGGAAGCAGCCTCATCAGCCGGCTTGGATCCGTTCGCAGTCTCGGTGCTGGGAACAACTGCACCATTGACTTCGACGCCGGACAAAAGTGGTTGGTCTGGTGTTCGTGTATCTTGGGGGACTGCAGTCGGCTCAGCGTCAGCGTTCAGCTTTCGCATCTTTGTCGGCCGCTCTGCTGCCTCCATTGTGCTGGACAATGGTCGATTTTAGATAGTGCAGGACTCGGGGTTGTAGATTTCAAAAAGTTGTCCCGCATCATATTTTGGACGACACTTGCATTGGAGGAACTTGCAAGGCTCTGGCTCCCCTCATACCACGCTTAAAGCAGCGCCGTAGATTTATGTGGTATTACTTAAGCCACCTGCGGTCCAATTGACTTCATCTCAATTCCAAGAGCTACGACTCGTAGTGGTACTTGTATCATTTACCTACATACCCTACCCACCACTTCCCGGCCATAACATACCCAAATATCTGCGAGGCAGTTGCGTTGGATCGTCGCGGCTGTCTATGTAGGCCGGATCGAATCACACCAAACCGAACTGAACCCTCCCGTCCCGATCATTCTGTATACGACTTACGACACACACCAGAATGCCTCAAGATCTCCCGCCCGTCGGCGGGTATGAACCCGTTCAATACAGAGTACGTCTACATCTACGTCTTATGTCCTAGTCCGATCGAGGGATCGATTCTGCAGTGGTGCAATATCGACAGGCCGACAAAGGCTCCGCGACAAGCGGTTGTCTGCATATGAGAACACTAAGGAAGAGAACATAAACTAATTCTTTGCTATTATCCAGCGCAACCTTCCAACCCGCGGTCTCCGACCAATGTACTACCTCGTCGCATGTGGTCTAGTCATGGCCTACGGCTGGCGCCAGATCTTCATCGGACAGCGCGAGAAGCACGAAATGGCCCGCGAGAAGATGTGGGCGCGCATCCACTTGATCCCCTTGCTACAGGCCGAGGAGGACCGTGACCAGGTCCGTCGGTACTATGCCGATCTGGCGCGCGAGAAGGAGTTGTTGGGGAGCCAGAGTGGCGCGTATAATAGTAACAGGTATGTACAAACTCGTCACACACCTTTTGGATGGAACCGTGGTATTCGGGAGATATCAAACTTTGGACCTGCGAGGGCAAGAAAAATTGGGTCGAATATAGCCACGGTCTACATGAGATGCATGCATACAGCAACGCCAAAAGGGAAACAAAGGAACAGAGGCTAACTCGGTCGTGTCTCCAGATTCGTCCGGCCGACATTCGCGGCTACGCCGAACAGAACGTCAGAATAAACTGGCACTATCCGCGGCGTCTGGTGCACCAAACCTCGCTTTTTCTACCTCTGGTAGGTCCGGGACGAAATCCATCCAACGAGCCCTCCTGATTTTGGAAGCGGAAAGGGAAGAGTGGAAGGACTGCACTGGGACCATGGCGCTTTCAAAAAGAGAGAAAGATAAACTCCACATAAAAAATGCAAAAACTTGGTCGATGGCCAACAAGTCATCGCTGCGGGGGTCAATTGGCACACAACTTGGAGGAGTGTACATACATATTTTAACGTGAAGCCTGAGGTGGATCAGATCGGATCAAATCAGACTCAAAAATCGCACCAGGAGGATGGGATGACCGAGTCCGTAGAATGAAGGGTTGCATCCGTCAATGACTACCAGAACACACTCTGGACCACTTTTACTACTCATTATGCCCGATTTACGAGACCAGCAGGCCGTGCCTACCTTATAGGGGCCATAAAGGCGTACCGTACATAACATTAGCAGGAACGCACGTTTCAGTAGAGGCTGCATCCTCAGGAACATCGTTTCGACGTTTCTCGTCTACCATGATACCAGACGAGGGCTCGAAATCTCAACCGGGGCGCAACCGGGGCTCGTTCGGTGTCCTAAGGTCTCTAATCCAACAGTTCCCTAATCTGACAAACAAAAGCAGTGGCACAGAGCAGTAAGAGATACTAGGGCTAAGTAGAAACTCCATCGCGGACGACACATACAACTTTTTGATGTTACATTTCTACCGACTCGGACAGAAAGATGAGCTCAACCTGCAAACATGTCGGCCACGCCACCAAGATCGATTCCATCGTCAGCGGCTCCATTGGCAGCAGCACCACCAACACCATCTTCGACACCCTGCATACCCAGAGACTCGCGCTGCTTATACTTCTCCAAAATCTTGGACTGCTGGGGCCGCAAATCAATCTTGCCGAGCTCGCTGAGCCTGACGCCACGAACACCCTCGAGCAACGAGAGGACAATTGCTCGAAGTTTCTTAGGGCGAGCGACGGATCCTTCTCGCGCAAGCTGGGCAGCGGCCCGATCGACTTTTTCCTCCGTCATGCCCGGCAAGCTGAGGATAACGTTTCGCGGCGTGGCAGTCAAAGGCGGGAGGTCTCGCGCGCCCGCAGGGGTCGTAGACTCACTCCCAGAAGCGTGCGCTGGTAAGCCGTACGACACCCAAATGGTCGCAATGAGCTGCGCATAATGTTGCTGGTGGTCAGCGAAATAGCCGTCATTGAGACAAGTGATTGCGGTCTTTAGCATTTCCGAAGAAATGTACTCGCGCGCAGCGGCGGCTTCGTCGCCCGACAGCAGTCTCTCACCATGCCCGTGTCCAAACTCAGGCACAATGCGCTGCACGGCCCCGAGCATAGTGTAGCATGACCGAGTGTCCCGGAATGCCAGGGCGTGCGTCACAAACACCAACAGCCGCTCCAATATCTGCACGTTGGACAAGACAAACTGCCGCATCGTCTGCTGGCTTTCATCGTTCAAGTAGTTCCCGTTGACGATTGATTTTTTCGTTCTCAGCTGTGCTTCCCGCTTCGGGTTCAGCCAGTGCGCCACCAGATTGACGGCCTTGTACGTCGTCTGGCGGAGCACCGAGTCGTCGCGCATCTCGTCGTTGAGATTTTCTTCTTCGTGTTTGGTCTGTTTGCGTTCGTCCATCTTGACCCATTCCTCGGTCAGTTTCGCGTCCATCTGCTGTAGTAGTGATGACAGAATTGGCGTCAGGAAATGCTGTCGGTGCTCGGGCGGACATTCATCGATCAGTTTCGGCAGCATCTGGATCATAACAGAAAAGTGGTGCGGACTCAGTGGTGCTGCGGTGTTGATTGCCGCTTCCGCCATCATCTCAGGAAGTTGCTGTAGGCTGTAAAAGGCCGGGCCGAGTCTTCCCAACGTGTGAAGGATGCTGTAGCATTGTTCGAGGTTGTTGCGGATCCTTCCGCGCACGGACGAGGCAAATCCCTCGATGGTCGATCTGGTCGACTTGACCTTGCTGTGGAATTCGTTCATAGACCCACTGGAGATTCCCGATTGCCAATATCGGTCTCGTAGAACTCGTCGAATGAGGGCTTGTAGCTCGGGTGTGTTGACATTCGGCCATGCGGCAGGATTGTGTAGTTGATGGTTGTAGCTGGTTAGTCGGAGGACGTGGGGGAGCATGTTTGGTATCAGCGGTGTCCACAGATCACAAATCATCCGGTGAAGTGCTGAGCCTTGCTCAAGCCGGTCCGTGGAGATGCTAAGCAGGATTCTGGTCTCCCGGAGAGGCAACTTGGAGAAAGCCATCAACATGTCTCGCTGGATTTGTACGCCACGCTCGTTGTACGGCACTTGGGACCAATCCTCCACATTTGCTGCCCCTATCGACGCCATGTAAGGCCCGACTCGGTCAAAAGCTTGGGACCGAGCAAATGTTTCCAGACTCTGGAGTGTATCCTGGAGGCTGCTGTCGGCCCAAGCAGCAGCAACCGATTGCAGAAAGCCTTCCAACTTCGCCTGACGTTGCGCGTAGTCGACCGCTCCGGCCCGCTGGATAATGGAGAAAAGAATCGATTTGAGATCAATTTGTATTCGCTCATCACCACCAAGCTGGTTGATTAGGTCGGTGAACCTGCTTTCAAGCTGGTCATAGAACGTCACAAAATAGTCTGCGTGCTGAAGTGACAGCCTTCTCAGCTCGCTGGTGGCATAGTTGTGGAGCTCAGTAACAGCC
The DNA here is from genome assembly GCF_000230625.1 of Exophiala dermatitidis NIH/UT8656. Classification (NCBI taxonomy): domain Eukaryota; kingdom Fungi; phylum Ascomycota; class Eurotiomycetes; order Chaetothyriales; family Herpotrichiellaceae; genus Exophiala; species Exophiala dermatitidis. The sequence continues at coordinate 2,716,267 of NW_008751650.1, read as the reverse complement.
TCAGCATAAAGGGAATGCTGTGGTGGAGTAATGATGAATGACGACAAAATGTGTTCGAGGACACTGAACGCAAAGCCGGTATCCTTCTGTAAAGCCCGGTTCGACGCTTCGACGGCAGTTTTGATTTGGCGCTGTCTGATCTGGGGGTCTCGAAACTCTCTTTTCTTCGACATATTGAGAAGCCATCTTTTGGCCGATTCCCTCACTCTAGCCGCAAGTTGCTCCTGTTCGGCTGTTTGGCCCTCTCGGTGTTTTGCTTGCCAGCGGTCTAGCCCATTGAGCGCTGCATCGACCATGGCGAAATACGAATCGGCTCGTAGAACATTCATGGAGACTCTTTCGTAGGAAGCAGGGTCCAGCTGTTGCTCGGCAGTCTGAACCTCGTCTAACAGCTCGTCCGCTCGGTTCATGACTGCTTGCAGTGCCTCTTCTAACTGCGCGTAACAGATCCATTCAATCACGGCTGAACACAGTCTGCGATAACTGAGGTAGAAGCCCTGACGTTCTGGAAAGAGTTCGATCTCATCATTAACAAATGCCACGACTGGGTCGTCTGTGCCTTCAGGCAGTTGATCATATTGTATGAGCCGCCGGGATGCGACTTGCAAAAGTGGACCAATACACTCCGACACCACAGGCGCCTTTCTCCACGTCTTGACTTCCAATAATTGTACCCAAGCATGAACCACTGGGATAGAAACGATGAGACTCTCATGCTCGGCGATGGCGATCATAAAGTGCAGAAATGGTGAGAGATCGAGAGTGTTCGGGTCCGGAGGAGCATACCGAGTTGTATGCACGGCGAGAAGGGACATCAACTCGGACAGCTTCTTGGACACGACATACTTGCTGCTGTCGATTTCATCGACTGAGACGATCGACCACGAGTATAGCTGACTTAGCCCTGCAATGCCTTCCGGTTGGATTAGAGGATAAACGAGGGCTTGGACCTCTAATTCCTCAAGACGAGTCCGTCCGTATAAAGAAAGAAGAGCATCGACTGCAGCCATGACAAGATCGGGGTCTGAGTTGGTCAAAAACCTGCACGTTACTGCCAAAGACATGGATTGAGCAACAGCTGGCGTCATCACCCAGACAAAGACAGACCGCAGGGTTGCCAACGCTTTGATGGTGGTGTCCTTGACCGCCCCAGCTAGATCTGGGTTGTTCGCACACTCCTCCAGATACTGTCGTATTCTGGTAAGCCATCCTTCACTGCCGTACCGGACATGATGTACTGCATCGCCAATTTTGATGCCCCCGGCGTAGTTGCTCGATGAGGTGATGATCTCAACGAAGGCAGAATTTAGGTCTCGGCCGCGTAGCACGGCCATACTGTCATCGCGGACGAATATATCTTCGGAGAGGTTCTCTAGCACGGTCAAGACGAAGTCCTTGTGTACAAGTTCCTGTGACCATAACCTGACCAGTTGCTCGTCCAAATCGAACCAATCCAGGGCCCAGCTTCGCTTGGCCAACTCTATCCACAGTTCGGCAATCTTGTTGCGGATGAAGGAAAGGTCGCTCGGAACTATTGATTTGCCTAACTCAAGGACACAGTTGCGAAGTTGGGCATTCTGTTCCTCGCTCAGGTGGTAAGCCTCATGACGGATGACATGGCTAAGCAGCCCGAGGCCGAAGTGTCGGACCACGGGAGGCTGGGAGAGGTCGGTGGAAAGGGAAAAGCCATACTCAAGCGCTTCGCGCCGTTCCTTCAGCTTTTCCAGATACCTGAGAGCCTCAAACCGTACATCATTTTTGGTAGTGGGATTGTGAGTGATTTGTAAGGCTTGAATTATGTTGGCGGTGTCATAAGAGACCGAATCTGCGCCATTCGAGGCACCATTCACGGCGAACGTATCTGTCATTGCCGTATGACTTAGTGACAGAGGGAAAGTTTGTTAGTTATGGCCAGGTTGCAGCACCATGACTTTCGAAGGGCTCTGTTTGTATGTAAGGCTCTTTCAAGGTTCAGCCGACTGAGTGAGGGAGTAGACTTAAAGATTCAGATCCTCGAAGAGATTGACAAGTTGAAAACGAGGATTGGGCAAGGCGAGACTGCCTATTCGAAATGCCTCAAAAAGCACAGTGTATGCACAAACACGCTCGTGTCGCTCGGTTAAATGCTAGGACGGGAGGTATACAAAAGCGCTCCTCAGGTTGAAGAAACCGAATTATGGGACTTTTGTCTGGGGAGTTGAGAAGTACAAAGGCGTCAATATCATGAAGACCCTAAACAGTGAAAGCGGCAGAAATGGAGTTTATGCGCCGTTCACGCTGGCGCAAACATGGCAAACAAGGCAAATGCAGCAAACACGTCAAACAGTCTACTGGGCCGTCATCTGAATCCCAAAACAGCAGTTTAGCCGGGTCTCATTGATTGCCCCTATTTTCTCCTTGAGCCGACTTCATGCTACAGTGCCAGGTAGGTAACCAGATGGCAGCCCGGCAGTCTAGAAGCATATTTTAGCCAAGGTACACCTCTGCTTTTGAAGTCAAGGATAGTGAATCTAGGTGAGAGCCCGAAGTTGCCAGTACATTCGAGAGACGTAGAACCGGCCCATACTCTCATCCTGTAGGGCCAGTCATTCCTCTGCCCATTTTGCGCGCCCGACCCTCTCGTCGGCCGTGATTCGCCCCGCCTCGCCCTCTGCCCTGTTCCTTTCTCCTTCTCGCCGCTTGCGTGGCTGCATCGTTACTAGGACCGGCAGTACTACCTCCCCGCCCTCGACCCGATGAGCGGTTTCCTCGTGGCTTCCCTGATGCCGCATTAGTACGACCAGCTGAGCCACTCTCACCATCCTCGCTCTCTTCAGCATTTTCACCATGCCATTTCGTTGTAGCAAGGGCAGGTTGGTTGCCCCTAAACGCTTGCGATGCCGAGTATTTCTTTTCAAGCTGGTCTTGCCTCCGGGGATCTTTCTTGAGCATGACTCCCCAGCCCTCGATCTGCTCATCGGTCATTCCCGTCTCGCGTTTGAGGTCTTGCCGGACCTTGGACATTCGAGTCTTGCTGTCTCGGGCAAACAGCTCTTCATTGCCCTTCCACGCTCGGTAGAGTAGTTCTTCGTACGGATTCTGGTGAGGTCCATTCTCCGGCCGAGGTCGGGTATCTGTATCGACGGTAGAGTCTACAGTCCCGCCAACATCGGCAACATCATAAGTGTCGTCTCGCTCATCATCGTCTGAATCGAAAGCCGCCAGAGCCGCCATAATGGCTGCTTTCCGTCGAGCATGTTCATCACTCGTGCCATTCTGATCCAGCGTGATTTCTTTCCTGCCCTTGTGAAGACGGTCCGACGATATTCGAAGATTGTCAAATTCATCACCGTCGAAAACGTTCTTTCTTTCAGGAAGCAAAGGAGGTGTTGGCCTTGGAGCAAGATCGTGGTGAGGGCCATCAAAGTCTGGCAAAGATTCGTCTGGCGGGCCCGCATCGCGGAGGTTAGGAGGAAGGGATTCTGGCTCAAGCAGAGCAGCAATCACTGCTTCGACATCATCGTCGAAATGGTCAAGCAGCCGGAGAATGTAATGGCTCGACAAATTCGGGAAAAGATCATGCACTTGGGATATCTGCGAAGCCTTATGTACGTGCATCTCGGCCTGAACATCAGCCTTGCCTTTGCCTTTGTTCACCTTGCGTTTCCGAGACCCGGCAGGCGGATGCAAGTGCGCCGTGTTCTGGCGGTAATTTGTAAGAGAGTCGATCAACGCTTGGCCGCGTTTGCTGGCATTCACCAAGTCATCCGCCGCAAGATGCCTCAGGAAAGACGTTGTGCATACCAAGCTCGAGCACAGAGTGGGCGAACCGGGATGCGACTTTGACATCCTGTCGGCCTCGGACTTCGTGAAGTAAAGGTGATCAAGAAGCAGGGAGCCATGCGGTAAGCCATCTGACATGAGACTCCGCAAGCAATAAAAGATATGTTCTGTTAGTATCCTCTGTATACTGGCGCCCTGCAGATTGCTGTATGCCTCCAAGAGCGATTCGAGGTAATCCGAGCCTGTCATCAGAATGAGCCCAGCGTCAGGCGAGACTTTCAAAAAGGCGTTGAACTGGCGATATTTCTGTAGTATCGCTTCCGAATCTGGGCGCGGAGCCGAAAGCTCCCCAATACAAACATTCTTCCAAGCCTCCACTGCACCGGACATCTGACTTTGATCCCTTTTCCAGAGCGTCTTCACTGTTGCCCTCCAATCTGCGACCGAAGCATACTGATGACTAGCCAGACACAAGAGATCCAGCAGGTCTGCATTGCCGTAGTCGAATGGTACTTTAGTTGCCAACAACAGCCTTCTCAAGAGCATGTAGGCCCGTTTCAGCAGCAACCGTTCCTTCTGAGGCCTCGATGACGCGGGACCAGCATCTCGACTGGCTTTAAACAGCGACGCCAAAAAGGGAGCGCCACTTGCCGACTGTGACAGCTTCAGTTGCAAAAAATGGTCCTCCTGCAGCCTCAGACGGACTTCGATACTAACGAGCCATGAGTCGACACAAGCATCCCATTCAGCAGGCGGCAAACTGGCCTTGACATTGTGGTCAGGGTAAACCGCCAGTAGTGGAAGTTGACCAGGAATTTCTGGCACTTCTTCCATAATTTGAGTCAGGAATAACACATAAAATTTGACTCGATGGACTGCCCATAAGGAGTACCTCAATATCAACACCAGCAAAATAAACAGCTTCTCAGAACTTGACTCGGACCTCGAAGTCTATGGAGTCATAGTCGGCGAGGCTGCATCATGACTAACCAAAGCCGCCCTTGCCCAATCGAGTTAGTAGCTTTTTTCATCTCCGCCAAGATTTCCGCCCACACTACCCCCGGCCCGAAAATTGGACTTCAACATCGCTCGTCTACTTTGCGACCACGACAAGTTCAACCGTCTTCAATCCAATCTACAGCCTTTCATCACCTTACCGAACCACGCCGTTCAGGTCTTGATTGGCGCCGACAAGCGAATCTCTACAACAGCAAGAGAGTCATCACCTCCACCTCCAGCAACCATGTCTTTCCAAAAGCCTGAGAAGGATTTCGGCGAAGGCCCGGTACGTCTAACTTGGATTTTTGGCACACTCACTGCGCGCAGAACTAACAGTGTCTGTCTGTTTAGAAAATCCACAAGATCCGCATCACCCTGACCTCTCGCAAAGTCCAATCGCTGGAGAAAGTGTGCTCGGAGCTGTTGGAGCGCGCCAAATCCAAGAACCTGCGCGTCAAGGGTCCCGTCCGCCTGCCGACCAAAACCCTCAAGGTCACCACCCGCAAGACCCCTTGCGGTGAGGGTAGCAAGACCTGGGACATGTATGAGATGAGAATCCACAAGCGTCTGATCGATCTCAACGCCCCGACCGAGGTTGTCAAGCAGATCATTATCAACATTGAGGCTGGTGTTGAGGTTGAGGTTACTATTGCCGCTTAAATGTGGGCGATAGATGTCAAAGACTACCCAAAGCATGAGATGGAATGAGAAAAGGGAAAGCCGTGGGACTGGGATGGTTGGAGCTCGTGGATGTGGGTTTGCCTGTGCGCACTGCACGTGGATCACCGGTTGCCCTCCATTCCATCCCGAGCTAGGGTGATCATGCCGTGTCCATCATGTGCTCGGGCAGGGTGTAGGTCTGAAACATCGCAGATAAGAAATGGAAATCCCTTGCTCAAGGTCGTTGCAAAAATCCCGTTTCTGTTCTGAGCCTGCACTGCAATGTCTTGCAAATACTCGTACAATGATCGATACGGCGGAGCCGCTAGTCCCATCCGGTTTACGTTCTTTTCTGTTTGATATTTGGTATCATGCAATGCTTGATCTTCTCTGGACCCTGCCGCTGGCTAGAAAACTGCCTTCAATTTTTACTAGTAGTACAGGCAAACCAAGCATTCTGCAATTAATGTGCATACGACTGTAGACATCCCCGTCTTCAATCAAAAATCATAAACACTCCACTCCCTTAACGGCGGGACCAGCGGGATCTTCCCATCTCTAAACCGTCCCTCCTCAAACAAGTACTTATACCTGTCCTTGATGTCGTCCGTATATTCATCCAGTTGGCCCTGCGTATCTCCGATCTTGTCCTCACGATTCAGAGCGACCACATCAGGTGTCGCGCCTGCATCGGGGAACCAGATCTTTTCCAACCCTTTACCATCTGGCCGTCTGTAGCATGGTACCCCGTCCACGTAGTCCACTCGCTGGCCACGGTAGGCGGTCACTTGACCCGATGCATTCTTTTGCGTCGGTTGGAGTGGGAGAGTCTGCGTGTAGTGTACTGCATGGGGAGGTCGTCCCGTGAGAGGATGTGGTGTTGTCGAGGTATTGATGATCGGTTTCGCGGCAGCTGGCTGGACCTGAACCGTTGTGGAGGTGGCCGATTGCGTAGGTTGCGCAGGTTGAGCAGCATCGAATGGGTTTGCTCGCGAAGCCGGTCGGGACGGCGCCGGCGTCGCCGTGTCCATTGCCAGATCATTTGGTTGTGCTTCTGTTGTCGCTGCAGCTGGTCTGGCTCCAAATGGATTGGCTGGCGCACTGGCTTGGCCGAACGAAGGCTGTTGTTGCCCGAATGGCGATGCCGCGGTGGTAGTGGTGGCAGCCGCTGCTTGGCCGAAAGGCGAGGGACTTGATTGGGCGGCCTGGCCAGGTGCTGAAGCAGGTTGCGAGGGCTGACCAAATGTTGATGGAGAAGAGCCGAATCCAGGCTTTCCGAATGCTGATGCTGTTGTCGGCTGACCGAACGTCGAGGTCGGTTGAGATGGTTGGCCAAACGTTGACGATGGTTGACTTGGCTGTCCGAATGTGGACGATGGTTGACTTGGCTGTCCGAACGTGGATGTGGGCTGGCTAGGCTGGCCAAACGTCGAAGTAGGTTGGGTAGGCTGCCCAAAAGTCGACTTTGGTTGTGATGCCTGACCAAAGCCTGATGCTGCCGAAGCGGCCCCAAACGGATTCTTGGGCGCATTTGCTCCAAATCCGGACGAGCCGAATGCCGGTTGACCGAATGCCGATGTTGGCTGTGACGGCTGCCCAAAGGTAGATGTTGGTTGTGAAGGCTGTCCAAAAGTCGAGGTCGGCTGTGATGGTTGACCGAATCCAGCGCTGCCGAATGCTGGTTTTCCAAATGCGCTGTTGGATGAAGCTTGGCCGAAAGGGCTCGAAGCTGCCGCCTGCCCGAATGGGCTGCCTGTAGCATTTTGTGTTGCGCCGCTGCCGAACCCGCTTTGTCCGAACGCTGGCTTGCCAAGCGCCGACCCGGCAGCAGGAGCCCCAGTTGCACCAAACATGGACGGCTGGGATGGTTGACCAAATGTTGAGGCAGCAGGCTTCGCGAACGGATTTGGGGTGGGAGATTGTCCAAAGGGAGTGCTTGAGGGGGCGTTGCTCGCAAACTCCTGGGCGAACTGATCGCGAGTCTTTGTCCCATCCATCTTGAGAAAGTCGTATCTGTTGGGATGCTTTTTGTCTGCTTCCTCCATGAATTTGACCACGTTGGAGGCGTTGCTGGCAATTTGGGCCATGTCCTGGACGGCCTTGTTCCACAGTGCTATAGCCTCTTGATCCGCCTCGGCCTGCTTTCCCTGACTAGCCAGTTCATAGAAGCGTGCGCGTACTTCCTCCGGACTGAGTTCGTTAGCCTCCAGTAAAGAAGCCGGTGGTGTCCTCCCCGGGCCGTATGCCGTCAAGATCCATTTTGGCCGACCCTTTCCTTCTGTCATGTCATTCCTGACATCTTCGGCACTGATTCGCCAGCCATCCTGGCGGCCTGAAGCTGGGTTGGGTCAGTACGAAAAGAAAATTGGATTGCAATCGAGGCTGGGAAAAGGGTTGAAGTTTTTGGGGCTGGCATGGGATCAAAGCAATCCAACAATTTCTGTATGAGACAAGACAACTTACCTTCGCTGTTTCCGCCGCCTCCAAAGCGACCGCCGCCACCACCGCCGCTTAACGCGCCAAACCTATTCTGATTTGCGAGCCCGGCACCTGGATGCTCGTTTCTGCAATTGCCTGGACACAAAATTAGTCGTACGTCCGGTTATGACTTGTTCAATAGAAGAGCCCAGACGTACTGCCAAACTTGCAGTTTCCATTCAGGAAGTATTTACACACAACCATGATGGGCTGATGAAGGGATTATACTGCGCGCAAACTCGTTGCTAGTCGGCGACAAAATGTCGGCTAGACACCAAGATCTCGAGACTGGCCGCTACCTCTCAAAGCCCATAGTTGTGTGGTCCACGTCGATGTTGGAAGAGATAGTGGTTGTCCCAGTAATTCTGAGCCTTTGAAGCGAATGAATCGTCTATGGTATTCTCCTCGGTGCAGTAACCTTAATGTCGATGTGGTTTATCGGCGGAAAAAGATGGACAGTCTAGATGAATTCCTCGCGTAACAAATAGTGACTTAAGAGGGGAATGAGCTCAACGACAACAATAGAAGGAAAACCTGTTCGATGGAAACATCATAAATCGTGCCGCAAATCGAAGGTCTATGAGACTTGTTCGTGAATGTAGTCGTCTAGGTATCGGCAGTGGTGTACAAATACTGTATTATCAGTAGGCAGTGTTGGTCGTTTTTACGCGATGGGCGCGCGAGAGAGGCCTGAAGGGGCTTAGCTTGGATATAATATCCCTGTTTAGCGGCTTCTTGTGAATTTCCTGTTCCGGAGCATATATTAACACTGACAGTGCACTTGGCAGTGCCAGCAACATTATTGATCATTTCCTTGGCTTCAAGTTCAACTTGAATTTACCTAGGTAACAGTCGGTGTAAGGTACCTCCCTGTGATAGCTCGCACCTGATACAACGGCCGCAGATATGGCGACCTGGTTCTAACACCCTGGGTCAGATTCAAGGTGAGGTACAGTACAGTTCTTGCACCGTTAGGCTCAGATCTACCTCAGGTCTATATTCAATTTATGTTCTCGCCCTTGCTTCACCTCTTCCTGCTCCCTTCAAGTACTAGCTGTCTGCAGGATCTACCTAGGGACCCGCCATACATTTGCTTACCGGCACCTGATACCTATCCAATGCTTTGCCTTAACCGTTGTCAAGTTGAAACTTGAAGCGGTATCCGTCATCATGTCGGACAGTTTCTTTGTGTGCCCCAGCCTGACACGTGTAGAATCAAACACGAAGCGAAACAGCCCCTCGTTTGCGGGCGAGTACCTAGGTGGGATTTGGTGTCGAATCTGCCTAGAGCGGCCCAAGGCAGATTCAGGCAAGCTGCCAAGACTGGCGAGGCGAGGCTTTGCAAGGGTAGCTCTGCATTGAGCATCAGCGAGGTCTGTGAGGGAATCTAACCTGGAACCACGGCAGTCAACAAGATCTGCGAGACACACTAATATGCTTCGGCTGCCAGTGCGGGTTTCATTGCTTTCACACCCTGGAGGACGTTCTATCAAGCCTAATGAACAAGCGACAGACAGCCTCAACAGAAGACTCCGGAGAAGCTGTCAAAAAACAATGGGCGCGGCATGGCAAAAATGAAAAAGATTCTAATCCAGCGATGATGCCCTTTTCATACGCCGGTTTGGCATTGGGTCCGAATCAAATTAGATTGATGAAGCTAAAAGACGGATCTGACAACACCAAAATCGAATTTGAACTACATACTAAGGAACGTGGACGAGCCGAGTATCATGCTTTATCCTATACTTGGGGCAGTCCGGTCGGCGATCAAGAAGCCATTTGTAATGGACAGAGCATGATGATAACTACGAACCTACAACTCGCCTTATCCAGACTTCGAAAGGTTCAAAAGGATGCTTACTTGTGGGTGGACGCGGTATGCATCGATCAGGCCGACCCTGATGAGAAATCGATCCAAGTGCGGCGCATGTCTGAGATCTATCGTGATGCAGCCGCTGTCATTGTCTGGCTGGGTGAGGAGAATGATGGCACTGGCCTGGGCATACAGCTGCTATCGAACCTCTGCCGAGCATTTCCCTCGTCCAACGGCGACGATATTCGATCTTTGTACCTCGATCATTCATCGTTGCCAACGGCGGAGGAGCTCGACAAGGCCGGCCAACTGGACAAGCTGGGCATACCATCAGATACTACGTCAGCTCCCTGGCAAGCAGCGGCCAAGATTCTTGACGCAGCCTGGTTTGGGAGGAGATGGATCTTGCAGGAGGTGGCTCGGTCCGAGAAAGGCTTCTTCAGAATTGGGAGCCATGAGACAACGCCTGAGATCATCCTTGGCGGCGCATACCGCATCCTTTCGCTCCCCGAACTCAACCACGCTCTCGATCACAATCAAAGAAGAAACTGCATTCGCGTCGAGAGTATTGTGCAACTGTTGCGTATGCAACAGTCCTCCTGGCTCCATGAGTCACTGGCTGACATCTTACTCGAGACTGCGAACTTTGAGTCCTCGGATCCACGAGACAGAATCTTCGCGATTCTGGGGTGTCTCGACACCACCGTTCCTGATCATCTTGTTGACTATACGAAAGACTTGACAGAGGTTCTCACCAGCGTCGCCATGTGCGAAAGCGAACGCGATACAGACGAGTATTTTCTATCTCTACTGAGAGGGTTGTGTTATGTCGACAAAGTGTCCGACACTGTGCCTTCTTGGATCCCCACGTGGGAATTTTCGAGCCCGGCTTGGCTATCGCTGTGGGACGTGGTAGAAGCGGATGCGGTAGACGTCGCCCAGATGGAGGTTTCTATCTCAGTCGACAGAAAACGTCTACAGACTCGAGCGATCATCTTCGATCGAGTCGCTACAGTGTCTGATCCGACCTTCGAGAGGGACGGCCTTCCCATGGCCCGAGATGATCCTGATACCCAGGAACGACAATTTTCGCGCGACTACGATGAGAAATGTGACTGGCTGGTCCAGTGCGAAAGAATCGCCACCGGTGTCGCCGATGCCAGCCTCGAAACCTTCCTCCGATGCTATCTGTTTGGCGTCGATTTAGAAGAACAAGATTTTGACTTTGTCAATGCTTATCAAACATACCTCCGAATGGGTGCACTCAAGTCTGCCGTACAGGCTGGGAGCGGGAATCTTCATCCCGCGCATTACAGACAGCGCTGTCGACGGCTGAACGTCCAGCCACAGCTTGACATGCCAGGATTGGATGATGCCAAAGACGCTGACGCTGACGAGACGATCGCGGTGGACGAATATTCCAGAGCAATGAGTAAAGTCGCTTATTCATGGTTCGAGACTGAGCAACTCAGCCCACGGGAAAGGTACGGCCGTCGTTTCTTTGCAAGCCAGAACGGCAGGATTGGCTGGGCGCCTCAGGCCGTTCAGGCAGGCGACTCGCTTTGTGTCATCTTTGGCTTTGCGGTGCCTTTTGCAATTCGAAAGGTCAAAGAAGAAGATAAAAGTGGTCCGGGCCAATACCGTTTGCTTGGCGCTTGCTATGTTCACGACCATATGGATGGTGAGATTTTCCTAGACGAGGAGCTTGAGAGGTCGACTATTGAGATTATATGATCAGATCTCTTGATGATCTAGCTGACAACTGTACCTGAGACCACAGGCTCTGAAACTAGGCCTAGGCCCTAGAAACAATTAATAACTGAGTTTGAGCAACTTACCTCGTTGTAGTTGTAGAATAGGGTCCGGGATCCCCTGACTTCAGTTTAGGCCCATACTTATACAGTAACTTATGCCACTGCAGGGGAAGCAGAGCTCCGTGGACAGACTAAGGTACCTTACGCTCCGTTCCGGCTGATCTGAGGCCGCACCGCACTGCAATCTGGGATCGGATCCAACAATGTACAGTATCATGAACAGCACAGCACAGCCTTGGCTACAGTTCAGGCGGGTTCAGGTTGACTCGTCGTCCAGGGTACTAGTCATACAGACAGACTGCGCTCGAAGTAGGTTCGGAAACGGAACGGAACTGGCCTTTCCTTTGGTAAGGACCAGTTCAGTTTGCGCCATAGTATACTACTTAGTACCGGTACCTATTCCGTTGCGCTAGAAAATGCACGTTACTGGCAAGCGGTGGACCTACAGTAGTTTCGCCAGTACCAAAGTCACTATCCTGTCCGCAGAAGACTACCTAGGTACCTACCTACCAACAACACCACCACCACCACCACCACCACTATTACAGTCCTGTCGTCCCTCTCAGGCCCAAGTTTGTTTCCAATAATGGCCGAGGCACACAGCAGCATCCCACACCACCACGGGCAAGACAATCGTGTGAACTCAACAACTTCTCAAACACGAGCATTCGTCGAATCTCTCTTCACGGCCGTGGCGCTCGACAACTTCGGAGCCTCGTTCGCCGCCGCACTCTCGGACAATCTGGTCTGGACAGTGACGGGAAGCAGTCCGATCGCGGGCCGCTACGAGGGGAAACAGGTCTACATGGACAGAGTGCTCACGCCGCTGCGGGACGTGCTGGAGACCCTCCCCGTGCCGATTGTCGAGCATTTGGTCGTCGATGGAGATTGGGCCGTGGTCCATTGGCGCAGCGAGGGCGTCAGGGGGAAAAATGGTGCGGATTATGATATGCAGTATGCGTGGTTGATGAGGGTTGCGAGGGAGCAGGCGGACACGGGTGGTGCCGGTGGTGGTGATCTCAAAATCGTCCAAGTCATCGGTTTCTATGATGGGCAAAAGGTGGCTGCTGTGTTTGAGGGTTATCGGTTTAACAAGTAGTACCAGTAGAGGAATATAGTGGAAAGCTTGAAGGACTACCACTTAAAACAAGTTGAAGTCAAAACATGCGGTCCGAAGAACTAGTAGGTAGGCAACGTCCATACCAAGTACCTATACCTGTTATCAGAATAGCAACTTTACTTTCGCCCACTACGAGTAAAACCTGATAGAACTGAATCGAACCGTGGAACGTGGTAGTGGTATCAACTAACTTTTTTCATTTCGCTTTTGTCTGGTATCCTAGTAGCCCAGAGAAGAGTAGAGTAAAAACCAACAACACATCATTCCTCTCGCAGTGGCCGAGCACATCGCCATGCTGTCCTGCAATAGCAGACGACAGCAGCCTCACTTTGACTTTCCCTCGTGCCTCGTGCCGAGAGTCAGTTAATTGCTCGACCCCACTGCACTGCTGGAATTCACCTGTTGCAAACTCCTTTCCAAACGCAGAAACAAACCAGATGGAGTGATCAAAATCACCAGACCATCACCAACACAACGCACCCGATGGAGTGATGAAAATCACCAGGCCATCACCATTAGCATCATCGTTGACACACCAGATGGAGTGACCAAAATCACCAGACCATCACCATTTCAACGATTTCAACTCGCGCGCGCAAGACCTTGAAGAGTACATCAAACAAGTACCAGGATACCAGACCTAGTTCTCGTCGTCGTTGGATCCAACCGACGAGTCATAGGAAGACTCAGAATCAGAGTCACCAGAGTCATAGTAGTCACCGATTCCCAGTCCACCGGCACCAGCCTGAGATTCACCACCGGGGTCAATGCCATCCAGAGCCTCGAGAAAAGTCAGGCTCCCCCCATCGCCGAGAGCGCCGAGAAAGGCATCGAGCATGCTGCCAGTGCCGGTGCCGGAGGAAAGGTTCTCCTACCAACCGTTTCCTGGACCGGGACGGGGACGAGCGGCGCGGGGAGGACCACGACGAACGACCTCGGGCTCTGCAAAGTGGACTCGACGACGCTTGCTGCCGGTACTGGCGGTGTAGTCAGGGTCGTTAGTGTCGTCACGGTTGACAGGTGGGTCCGGGTAGACGAAGAGATTGTTGTCACGGTTGAGTGTCGGATCTGGGTAGACAGAGTTGTCATCATCGACAGTGCCAGGATCATGGACAATGTCGCCAAAATCACTGACAGTGTCGTCGTCGCTCAAGTTGTTCAAGTATTGGGTGCCCGAAGGACCAGCCACGACCGGAATGTCATCTTGACCTTGGACATTGTTCACATTGTTGTTGTTGGCCCTCGAAGGACCGGCCTGGGCCTGAACGGCAATTTGACGTTGGACAGGGTCATTTACCCAAATGTCATTGAACTCCTCACAGGCAGCGTCAATCAGTTCGACATGTTGACCCTCGGAATTCGGGACACTCCGCTCGATTTGACCAGTTTTCAAAAGCCGTGCTCGGACAGCCTTGAACATGAGCTTGAAGGAAGGCGAGCGACCGATCCAGCATTCGAGCCACTTCTTGTGCTGCGGAAACAACTCTCCAGCCTTTTTGAAAATCTCCACCATGATCTTCCGGCGGATTCGCTTAAGGCCTTCATCTTTTGCCTCTTGTTCAAAGAACGTCTCGAGGCAGCGTTCGATGGTGCCGCAGGTTTTCTGGGCAAACTGCGCAGCGTCTTTATCTGTCAAGAACCAGAGGTTGGTGGCGAACAGTTGTCCCACTGACTTCTCTGCTTCAGCAGTCAGAGGTGGTTCGCAGCGCACGATAGCTGACAGGATCAAAATGTCCACCGCGCCTCTCAGCTCTTCGCCTGGGGAGACCTTGTCGATCCAGCGAAGGAGGACGGAGTAATCGAAAGTGTACAGGTATAGGAGGTACAGGTCGACATGACGAGGGGTGAAGCGGAAGGGGTCGAGTATGACCTTGGCCTGGTCATTGTGTGCGTTAATTTGGATTCCCTATATCACGGTCACATCGGTTAGCCGCCGGTCACTTCTGCGCAGCGAGGCACTGCTGAGGCTTGACTTACAACTTCACGACGAAAGTAGTCCGAGTAGCTCACAAAGGTACGATGAGCTTTCCAGATGTAGCGTCCACATTGTATGGTCGCATCGAAATCATCCCGGTTTTGGTTAAGTATCCTGCATCAAAAGTCAGCCAGCTGCATTCGAAGGTAATGGACTGGGCGCGAATCTTTGCTTTGCTTACTCGAGATTGTGAATGATCTGAGGGTCCGACGCATCATTGCTGACCTGGTAGAGATCGACAAGTTCGTGAGAGAACCAATGCAGCTCAGTTTGAGTCGCATCACCGACGACGTCAGGAGATAGGTCCATTGAGGTAGGTAAGTTGTGAGGTCGGGGTGATGTCTCTTCGTCAGCCATAGATACAAGGGTATGAGCAGCACTAGTGACGACAGCAAGAGAGTTGTCCATTGGAAAAGGTGAGTTGCGAGGTTGGAATGATTCGTCTTCTTCGGAGATCGAAGGAACCTTCAGAGCGGCACCAGTGACGACAGCAGGAGAGTTGTCCATTGGGCCAGGTGAGTTGTAAGGACGGAGCGGTCTCTTCCCTTCAGCGATGGGAGACAGGCCTGGAGGGGCAGCGCGAGGACGGAGGGATACCTCTTCTTCATTTCTAGCGACGAGGTCCCGACCAAAAGCGAGCTGGTCCTGAGGTCGCAAGCCCCTAACCAGCATTGTCAAGGCTGTGATATGGTCGCGATATGCTCTCTCTGCGTCACTCAGTGGGCCACGATGTTCCGCAGCAGAGGGCTGTTGGGCAGGGTGACCCGAATTGCCAGGGGTTTGGGTAGGGCCTTCGGCGCCAGAGCCCTGCTGCGCAGGCTGATCCGGTTGCTCAGACATTATTGCCGGACTCGAGACCACTCCTCAACACAAAGAGAGAGAGAGATCTTGAGCCTTGAAGCAAAGAATACCTGAGGGAACAGGAAAGAGGAACAAACTTGCAACTTGCCACCAGTGGATGGTTGGAATGTTGTTGAAGTGTGTGAACCAGTGAACAAAGTGAGAGATGAAAGAAGAAGAAGAACTAATTCAAACGTGAAATAAGTATGTTAACAAAAATGGTGCTCGCATGATCGTGCGCCAGCCGAGAGATAATGTTGCCGTCTAAATCTCGCCGCGTGGTTAAAACGTCTGATATCAAAAAGACAAAATCACATGTGGGCGCTCATCAGCAAAGGGAGGGGAGATGGGCGGGAGGAAGGCGCCATGGGCGTGAAAGATTCCGCGAAGGGAAAGACCGCCAGAGAACAGGACAACAGCCTGAGTTTTCATACATGCACTGGCATTCCACGCGGTGTGCAACACCAGGCCTTGGTTCACAGCGAACAGACAGCAGGGTTGCGCGAGAGTTGTGGAAGTGGCAGCAGAATACACATAACTGTCGATAGGCAAGCCGCGAGGCTGAGGTGGGGACAAGGACCTCAACATGGGGCACGGGCAAGGACAAGGAGTACAAGTTGGTTGGTCAGCACCGAATGGGATATCAATCCACATACTCGAGGAGAAATCTCTGGAAAAGGTACGCAAGGCTGAAGATTAAAGGGATCACGGCTCTGAAATTCAGGGGTAACATCTCTCAGACCACGAGGCTGAGCATAAAGAACATAAACCACAGGCAAGACCAAGGAGTACAAGTTGGTTGATCAGCACCGAAGGGGAGGTTCAATCCAGATTCTCGAGGAGAAACGCTCCCTCTGCAAAAGGTACGGCGAGGCTGAAGATAAAGGGGATCACCGCTCTGAGATTCAGGGGCAATATCTCTTAGGCCGCGAGGCTGAGCATAAAGAACATGAGCCCCTGGCAGAGCAAGGAGGTGGTTGACCAACACCCAATGGGAGGTCGATACACCATTCTCAAGGAGAAATCTCTCTCTGCAAAAAGGTACGGCGAGGCTGAAGATAAAAGGGATAGGCACCCTGCAATCTCAGCGGCAACATGATACTCACAGGCCAGGAGCCATGCTGTGCCATCCGCAAATTGGGCTTTTTATCACACCAATAACTGCTTTCGTTTCAACCTGCACTCTTCGAGTCCATCGAGATGCTATTCCCTGCCGAAGCATTAGCATGGTAGTTATATTGCTCGCCTGGGCCCAGCATATGATTTGCCACGATATGTCAAATGAATCGAGTGGAAAAAAGAAAGGGGGGAGACGAAAAGGTCACGTGATGGTACAGAAAGCCACATTATACAAACAGGAACAATAACAGCATGGGCATTCCATCAAGAGGACATGGTTGCATATTTTTATTGAGCATTCATATAGGAACGACGATTACCTAGAATGCTGCCAAAGACTTGATCTCGGTCTAGTCAGTCGGTCCTTCACAACTAAAATAGAGACAAGAGATCATCATTTGTCTTCTTACCACTCGCTTCATCCAATTGCTGTTTCGGTGGTGGAGGTTGCGACGATGACAGATCCATGGATGCAAATCCATTCATGAGGTCGTTATCGGCGAGTCCACCGAACCCGGAACCACTCGCGGCCGTTGTGGTAGACGATCCCGTATTGCCAAACACCCCCAATAGATCGTCCATGTTGTTTGCGGCAGCAGGTTCGCCCACCGACGGAGATTCCACCCGCTGTGGTGTGCCGGCCAAACCTTCCAGACCTGAGAGTCCGTTTGTAGGTTGTTCAGTGGAGGATGCGGGTGCCGATCCGTCAAAGTCGATATCGAGCAGATTCTCGATGTTGTTTTGCGGTTCGGGGGCCTTTCCCTGCACCGCCGCGGCCGCTGCAGCTGCAGCCAGAGGGTTTTCTTTCGCATTTTGCATCTGTTCTTCGATGGCTGCTCGTTGAACGGCGTCAGCGCCAAAGCGACCTTGGCCAACGAATTGCTCCGGCGGCTTGTGATAGACTGACGCCAGCGTCGAGAGCTCGGTAAGTAGTCTATCAAGCAGTGCAGGTGGTAGTGACTGGATCGTGCTCGTAATTGGCGGTTTTTCGGAAAGGATGACGTTTTTAGGAGCGTTCGGGTCGCTGGTGTTGGATAGGAGCCGCCAGTAAATGTATGCTCGATCACGGATATCGGGATTGTCACTTTCGGCGGTTGCGGCATTCAGAACCTTTTGGACGAGTCCTTGGGCAGCCTGTGGCCGTTTCAGGAACAACTTCACCACCGCTGTGAGGATCTGTAGCTGAGTCTGGTTATGGTCAGTAGTGGTTACGATACAGGCAGCAACGGACATTACCTGTGTGAACTCTTCCGCAAAGCCATCGACAAATCCACCCAAGATGTCCCCGGCATTGCTGATTTTTTCGGCGTATTCTCCCACGATCCAAATGAGTGACGCCCTAGCATTAGGCTCGTCCAGCTCGTCTATGCATTTGCAAAGAGTAGGGATGATACCCTCATAACCGGGGTATTTGCGGAAGATATCTTTGATCACCACAATGACTTCCTGTACAACATAGTTTACTTTTGTGTTGATCAAATCCAGGAGCGCGTTGACACATCGCTCGCTAGCGCTCTCAATCTTGACAGCAACTTGTCCTATTGCTTTGACTGCGCGCCGTACCAAGTCCATGTCCACTTCCAATGCATATTCTTTGAGTTCGGCCAGCAGTTGATCGACGTTGGTCTCGTTGGCTATGCGGACCATGATTTCGAGCTTCTGGAATTTGACGTAAGGAGGGTCGTTATATTTGCAGAAAAACACCCTGATTTCCTTGCTGAGGATCTCGGGTTGTTTTTGGAGGAGAAGGTCAATGTTTCGTAGAGCAACGTACTGCACTTCGGGTGCCGAGGACACAAGCGTGACGAGCGGCGGAGCCATTTTCTTCAGGTAAGACCTCTGTGTTTCCGCAGGGAGATATTTCATATGCAAGAAAACGGCCTTGACTGCCGAAAGAACGACGCTGGAATTGACATGCTGAAATTGAGGGGCGACCCTCTCGCAAATATGTTCAGCTTCTTTCACATCTTGTGCTTTGTACTCGGCCAGCGTGCTCAATATCGTGACCCGGCCCCATTCCGTGCATTCGTTGAGGGCCATGAGCAACTTCTTCAGGGTGTTCGGGGTGATCTGGAGCGCTTTGGTTTCGGGAGCGGATTCGTTGATCTCGGCTAGCGCTTGCACCGAGTTAGCAACCACCATAGGGTTGGGGTCGCCAATGAGTTCTTGGAGCGTTTCCAAAAATCCGTTTTCCAGGCACATTGCCGGGGCCAGGTCGAACAGTTTCGCGACACAGATTGCGGCGGTCTTGCGCACATAGGGCGATTCATCCCGTAAGGTCTTCCGCAATGGTTCCTCCATGTAATCGATCATTTTGTCCACTCTTATACATCCCATTGTTCGAATTGCGAGGGCTCGGATCAAGGGGTTCGGGTCTTCGGAGTCCTGGACAAAGGTATTGACGGCGAGAATGCAGAGGTCTGGATGGGACTTTGCGTAGTTCCTGACGATAGTCTTTAGTATGGCATATTCGTGTCGCGTGGCCAACCGGAAAGCACCAACATCAAGTATAGATATACCAACTTCTTTTGGTCGAGGTCTGACGTGGCAATGTTCTTCAGGACGTCGGGAAATAGCGCTGACACATCTTTCCCCAGTGTCATGGCCATGATGGTCTTTTGGATCGCTTCCTTTCTATACGATCGTCAATAACCAAAGTCGTGGCAGGACAGGGTCGACGCGGCTCACCGTTCGTAGGCATATTGGGATCTGGCAACATCAAGTCAGCATTGGGTGTCTGCCCAAGGGAGTGGTCCGACACGACTTACACAAGTCCGGCCCGCAGCTCGAAGGTTTCTCCCTTCTTGGGAGGCGCAAATGCGCTCCGTACCCTGTTCATGGCCATCGCGTCGGGCTTGAAGAGTGTGAGAGTGGCCTTCTCGTCACAGACTAGGCTGGTTGTACGGCTATTGTGCCATGTCCAATGCCGTCGAGCCCCTTCTCGAATTGAGGTACGTTCGCTCCGTCAAAAGATAACTCGGCACAGGACAAGCAAAGGAAGATCCGAACATACAAATCAAACCACACGCAGACGGAAGGGGATAATTGTCACTCCCTATCACTTCTGTCATCGACGCAGACAACTTGAAGCAGTTAGCACCATCTACGGCGGATCGGATGGCACAAGACGCCGAATTTGGACACACACCAGTCTACGGTGGAGCACAACGCCGCCCTTGGGCTGTCCATCATCTATCAGCATACTACTAGACTAGGTATAGATCAGGTGTTTGCGAGAGCAAATGATATATTTTATGTATCAACTATAGTTGGCGTGGCATCTTATGCTACCGAAGCTGCAGAATACTTCTCAAAAAGATCCGGATACCATCTCTGCCCAACATCTGGATGGCTGACGATGCGGTTTCTCAGATGAGCCTCTCCAAACTAAAGTCCTAGCAGTCAGTACAGCAATACATAAATTCGGGAACAGGGTTATACGAACGCATGAGTACAGCGGAGAGAGGAATTCGCTAGCGACCTCGTCAGGGATGGCCTTCCTCTCCTCCTCCGAGCCAGGTATCCGACGCACGATATCTGCGGCCGATTCTTTGAGTTGGTCGAGAGTGAGATCCAATCTGACCCCCAGGAAGAACGGCACACTGTATCTCGTGGTTCTCGTGGGCGACTACATCAATTGCGTCAGCGACACACCGAACAAAGGAGGAACTGACAAAAAAACTCACAATGACCCTGTGGCTGGTCGCTGGACAACGGCCACCCGTAATTGCCTCGAACCCCTGCGCGATGTTGACGACGAACGTTCCTTCAATGGGAGGTGCATCGATCCACTGTCCCGACCTGTTCAGGACTTGTAGGCCACCTACATTATCCTGCGTGAGGAAAGTAAACATGCCCGACGAGTCCTTGTGCGGGCCGACGCCTTGAGAACCAGGTTCTGCAGGCGGATACTTGACGAACTTCAAACGATCCATCCTACCCATGAAGGACTCGAACGTGTCTTTGGGCAAGGAGAGACATTCCGCCACTGAATGCAGAAATTCTATTGAGAGCTTGGAAAGTGCGGCGATATACCGGTTTACCAGGCGCTCGACCTCCTGGTTGGGAAACTGAACCTACAGTTAGTCTCACACTCACTACCGATAAGGGAACACTTGGAGCGCATGCCTGACTAGGACCGTTCACCCGCTTCCATTGAGGATCACCTGGCTTGTAGATGGACTCGCAAGGACTTCCAAAGTCGAATTGCTAGATAGTTACACGACGTCAGCTTCGTTCGAGGTTCAACCGTTCTGGCGGTTCAAGTTGTTGTTCATACTTCTCGTAAATCGGTCTTTTTGGCCGTCGTTTCCGCCCCGAGTGCTGTATAGCCAAGGAAAGAAGGCGAGTTTCTCATGTTACATTTCTCCTTGACCTCATCGGGCAGTTCGAAGATCGATGGTACGGCAGCAAACGTCTCTTTGATGAGGTCCTGCGATATTGTTGGTTGAACGCTCAAAGCGAAACACACATACCGGAACCCACCTCCAGGCCGGTATTGGCTAGATACAGGAACCCGACACTAAAAAGAGCATGCTTCAACTTCTCGAGCGCTTCGGGCTTCGTCTTCTCATCCTGGAGGGCTTTGAAGTCGACAATGGGCAGACTCTGAAAATTGGTCGTCATGGTAGGCGGTTGCGGCTTGCGCTCTTGCGTCAGCAGTGATCAGATCTATCGATTGACCGAAGTCTATGGGATACGCTATTGATTATGCGAAGGCCGTGAAAAATGTGTGAATGCGATGGCAAGGCTATCACGAGACTACAGGGGTGCAATCCAGCGGAGGTTGTGAGTCTGACAGCAGCGAGATCGCACACCATGGGGTTTTATGATCCCCGATCGGCCTCCACCTCGAGGCTACAAAAAAGGCCGAGTTTCTCCAGACAAACACGTACCTCTGCTGGGTAAGGTGGGAAGGAAATTCAGCTGTTTGTCTCCCTTCTGCCGAGGAAACAGATCCCGACAGGCCAGATGTCGTGCTCGGCCACCAATCAGAAATTGCGAACACGCTGAGCTTAAATCGGACGTCAGGTTACCATGTATGTCAACACACCACTTCAAAGAGCATCAAGACTTGATACCGTTCGTACCTTGCACTGATATATCAGTAAAGAGACTTGCACCGAGACTGGTCGAGAACGCACGCCTATACCTGAGTATCTAAACTGCACTCTGCGAACACTTGACGTCAAGGAGCTTCCTCCTGCACTAAAGGAAGGAGAAGTGATGTGCTCCGAAGCGATGCATACATTGTATCTATGCTCGAATCTTACAAGACTGGTCACATTGGGTCGATGAGGAAATGACAGAGATGAGGATACGGCGCTCTATTTTTTAAGAAGTTAAGTGCAACCCCAGAAAGGGAACCTCTACCAAAGTATAGCTCAGATCACGACGTCTGTATCCCCCATAACAACACCGACCGTGAATACTCTAACCACCCTTTTACCTCCTTTTCCGTTTTGCTCGAACCCA
Source organism: Exophiala dermatitidis NIH/UT8656 (assembly GCF_000230625.1). Classification (NCBI taxonomy): domain Eukaryota; kingdom Fungi; phylum Ascomycota; class Eurotiomycetes; order Chaetothyriales; family Herpotrichiellaceae; genus Exophiala; species Exophiala dermatitidis. Next base: position 2,694,212 of record NW_008751650.1, on the reverse strand, counting down.
CGGGGTGAACTATAGCCTTGCAGCCTTGGGCTCTCTGTCAAGATCGCGGAAGCGTCTGAAATAGGCGATCGAATCTGGATTCTGCACCGTCGCACTAGGTGTCACGTCTTTCCCACTAATGACATTCTTGACCGCAATCTCGACTTTCTTGCCATTAATCGTCACAGGGATATCAGGAACCGCGAGGACGAATTTGGGGACATGTCGAGGCGACAGACCGTTACGGATTGCGGCCTTGATGCGCGCTCGCAGCTCTTCAGTCAGACTGTGGCCTGGCTTCATGACCAGAAACAGGAACACTTCCTCGTCAGGATCCTGAGGTCTTCGACGACCCACGCACAGACTGTTGCTGATATACTCGGTAAAAGGCTCTGCTTCGACAATGGCATAGATCTCGCCACTCCCAAAACGAATACCGGACGGGTCTAGACCGGGTCTTTGTCAGTAAATGGGACACAAACAAATTCAGCCGCACCACCAGCAAGAGAAAACAACACTTTGCTTCAAACAAAAGATTGTTCACTCACTTAAAACGCCATCACTCCGGCCGTGCATCGTATAGCCTCCCGTCTTTGGATTCTTACTCAACCAGTCATGCTGGGCCCAGACATCGAGGTCGGGAAACCGTTCGAAATATGCAGCCTTGTATATTTTGCCGTCCTTGTCGCCCCAGAAGAAGCACGGCATGCTAGGGAACGGCTTGCTCACCACCATCTCTCCGGCCTCTCCCGTGTGCGCGATTGATTTTCCCGTGATGGGATCCAAAATATCGACATCCATACCTAGGCCAGGAACTTGCATCTCACCCGTGTAAACTGGTCCCGACGGATCTAGGGCGAGCAGCGACGTCGCTGTGTCCGTGCCTCCTGCTGTATTGCAGATATGTACTGAGGGTGGAAAGGTTCGGTAAAACCATTTATACTGCTCGGGTGACAAGGGGGCGCCTGTGGTATAGACCATTCTCAAAGTGGACAGGTCGAACTCCTTCTTCGGGATCGTTTTGGACATTTCAATCTCCAGCAGGAGTCGTGGAGAAGCACCCAGGAATGCAACTTTGTGCCTTTCGCAGATTCGAAGAAGCTGCTTGGCGTCCGGAAACAACGGACTGCCATTGTACACCACGAGCGTTGCCCCCGCCGACAAGTGGCCGCACATGATATAGAACACTACCCAGGAAGTACTCGAGTATTGCATGATGACATCGCCGGGCACCAAGGAGTTGTGAAGGACGGAGATTTTCTTCAGCTGGATGATCAACCCGTGCTGATGCACAATGCATTTGGGCGCGCCTGTCGTTCCTGACGAGTAACATATCATGAGAGGGGAGTTGAACGGCACACGTGTGAATTTGAGCTCGTCGGAGTCGACTGACTTTTGCAGAAAGTCGTGTATCGTCGGAAACTTTGATGGTGCCGTGGTGACAGGCACAAGGAAAACAAGAGGTTGGACTTTGACTTTGAGCTTCGAAAGAATCTCGTCGAGCTTTTGTTTCGTCGAGACGGTTTTGCCCTTGTATACCACGTCGCTGTCGACGAAGAGGATACTTGGTGTGACCTGCTGTAGCCTCGAGACGCATCCTTCCACTCCCAACTCGGGACTGATCGAAGTGAAGATTGCTCCGATGGTGGCGGCGGCATGAAACAGGATGACAGCCCAGTTTGATGCCGCGACCAGGGCGCCAACTCGATCGCCTTGCTTGACGCCGCACCGCTTCAGAGCGCTTGCTGTTTGTCTGACTCTTTCTCGAAATCCGCGCCAGGTGATGACTTCGGGCTTGCCGTTGTAAATGTCCTGGTCCTCCCTTATGCCGATCAAGGCGACGGCGTCTGGGTCGGTATTGGCAAACAGAACATTTTCGGCATAGTTGATCTCATGCCCTGGGAAGAAGGGTGGAACATGGCTCATTGGGATACTGTCGTCATATGCTTTCTTCATGCTGGGTGGCAATGGTGGAACAAGACCAAGGTAGCCGTATAGATCAATCCAAAAGTCATGTGGTCGCGTAACAGACCATTTGTGAAGTTGTTTGGTGTCTTTTAGATCTTGTCCATATCTCTTGTTGACGTGTAGGCGGTATCGGTCCATTGGGTACAATTTGCCCTTTGGCGGCCGCCATAGGACTTCTGGCTCGTCAACGTGGTTGGCCGACATGGTGATGGTCACAGACTCCAGGCTGGCTCAATCCACATAGGGCGTTTTTACAAGCAGTATAAGCAACAAAAACAATACACAAAAGCTTGGATGGATTAGAGCCAGATAGATGGACATATTCTGAAATGGTGGTGCAACCGAGGATGAACCATGGCGGCTACTGACCGAGGCATGGGCGTGGAGACCCCACGTTAAATAGTATATATTGTGGGGGAAGAGAGAAGCAGGCGTCAGAGGCATAGAACAGCTCGACAGCGAGCAACTTTCCTTACCTTCCATTTTCCATGTGTAGCATATGGTGGGAAAGGCAGCCTTACACCTGAAAGGTACCAAGAAAATCTCATCAATCGCTGCCAGACGTTGAATCGGACGAAATCAATCACCGGCAAACCTGCCACTGAATAGTGATTAGAGATAGCACCCATCGATTAAAACAGAAGTCCTTGGACTTGAAGTTCAACGAACCTGGAAGTTGTCAAGAATACAGATAACAATACATGTAATATCGCAACTCTGCCTCGAGGAATCTAGTCAACTACTCTGGTTGGCGCTCCAGAGTCTGTCTTGAGACCAGAGTCGTGCCATCCAAGAAACCCACGCTGCAGCATGCCTTGATATGTGAGATGCTACTGGTGGACTGAATTGGAGTCGGGAAACCCGGCTTTTCCGGCATTTTACCAGAGGCAGCAGGCAGCAAGTGGTGAGAGTGAAGACAAGGACTTCTCATGCTCCGGCAAGTATAGCTGTCATAAGTCATACATGGTCGACACGGTGACCACGGGAGCTGCAGCGCGTTCTACCAAACCTTCGATAGATGGGTGGGCATCTACAGAAAAGTCTGGAATAGTAATGCAGACCCGTGATACTGGATGAGGATGTTTATGGCGGAAATGTTGAGCAACGCCGAGGAAAGCTATCCGCTGGCACAACACGAAGCAGTCGTGGCAAGCATATCGGCGCAAATTGCCGCCTTCCACAGAGAGCAGACTCCCTTCCGCATATACCATGGCAGCACGAACTCCACGCGGCCCAGTGTTCGCACACGTGCAGCCACGGTCGATATCTCGTCCCTCAACCATGTCATATCCGTCTCAGTCTCGGAACAAAGGTGTCTCGTGGAGCCAAACGTGGCGATGGATGCACTGGTCGCGGCCACATTGCCCCTGGGGCTCGTCCCTCCAGTCGTGCCCGAGTTCCCTGGAATAACGGTGGGCGGGGGGTATGCCGGGACCGCAGGAGAGAGCAGCAGCTTCAAGCACGGCTTCTTTGACCAAGCCGTTAAGTGGGTTGAAGTCGTTCTTGCTAATGGAGAAGTTGTGACTGCTTCAAAATCTGAAAGACAAGATCTCTTTCACGGGATGCCAGGGACATTTGGCACGCTAGGAGTCGCCACATTGTTCGAGGTCCGCCTGATACCCGCGGAGGAGTTTGTGGAAATCTCATATCTCCCAGTACACGGGATCCGGCACGCACAGCAAGTGTTCGAGCAAGTCATGGTCCATGGCCAAGCGGATTTCCTGGATGGCATTATGTTTGCACCCGAGAACGGCGTGGTCATGGTTGGTCGATTCGCTGAGCGAGGCGAGAAGAACGAGACTCTTCCTGTTGTCACATTCACGAAACCGTGGGATGAGTGGTTCTACCTTCACGCCGAGGAGATGATGAAACAGCAGCAACAAGTTTTTGACCTGCATGAATCTGGGTCTGACATTGCAGAGACCATTTGGAACTCGTCGCGCCGAGAACTAGTTCCTGTCAAAGACTATCTCTTCCGCTACGACCGGGGTGCCTTCTGGATGGGGCGGTATGCATTCAATTACTTCCTAACTCCGTTCAATCGCTTCTTCCGGTGGCTCGGCGACAAATACATGCATACACGCGTCATGTATCACGCTCTGCATCGGTCGGGCTTGATGCAGCGATTTATCATCCAGGACATGGCTCTGCCAAATGTCCATGTCGCCGAGTTTTCCAACTGGCTGGACGCTGAACTCCCGGACATCTATCCCCGCTGGCTGTGTCCCCTGAAGACGTGGGATAATGGTACTGGGAACATGCACCCACATATCCCTGCATGGGCAGGACCTCATCTCCATGATGGAACCTTTTTGAACATCGGCATTTGGGGCTCTACACCACGGCACATGCGTCAAGTAGTAGCCAACCGACGCATCGAGGCGAAATTGAAGGCCTTGCATGGCATGAAGTGGTTGTACGGCCAGACCTTCTATACCGAGGATGAGTTCTGGAGTATCTATGATAGGAAGTGGTATGATGCCTTACGGAACAAATATCATGCCCAACAATTGCCGAACGTGTATGAGAAGGTTAGAACAAGTTTCAATATTGATGCCGAAGGGGCTGTGACCGGAGATCTTAGGTTGGGAATCGAGAAGGGATTCTGGAGCATCTGGCCATTTGCTGGTGTATATGGCGTCCTGAGCACAATTAAAGGTGGCGATTATTTGAGAAAGCAATAATGAACTGCCCTCCCCAGCCGAAATTGGTCGTATATAGAGCATCTAGAGGCGAACGTTCTAAGGTTGCGAATGGAACTTGTTCATGTAAGTCATGTGGCCTCAGTACGAATGTTCCAAACCAACCCCTACGGATGGAGGACGTTTGGGGACGTGGGATGCTTAAAACTTTTGGTGAACCAACAATGATGGGTATAACTGCTCGGACGGCGGCCAGTGACAACGCCTCCCGAACGGATCAGACACCACCATCTCTGCTTTGTGGCGCATTTGTCTAGTGTCTTACGGGAGTCTTCAACCCATCACTCCCTGCATGGCGAGGTTTACTTGAAAGGCCATCCTCCCAGAGTGATGGTCAAGAGATGTGGGTTGCCCTCGATCTCAGCTTTTCGAGCAATCAACTCTTCGACATCCCAGTTAGCCCAAAGGTATCTCCCTCTCAAGAAGTCGGCCTCCGGGCTTGCAAGCCAGACCAGGAAATTGGCCGGGAGTTCCGGGGCATCCAAGATGCTCTCTGGAAAAGAGTCTTTCTTGTCTCCCAAAGCCTTCCTCGCCATATTGGTAAGTACAATACCAGGATGGACGGTGAACACTCTAAGCTCCGGGTTTTCGTAGGCCAGGTACTCGTCCAATTTGGCGGCGGCAAGTTTCGAAGCAGAGTAAGCAGAGGCTCCGGGTAACTGGGAAGGAGGGACATGTGCTGCACCGGCATTGATGCCGATGTAAGTAGCGTTGGGCCGACGTTTGGGCAAAAAGTGTTTTGCGAAATGAGCCGAGAATTTAACGTTGGTCTCGAAAGCACTAAACCAGTCGTCCTCGTCGGCCCCGACCAAAGTAGTGGCGCGAGGGAGGACAGCAGCACAGTGGGCAAACACATTCCATGCTCCTATTTCAACCCTGATATTATGTGCTGCAAGGCCAACACTCTCTGCTTTGGAGACATCAGCGACGGCAACATAGACTGTGGCATCAGGATGTGCCTGGACGATGGCGTCCTTTGTCTGCTGGAGAGTCGCTTCTGTCCTTCCGACCAGGGCGATCTTTTGAGCCCCTGCTTTGGCGAAGGCATGTGCCACCGCAGCCCCAATGCCCCCGGCTCCGGCTCCTGTGACAATTACAGTTTTGTCTTTCGCTGAAAGCTCTGGCCGGGACGGGTCAATGGCTGGATAGCTCGCCTTGTGGTACGTCTTGGTGAAAGAGGGATGATTCATTTTGTGGTAACTTTGCGGATGCTATCCCTTGCCAGGGCAGACAGAAAGTGGAACAAAAACAAGTGGTTTGTTCGAGCTGTTTCTGTGCCTCTTGATACTCAGGATCTGACGAGTCGGTCTACAGGGCCTTAGGAAGTCGACTGGTTTAAGTTGGCTCTATGTCAAATCAGAATCAGATTCAACTGCGGAGTGCTTTAATGGACTCCGATGTCCGGGGAAATGTTTATGTCAGCAGGGCAGTCTCTCTGGTGAAACATACTAACCGACTTCATCACTACGGAGGTGCATTCGCGTATCCAAACGTGGCCCTGGGCGGCTCGGTTATTGGCGGGGCAGATGTGGAAGGCGATACTTTTTGCCAGTGATGGAATCAAGCGGGCCGTGGTGTTATTGCCGTAAAGTTCACGCCATTGTTCTAGAAGTTTGACCTTCGAGTTTACAACGTATGTCCTCAAGTTGAACAGTATTTTACCCTGAACAAGGACTTTGCAACCTTGAAACAAGTGCCTCTCTCTTCATCCGAAGTCACAACTCCTTTCTTTGAAGACACTGCTCCCCTACCCGACACCATGACATCTATCAACGGCCGCCTCCATGCCCAGGGCACCCACGAGTCAGTATTAGAACTCATTGGCCAAACACCACTTGTCCGCCTCAACAAGATCCCCCAAACGCTCGGCATCGAGGCAAAGGTCTATGCAAAATGCGAGTTTTTCAATGCCGGCGGAAGCGTCAAGGACAGAATTGCCCTCCGAATGATAGAAGAGGCAGAGAAATCAGGACGCATAAAGCCCGGCGATACGTTGATCGAGCCGACGAGTGGGAATACGTAAGTATCCTTCCGACTCGAGCGCAATAGCCAAACTCTAACACCTTTGCAAAAGTGGAATAGGTCTAGCCCTAGTCGCCGCGGTGAAGGGCTACAAGACGATCATCACACTGCCTGAAAAGATGTCTGCCGAGAAAGTGGCGGTCCTGAAGGCATTGAACGCCACCATCATCCGCACGCCGACGGAAGCAGCTTACGACAGTCCAGAATCGCATATCGGGGTTGCAAGAAGATTGGAGAAGGAGATTCCTAACGCCCACATCCTCGACCAGTACGGCAACCCAGACAATCCTCTGGCACATGAACTAGGGACAGCGGAGGAAATTTGGGAGCAGACGGAGGGGAAGATCACGGCCATCGTTGCGGGAGCTGGTACGGGAGGGACGATCACCGGTCTAGCACGAGGTCTACACAAACACAAGAAGGACGTCAAGATCATTGCCGCCGACCCACAGGGGTCCATCCTGGCCGTGCCGGCGTCGCTGAACGAAGAACACGCCAACGAACCCTACAAGGTAGAAGGCATCGGATACGATTTCATCCCAGATGTTCTTGACCAGAGCGTCGTGGACAAGTGGTACAAGACAGATGATCGAGAATCGTTCCACTATGCGCGTCGACTAATTGCAGAAGAAGGCCTGCTGGTCGGAGGGAGCAGCGGCTCAGCCATTGCCGCCATGTTAAAGGCGGCGCGCGACCTGAACCTCGGCAAGGACGATGTGATAGTCGTCATCCTGCCCGACAGCATACGTTCGTATCTCACAAAATTCGCCGACGACGACTGGCTTGCTGCCAACAACTTGCTGCCTCCCACGCCACCTCCGGAGCCTGCCTCGCCAGAACAAGAGAAGGCCAAGCAACACGATGATCCATTCGGCGGCGCAACAGTGCGTTCGTTGCGTCTCAAGCCCGTCACCACCGTCACCTCCGACTCTCCCTGCTCGGCCGCCATTGAAGTCATGCGCGAGAAGGGCTTTGACCAGCTACCTGTTCTGGCACCCAAGAGCAGACGTCTTGTGGGCTTAGTTACGCTGGGAAATCTTTTGTCCCGCATCAGTCATGGGCGCGCTACTCCCAAGTCGCCCGTGTCGGATGCCATGTTCGACTTCAGCAAAATCCCCGAAGTCACGGTTGATCCGCGTGACTTTAGCGACATTGTCGCCCAGTCTGAATCTCTGTTCTCAAGCGAGATGACCGAGAAGAACGACGGCGAGAACGAAGCCAGATCGCGCCCTCAACGTCGCCACAAGCGGAGAGAATTCGTCGAGATCACTATGGATACGCCTCTGAGCGCATTGAACAAATTCCTCGAATGGCAGAGCGCCGCTATCGTCACCGAACGTGATCCTAATGAGAAAACGGGCCAAGGCAAAGCACCGGCGTTGAAGCCCCTTGCTGTCGTCACGAAAGTCGACCTTCTGACTTGGATGTTGAGCCAACAAAAACTGCAATAGTTGTTACCGTTGTCAGCAACTGATGGTGGGAGCTTTTTGCGAATTTCAACCTTGCGATCGAGGCGTTGGTGGACGGATTTGACTACAAATATAGCGTGCATTGCGGGAAAGGCGTGGTGGCAGGCTATCACAATGTTCACATAGTTCAACATGGAACATTCAGTCAATTGCATTAGGCATTACATACAGTACCGTACAGAGTCGTATGATCTTCCAACTCGTGGGACGATCTGGTGTACCTGATCACGAAAGCCTGCTTTTAAGTTCAACTTGAACATTTCCATGCTGCGAGGAGGATGTAGTCAGGGCTTTCCCATCACCTCTGCCGGCCTGTGGTGACCGCTCACTAGTATGGCTCGAGTTGTACCAAAAGGTAAATAGCAAAAACGGCAAAAAACAGGTCTCGCAAGCCCAGTCGTGTAGAGGTGTACGAGTGACTGAAAACCCCCGGTGTTTTATGCCATCAGGGTTTTTTGACCGAACAATTATGGTCGAGAGTTATTTTATAGCCGACCTAGTTGGTGACGCGGAACTAGGCTTTGTCGAATGGACAATCCCAAATCCCCTACCCACCTAGGCCATAGGACCCGATGGTGGTGAAGTGGCGATTGTTGGGGATAATTTGGTGACTGTGATATATGAAGTAGTGGAATAAAGAAAATGAATCAGAAGTGAATCACAAGTGAATAACAAAAGTGAGGTGAATAATGAATCTATGCGACTTACGATTGGCTGAAATACAGAGTGAATGAACTTGAATTTGGATGGAATAATATTCATTTTGCTACAAAACACATTGCCTACCGGGCATATGGTTGTGAGGTAGTAAACTTACCGGTTTGCTGCAGTGTCTAAACAGTTGTCATATCCCTCAACCATTCGAGGGCTTGGAGCTGTGGGACGTTTGCAGCTTATAGACGTAGTACACGTATGTGGCAACTTAAAGCTTGGGGAAGGCGGGGCAAGCAGCAGATCGTAGTAGAAGTAGAGAAGCGTGGATAAAGGAATGGAATGACGAAGCGTGGTTGAAGCGCGGCATAAGGGGCCGAGATACGATGGGGGCGCGAGGGCGGATCGAACATATGGAGACGAACCGGCGGGGACGCTCGAGGTCGGTAGAGAATGGGAACAATCTGGACGAGGAGAAACGATGTCTCGAAGGTCAAGGTGTATCGATGGCAAGAGAAGCAGCGATGGTCGGCGGCACATGTTGTTCAGATATCGTCCGATCGTTCGCATCGAGGTATCGATCGATCAAGCTATCGAAGAATTGTTGATTGGAAACCGCTCGCTCCGCAGGGCCGTTCCTGTAACCGAGAGCTCGAGAGATTCGTCTAACCTCAAAACCAGGTTAAGTTAACCGCCGGCATCTGCACGCTCAAAGTTTCAAGCCATGCACTGCCCATTCGCCATAGCAACACTGTCAAAAATAGAGATAAAGGAAAACCTATCACTTCTTGACCCCGAAGAAATATCGCTTTTCATGTCTTTCCCTTGTGCTGGCACGCTTTATGCCGTCAGAATCGCAATGGGGTGCAATCATTCCGCCGTATCGAGCTCATCGTGTGCCGGGGGTGGGGAATCCAGGGCTGATTCGGGTGTCAGCATCAGTTACCATACGATGTCGGCGTCGGTATCCATGTCCATCGTACCTTTTCTGTCATCACCATTGGCGGGTGCGTCGCGGTCGTCGTCACGTCGATCCCGGTCATCCTTCATATCGCGGTCACGGTCACGGTCCCGGTCGGCGGGACTGCGAGAGCGGCGGCGGTCGTCGTAATCACGGTCACGCTCCCGTTCCCGATCACGGTCGCGGTCACGGCGATCATCCTTGCGAGGAGAGTAGTCGCGGCGGCGAGGAGAGGGCGAACGATAACTTCGTCGAGGAGGAGAGCGATCTCGACGGTCACGGCCACCACGACCAGCCTCGTAGCGCCAGGTAGCGGATGGAGGAGTACGAGCCCACTGAATTTGCATGTTAGCGAAGATATTGGTTGTTATACGGTGATTGAGCGTACCTCGATCTTCAGAACGTCATCTCTTCCGATACGCTTGTTATGCATCTCGTGGTAGGCATCATCAGCATCGCGACGGCTCTCATACTCGACGAAGGCAAAGCTGTAGTTGGATTGTCAGTTCAAAGCCAGCCACGCACAAACAAGGCGACGACTTACAGTCGGCTGGAGGCCGTTCGAGGCGCTGGGATGTCGCATCTCACGAGTCGACCATAATGCTCGAATTCGTAGGCAAGGTCACGAGCACGAGTACCATGACCAAAACCAGTCACATAGAGCGTGGTTCCAGAGCGAGACATGCTGACAAGGGGTCAGATTGCAGGCTGCAAAAGAGCTTGGATGGTATGGCAGTGAGTTGGTCCTTCAAGCAGAAGCTTCAGACAGGATCTGAGTACAGCCAAGGCCACGAATGACGATGGAACCTGAGACTGGTTGAATGGAAGCCGATGGATAATAGAAGAGGACGAAGTGTGAGGTGGGAAAAAGAAGCCGTTCTTCAAGTCGTAAACTGCGCCTTGTGCTACTAGCAGCAGACAAATCCTAATAGTGGTTAGGCAGCAAACAATCAGGCAGTAATAATGGGGAAACTGCTCTAGGCTAGGAGCAGTTAGAGGCTTGGCAAAACTCTTCACAGCGCGGTGTCTCAGGTCGACCAGTCATTGCTCGTGTGATGAGTGGCAGTGAAGCGCAGTTCCAGATGAAAAATACCGGGTCACGACGTGCAACAAGGGAATCTCAAACCTGCACAACGCCTGTACCTACATATCACTTGAACTTTTACACGCCTGACCCGAAGAATCGACCTGACTGTCCTACTAGTATTCACTGCAGCACCTCCAGTTTCTTGATTCACAGATTCCCTTCTTTACCGCGCCATCCACTCGTCCGGTTTGATCATTACAACTCCAGCCCTTTCCCCAGATTTACCTTGGTTGCCCGACGTTTTCGCAGCCATATCTGTGTGAGCATACGTCTCAACACATCCTACATTAGCGACAGTCGGAGTGAGTATCAAGTCATCAAACCGACACAGTATGGTTCCTCGTAAAGGGCGATCGTAAGATTTTCCATGGACACCACAGGCCCTCTCAGTCGCAACAAAGCAAATATAGTGACGCCATCATACTCACCCTTCGTCGCTCCAACACTGTCGATACCTTCCACGCAGAGTCAACAAAGCAGATCGGCGCAAAAAGCGCGTCGGCAGGATGCGTCTTGGAGAAAAGGATACGGCGACCGTCAACGGTAGCATCGGCCAGGGGTCAACCTCACTTGGGGACTTGACCACCATACCGCAGGTGAGTGTGTCTGCAGAGGAGGACTAATAGAGTCTGTCTGACCGTTATAGAATCCGGCAGCCATGGCCACCAAAGATCTTCTTACACAGACTCAAGAATTCGTCTCTACGCCTTTCACAGCCGCGTTCATCGCTGGGGGCATCGCAGGCGCTGTCTCCCGAACTGTTGTATCGCCATTAGAACGGTTGAAGATTCTCTATCAGGTACAAGATGCAGGCCGCAATGAATATAAGATGTCCATTGCCAAGGCACTGCGGAAGATGTACAGAGATGAAGGCTGGAGAGGGTTCATGAGGGGAAATGGCACAAATTGCATACGCATTGTCCCATATTCCGCTGTCCAATTCGGAAGCTACAGCATTTACAAACGCTTCGCAGAGACCTCCCCTGGGGCCGATCTCGATCCTTTCCGCCGGTTGATATGTGGAGGCTTAGCCGGCATAACCTCTGTCACCTTCACCTACCCGCTTGACATCGTGCGGACACGATTATCAATCCAATCAGCCTCCTTTGCTGCACTTGGGAAGCACGAGGGAAAACTGCCGGGCATGTGGCAGACGATGGTCAGTATGTACAAGAATGAAGGGGGAATCCTTGGTTTGTACCGAGGCATCATACCAACAGTGGCTGGTGTTGCACCCTATGTCGGCCTTAACTTCATGGTCTACGAATCAATCAGGAGTTACTTCACAGAGCCTGGGGAGAAGAATCCTGCATGGTATCGCAAACTCGCCGCTGGAGCCATTTCCGGGGCTGTTGCGCAGACTTTCACCTATCCATTCGACGTGCTTCGCCGACGATTCCAGATCAACTCCATGTCAGGAATGGGTTATCAGTACAAGTCACTCTGGGATGCAATCAGGAGGATCATTGCTCAAGAGGGCGTTGCAGGCCTTTACAAAGGCATCATGCCGAATCTCCTGAAAGTGGCTCCCAGCATGGCTAGTAGTTGGTTGAGCTTTGAGATTGCTAGGGACTTTTTGGTTGGACTTGCGCCAGAAAAGGAAGAACCGATATGAAGAGCGGCTCAGCTTCTGACAGACAAACAACGTTCCGGAGTATGTTGATGAGGTTTCTCTCTGCGGCCACGATTTACTCCGAGCACGTAAGGTGAAGAAGGGGTTCTGAGGTGAACTTGGATGGAGCAACACCGGCTGATAAGCACCTGCAGGCATCATAGTGGTGCCACGGCGCCTCTAGAAGAAACCGCACGTCAAGTGCAACAGGGCTACTGTGTAACCCTGCATAAAGAAAAGACGACCACCCATGGGTTAGAAGGGACTGGGGAGGGTTAGAACGGCGGATCAAGCCATTGGAGAAGTAGAAAAAGAGGTTATGATTCTCATGCGAGACAAATTGAACCAATGCTTCAATCTCTGCGCCCTGCTGCCAATTTGACGGCATCACAAGCGGTCCGGCAGGCAGTCTGCGACCAAGTACAGGTATATGTACTACTACTACAGTACCTGATTAAGCGGAACCGGGTGGAGTGCATGATAAAACCCAGGCAAGGCTGCTGTCAAATGTGGTTGTCACGTGATTGGGAACGGGTCCACCAAAAGGGGCTTAGCTTGTAACAAATCTTGGCGAGCGCACGACTTCGTGCCTTTTCCGTTCTAAATTTCAGCTGCGCTGTGCCGTTGACGACGTTCAAGACAACATCAATCAGCCACCACCAGTCGACAACAGCGATCATGGGTATGGAAGCCTACGATTTGTATCCTCTATAGCACCACGACTGACTGTTCCGGGATAGGTATCGACCTCGATCGCCATCACGTCAAGGCTAGCCACCGCAAGGCGCCCAAGAGCGACAATGTCTACCTCAAGCTCTTGGTGAAGCTGTACCGCTTCCTTGCCCGTACGTTCTGACCAACACCCGAGCACTTGTTGTATTTTGTCTCCTACCGGTTTTGCGAGACAGACAAAAGAAAAGAAAAGCGGAAGAAAAGATTGGAGCGAGACTGACAAGTTGTATCTGGAACAGGTCGAACCGATGCCAACTTCAACAAGGTGGTGCTGAAGCGTCTCTTCATGTCCAGAATCAACCGCCCTCCCATGTCCATCTCCCGCATTGTCAGCAAGGTCTCGACCCCATCGGCGCAAAAGGCATACAAGGACAAGACCATTGCCGTGGTTGGCACCGTGACCGACGACAACCGCCTGTTGACCGTCCCCGAGTTGCACATTGCTGCTCTCCGATTCACCGCGACTGCCCGTGCTCGCATTGAGAAGGCCGGCGGCGAGTGCCTCACTTTCGACCAATTGGCCCTGAGACACCCAACCGGCAGCAACGTCGTGTTGCTCCGAGGACCCAAGAACGCCCGTGAAGCCGTCAAGCACTTCGGTTTCGGACCCCACAAGCACAAGAAGCCCTATGTCGAGAGCAAGGGTCGCAAATTCGAGCGCGCCAGAGGCCGAAGACGGTCCAAGGGTTTCAAGGTCTAAGCTTGTTATGGTTATGCTGCTGGCGGTGGCCTGTCTTGCTTCGCGCCTCTTGTCCTTTTGAGGAGATGAGGGCAGATGGTTAGTTGCAAGTAGACAACAGTATGGTTTACTCCCTCGTGGTGGGCAGCGACTGGCGCAGAATGTCGAGTGGAAAATGACATGGTTATGCCGGCGAGAAGACCTCCAATTTTTCAAAAGGACGTCTAAAAAATTGTGAACTCGTCGGCTGCAAATATTTCCCTCGGAAGGGCTGGGCGTGCAAGGCCATGCTTGTCCCAAAGGCTTGCATGGATACGAATCAATCGAGTTATTTGAGACGAAGGCCAAAATTGAAATTCCATGTTTGAACCAAATGGGTGATTTGTTTCTGCACTGCAGTCTGACATATTGCACCTTTCGTGACTCGCTTTCACAATCTTCCCCCGAATGCTCGCTATGTACAGCTGACACATGAAATTTCCACCCGAGATCCCGATTAAATACTGCTCTTCTTTTTTTCCTTTCCTGGTGTTCCGCCCAGTGCAATGCGATGGTATATACATCATAGGCCCATCTCTGCCATATATACAACACTTTCTTGATGGGATCCCTTGCCTTGCGCCATCACCCAGCATGACGGGCTCCACCATCACGGCCAAGGAAACTGTGCCAAATAAGAATGCTTCAGGAACCCGAGCCTCCTCATTTCCATGTCGGAGTTTGGGCTATTTTATTCTCTCATTCTTTTGGCAAGGCGGAAGTCATCACCGACCCAAACCCACTGCAGGCGTCAATTTCCCATCCAGCATCCCTGCTCTCCGCAAACCACATACCAGACAATATGAAGCGTGCGTTTCATGGTCGAAAGCCGAGCCGAAAAAGAAGGGAAAACAACAGATCAAGGACTAATCAATCCTCTCATGCTTAAACCTCCTCTTCCCCTTCCCTTCCCCATAATCACCCGCCACCTGACCATGTCCTCTCAACTTATACTTGTAAATCGTCAACCCCTCCAGGCCGACGGGACCCCTCGAATGGATCTTATTCGTACTAATCCCCACCTCGGTGCCAAAACCGTAGCGCATGCCATCAGCGAACCTCGTCGAGGCATTCCAATAGACACCTGCAGAATCGACGGCGGACATGAACTTTTCCGCGGCCGCCTCCGAGGCAGTCACGATACAATCGGTGTGTTTGGAGCCGTGGGTGTTGATATGTGCGATTGCCAGATCGAGACTCTGGTCCTCATCATCAGTCGCTGCCTCCCCATCATGGCCATTAGTCGTAGTCGTAGCTTTGACCACCGTCGTCGCCGGCACAGTCTTGACAGCCAACACCAAATCCAAAAACTCAGTATTATAATCCTCCTCCGTTGCCTCTTGCAACAAAACCTTTCCCACCGAAGATCGAGCAGACAAAACATCCTCCAACGCAGCCTTACTCTTCTCATCACACCGCAACGAAACCCCCTTCGCCAACAACGCCTCCGCCACATCCGGCAACACGGTCCTCAAGACATTTTCATGCACCAGCAATGTTTCCACCGCATTACAAGCAGCAGGATAATCGCACTTGGCATCAACCACCACTTTCACAGCCAGATCCTTCACCTTCTCAGCATCACTGTGCAAATAGATACTGCACAATCCATCCGCATGGCCCAGGACAGGAATCTTAGTATGTTCTTTGACATAGCGCACCAATTCATTACCACCCCTTGGAATCACGAGATCAATGTATCGATCCAGACCTAGCAACTCATCAATCACGTCTCTCGTCTTGACGAGCTGAATCGCCGCGTTGGGGACTTGAGTTTTGTTCAATGCGTCCCCGATGATCTTGGCAATCGTCTCAAAGGATGCGGAGCTTTCTTTGCCGCCCTTGAGAATGGCCGCGTTGCCCGATTTGATTGCCAAAGCGGCAATGTTGGCAATCACTTCGGGACGTGCTTCGAAGATGATCAATAACACTCCGATCGGACATGATACACGTTCCAGGATCAGTCCGTCGTCTAGTAAAGTGCGCAGGTCGACTTTGCCGATCGGGTCGTCGAGATCGCGCACGTTGAGGATTCCAGCGATCATGTCGGCGAATTTGCCGGGGCGGGATAGGTCGAGTCGTTTCAAGACGCTAGAGCTCAAATGGCCGGATTGAGATGCCTCAGTGGCCCGAGCCATGTCTTCTGCGTTGGCGGCTAGGATGGTTTCTCTGTTTGCTAACAGGGCGTCGTGGAGGGTTGTCAGGGCTGAGTTCCGTGCTGAAACAGGGAGGACGGCCAGTGTGCGTGCGGCGATGGAGGCCGCTCGCGCCGCCGACTCGGGTGTCGATTCTGTCAGCGACATCTTGAGGACTTTCCTGGGAAATGGTCTTGACAATCTGGCAAGAGTGCTTCTCTGATCAGGCCTCGCCTTGGATTGAAGAGTGACACTCCAACAAGCCTGCTGGCTTAATTTTGTCTTTCCGGGTGTAAGGGTGAAGTCGACGGGGTTCGATATATGACTCGAATAGTGAGTGGCTGGATGAATTTTTTGGTTCCTGCAACTCAAAGCCTTGCGGCCACGGTTGTTCTTGACTGGGAACGGGTATTACGGAACTCCCTATCAGCCGGCAAAAAGAATTACCTGGACAAGGAAGGGACCAGTTCAAGTTGTGGTTTTCGAAATCTGCTTGTTGAAGGGCGTCAGATCCGTTCCAGCAGACTTGACGATTGAGCACAGTGTGGGGAGAAACCAGGGCGCATTACATAAGCCACGCTTATAGTTCCAACCAGTGCCCACAGAAATTTCTCCGGACATTTGGCTGTCAACCACTTTTCTGTATCACAGCTACAGCCTGCTTCTATGTAAGAGGGTAACGACGCTATGCCTCTGCCCGGCTATACGCCGTGTCACTCGTCTAGTTTCCAACGTTTGCAGTCTACTACTAATACCCGGAATCAACAGGGGCAACCTTTTATGCCTCATGGACAGCACGTCCCCTTTTCTAGCGGCGTCCCCTCCATCCTCTTCGTGTTCTAGTTCGGATCTCCAGGATAAACGTGTCCAAGCGGGCGTCGACAAGCGCGATGTTCTCAGGGGACAAAACTCTAGTGGATACATAGCGAAATGGTGATGGTGAAGGATGCTATTCCTCAGCCTCCGGGTTCAGCGCACTTGCTTTTCGTCTATTTTTCGTCTCTCATCAGCTCATGTCTCTCTCTAGTAGTGCTATAAAGTTCGCAGCCTTTGTACCGCGGGGTATCTGGCCAGAGTCCAGGTCTTGCCTCGCTAAAGATATCGCTAAGAATACCTCGCCTTGACTTAGGTCCACTTACTTCTTGATCAGCAAACTCTTCCCGCTCATCTCCTCCGGCTGGTCCAAGCCCATCGCCGCGAGCACCGTTGGCGCCACGTCTCCAAGAACACCGTCCGTCTTCTTCAAGCTCCATCCTTCAGGGGCGTTCGCCATGACAAAAGGAACCTTGTTGGTTGTGTGGGAGGTTTTGGGAGTGCCCTCTTCATTCAGCATCTCTTCGGCGTTGCCATGGTCCGCAGTCACGAACAGAATGTAACCTTCCTTCTTACAGGTTTCGTACACGCTACCAATGGCTGCATCCGTGGCGGTGCAGGCTTTAATGGCGGCTTCGTAGACTCCAGTGTGGCCCACCATGTCGGGAGGAGCAAAGTTGTTCATCAGGAATTCGTACTTGTGGTCGGAGATCCGTTCGCTAAGCTTGTCCGCCACTTTTTGTGCACTCATCGGAGGATCCAGGTCGTATGTTGCCACTTTCGGGCTGGGGATCATCTCTCGATCCTCTCCCTCGTACTGCTTCTCAACGCCACCATTGAAGAAGAATGTGACGTGGGCATATTTCTCCGTCTCGGCAACGTGGCACTGCTTGACTCCCTTCTTGCTAAGCCACTCGGCGAGCACATTACCCATATGCTGTGGAGGGAACGCGACAGGGAATTTGTAATCGGTCTTGTACTGGGTCATGGTGGTGATCTGGATATCCTTTGGGTAAGGGAATTCCGGCTTCGGGGATCGGTCGTAGTCACCCAGCAGCTGAGTGACTTCTCGGACGCGGTCGGAGCGATAGTTGAAGAAGAACAAGGTGTCTCCATCCTTGACTCTTCGCTCATCTCCACCAACAATGATAGGTTTGAGGAATTCGTCGTTCTCGCCTTTCTCGTACCGAGACTTGATCGTGGCGACTGGATCGGTGGATTCCTCTCCTTCACCGAGGACGACGCCCTTCATGCCGACTTCCACACGATCCCATCTCTTGTCTCGATCCATGATGTAGTAGCGCCCGACAACCGTGGCCAACTCTCCGGTTCCTAGCTCCTTCAACTTGTCCAACAGTTGCTGCATGTAGCCAGCCGCACTCTTGGGGTCGGTATCTCTACCGTCGCCGAAGAAGTGGATGAAAACCTTGGGCACTTTCATTTCTTTGGCGACCTCGAGGAGGGCGAAGAGGTGGTTGATGTGGCTGTGGACTCCACCATCGCTGATCAGACCAAGGAGATGAAGTCTACCATTGCCGTCAATGGCTCTCTGGAAGGATTTCACAACATTGGGGACCTTGTTCATTTCGCCATTCTTGATCGTCTGGTCAATGCGGACCACATCTTGCCATACCACTCTGCCAGCCCCGATGTTCAAGTGGCCGACCTCGGAGTTGCCCATGAGGCCGTCAGGCAAGCCCACTGCCAGACCGGAAGCTTCGAGTTCAGTATAGCCTTGAGCCGTCTCTGAGCCCTCCTTTCTGAACCCGTCCATGAATGGGGTATTCGCCGCAGCAATGGCATCGCCTTCGGGCGGGGACGTTGCGGAAGGAATGCCCCAACCGTCAATGACGACTATCAGCGCGAGTTAGCTGGAATGTCGGGGTGATCATAAAATGTACATGGGATGTCTTACTCAGGACCGCCTTATGCTCGACTTTGGCCATCTTGAACTATCCTTGCAGGACTGTTATGGGGTGACGAGGACGGACAAAGAG
Organism: Exophiala dermatitidis NIH/UT8656; assembly: GCF_000230625.1. Taxonomy (NCBI): domain Eukaryota; kingdom Fungi; phylum Ascomycota; class Eurotiomycetes; order Chaetothyriales; family Herpotrichiellaceae; genus Exophiala; species Exophiala dermatitidis. Next base: position 2,675,366 of record NW_008751650.1, on the reverse strand, counting down.
AATCCGGAAGTGCAGAACAGTAGATAACGTGTATGGTTTACCGAGTATGATACAACCGTGTTCCTGGGACCAATACCTGTGTTTACCTAGGTAATGCTGGTTGGGTGATAGAGTCGATCAACAAAAAATGTCGTGTTGTCGGATGGAGGGGTGCAGCTGGTTCCTTTTCAAAGCTACAAAACAATACTGTAGTAGTATTATATTTGGCGGGGCAGCAAAATCTACGTCAATAATGTTGCCGAACCAAAGTGCGCTTCGGTCGACCGTAATACACAGTATTTCCCTGCCTCAGATACCATCTGAATAGTACTACGACAACTCTTCCGGATCTTCTTCGTCCTACGCCTGTGGCCACCGCCTGCTTCTTCCTAATTGTTTTCGTCGTGGTCAGAAGGAACTCGAAGAGCTTTATGGAGTCTCGGTCACCAACATTCTCCTCCTCGCTTTGCTCGTAGCAGGTGATTTTGCTTTGCGAGCTGTCAGGCCGGAGACGACAGGCCGAAGACCAGTGGCCGGTAGCAACATCTCCAAGGAAAACATTGACTTGCCCGCCATGTCACTGCACGCTTCAATGCTACGGACAATATTCGCCCAATAATAAATATCATCTGTTTTTCTGGCAGCTCTGGACCATTCACGAAGCTCGGAGGGTGTTTATGGTGTGGAAATTAATGTCATAGTAGCTAACGGTTGACCGGAGCTGCCAGTGTGCCCTCGAAGATGCTTTGCGTGGCCAAACCACCTCATCAGGTACAGGCATTTCCCGGACCCCAAATGCGACTTTGGCTCATCTACTCCATTACCTACAATGTTGTAGATGCACTCCAAACTTGAGAGATAAGAGACGACACTGTCCCTGGCTAAGGTATCAAAAACACATTCAGCTACTAGTAAGTGGCGATCGACACCGACATCGCCGTTTGCTGTCCCTCGTATGGATCACGCACACGGCCTGGACTCCTCAACCGGAAACTTCTCCCGGCTATCCCTGTAACACGATGGAAACCCCGCCGTGCCAGTATCTCTGCCACGTCTACGAAAGGTATTCCCGCTTGCCTGCTTGTTATGGACCAGTATTGCCAGTTTCTACCTCTCTTCTTCTGGGCCTCTCAGCAATCGGTGAAAGGGTCTAACATGGCCACTACTTCTCTCCATCATCATCTGCAAACCGTGCGGGCTGATCATTGAATACTGCTGCCGAGAACCAGATGAGTAAAGACACTTGATTTGATCTGATACTCTAGAAGACACCGAGACCGGGGCAAAAGACGTCGAGATCGGAGAATGTCTTCGACTTCCGGAAAATCTGCAACGGCTGGCAGTTCCCCGCTTAAACGACGTCGGCATCAGAAAGAACAAGATATGTCTGGCAAATCTTCCTACGACAATGTTTCCGACGTGAAATTGCGCACCTCCCACGCCTGCGACCGGTGCCGGATAATGCGCACCAAATGTTCGGGAGGCGAACGGTGTTCAAAATGCATCAAAGACGGTGCCACCTGTGTCTATGGGGATCGCAAGCGAGAACGGAACAAAAAGTACGCCCAATGATGTGCCTCGATTGATTCTCGCCATACTCACCTCTGGATTTAGGGATCTTGCCGAGGCCTTCGACCACATCCATGCATTGAAGGTAGAGCAGAAGAAGTTGGTCGCTGCCCTTCGATCGGTGACCGGAACTCCCGACTTTCGCCCCGAGCAGCATAGCGATGTCCTGGATCTCTTGACTAAGGTAACGATCACCGGCATTTTGTGGGATGGGCTTTTTCTAAGTCATTGTCCAGTACACGTCACACGATCAGTCGGAAAGCGGCCAAGATACGAGCTCGCAATCGCGCAGCACAGACGGTTCATCCAGGCATGCAGAGAACGGGGCACAGTCTCGTGCGCGCGTTTCCGGAAAAGATGCTGAACAGTCCGGCGAGCATGAGGCGGGCTCCAGCGCAGGGTCTACGGGTGAGAAAGGAGAACTGGCACAGGTCATCGACCTTGATGGTGGCTGCGGAGCTACAGGGTTTATTGGCAAGATGTCCGAGATTGCGTGGATTCGGCGGGCTTTCGAGATGGTTCGCCCAGAAGACGAAGGTCATTCAAGTTTCAATGTTGACAGGTCTGGATCTGGTCCGCCTTCCAAGAAAATGCGAGACTGCAGCTATTTTATCGACGACACCGATGTTCTGGCCGTGGACGAAGACAACGTCAATCCATACCAGTGGCCATCTGGGGACGCTGCCCTCATTCTGACTGAAGCGCACTTCCATGCAATGCAAGGTACCTTCCAATTCGTTCAGCGGGAGGACTTTCTGCAGAAGCTAGCCACCTTCCGGCGGCCGTCGTCGTCGCTACCATCATGGGGGGAGCGGCGATGGTTGGCGGTCGCCAACCTTGTGTGGGCCATAGGGTCCCGATGGTTGCAGGCCACCAAACTGGACCAGTCCATCGAGATCGAAAGCCACCTCGTGTACTATGCCAGGGCACGAGCCCTAGGCATCGACCACCGAATACTAATTGATCACCCGGACATTGAACGGGTTCAGGGCATCGGACTGACTGCGTTCTATCTGTTGGTGAACGGATCAGTAACGAGGTACGTGCATCCTGACCCCAGCATTGTTGCTTTATCATTTCTGACCTCAATTCAGGGCTTGGAACAGCTTAGGCCATGCCATCCGACATGCAACCGCTCTTGGCCTGCACTTGAGGGTTTCAGATCCCGATCTTAGCGAAGCTGACAGAGAATGCCGGGCCCGTACCTGGTATTCTTTGTATGCTCTGGAGATCTTGTTGTCCGAGATTACAGGAAGGCCCAAGGCAGTCTCATGTGCACATGTGACCATCGCCATCGAGGTGCTCAAAGCCTCTCAGGAAGAAGAGCTCGAGTCCTTTTATGGACCCGAGGTCACGGCATTCTTCAGACATTCAAAGAACACGTGGCTCGACTTCATCAGATACGGGCAGCGGAACGTCTCACAAGGCATGACAGGAGGAGCTGTGCCATGGAGAAGTCTTGCTTCGGTGGGCCAAGCCGTCTCGTCTTCACACCTTCCTCAACGGCTTTATCTATGTCGGCTGAGCGACAAGATTGGCGTTGAGATGTATAGCGAGACGTCGGACGATACCTGGTCAGGAAAACAGCGCAAAATCGGCAGGTTGCAGACCGAATTGAGGGACTGGGCAGACAACTTGCCGGAAGAGCTACGGATGCAGAGCGATGTCTCTGTCAACAAGGATCCGCGGGTCAAGATCGAGTTGTCCATGTACTATCACAGCCTTCAGATGATCCTGCATCGAGCGTGTCTGTGTGAGGTGGTGATTGACAATGAATCAACCCGATCCCAGGAGTTTAACCGGAGTTCTGCACGGGCATGTGTTCATGCCGCCATGTCGATGGTGGCCATGTTACCGGACTATCCTAGCGCTCACGAGGCATTTCAGTTACTCCCGTGGTGGGCTCTCCTTCATTACCTGGCACAGGCAACCGCCGTACTGTTGTTGGAAATGTCTCTGAATGCAACGCACTTCAAGGACGATGTGAACGAGCTGACCAACCACCTGCGCAAAGCCATGGCGTACGTGTGGTGCATGGCAGAAGGCTCTCTTTCTGCGTACCGGGCATGGAGGATTTTACGGCGATTGCTGTCGGACGTTCAGGACAAATACCCTGCTTTCAATATGGTGGATATTCCCTTGGATGCACCGCGGCCATCTACATGGTCGAAAGAACATGAGTCAGCTCTCGGAGAGGCAGTAGGGTGATCGAGCAATGAATCATCGGTTGTATTGCCTGGGCAGAGCGAGCGACAAGGCCCATTGTAATGTGGCAGCAGCACGCAGTAGGATGGCTTATATTACTAGCGATATTGAATGATTGTAATTGAGAGCAGCATGATCTGAACAAATGCCTAATTGGTAAACGGAATACCTAGACAGCGCATTCCTTGGTGCTGAACTTTGTGAAGATTCCCGCGTGGTCCACCAATTTATCGCGTATAAAACAGTTTCGCCGCAACGGCTTTTATTTGACCAACTGGGATTAAATCACCAACCACATCACGACTCACTTCCAATTCTACGAATCACCTCGACTCCGGCCGCTCAAGTGTTCTTCTCCCTCCTCATCCTCATTCTCGACTCGTATTGCAAATTCTACTACGACATTGCTACGTCTGCCCCATGCGCCTGTCTCCTGCCGTGCGCTCTGCTGCTCTGTCGCCTCTCCGAGTCTGCCCTCGCTGGGGCAGATGACAACGACTGTCGCCTGTCCTATCGCCGACTCTTCATAACCTACTCTTCCTACGCAGACCATCCTCGGCGTCTGTTTCGCTCATCATAATGAAATCCTCGCATACCATCAACAGCCTGAAGCGCTGGTCATCCAAGAGCAAGGAACTGCCGGCCCCATCCACCATCAAGGCGATCCATGTGTACGATTTCGACAACACGCTCTTCAGCAGTCCGCTTCCGAACCCTCAAATATGGACGCCACCCACGATCGGGATGCTTCAAGCCTATGAAACGCTCGCCTATGGAGGATGGTGGCATGATTCCAGCATACTGGCCGCGACGGGCGAGGGCATCGAGAAAGAAGAACCCCGGGCCTGGGAGGGATGGTGGAACGAGACGATAGTGCAACTGGTGGAATTGAGCATCCAAGCCAAGGATGTGCTTACGGTCCTCCTGACAGGACGAGGGGAGACCAATTTCGCCGAGCTGATCAACCGGATAGTGAATGCGAAAAAGCTCGACTTCGACCTGGTCGTTCTCAAGCCCGAGGTTGGCCCATCTGGACAACACTTCGAGACGACGATTGCATTCAAGCAGGAATTCCTCAAAGAGATGGTCTTTACCTACAAACACGCAGAAGAGATTCGGATTTACGAGGACCGCCCCAAACACGTCAAGGGGTTCCGCGAATACTTTGAGAAACTGAACAAATCCTTACTATCTCATCCCGCCGACCAGCCACCACCTCCACGAAAACCCATCACCACCGAAGTCATCCATGTGTGCGAACTTAGGTCTTCTCTCAACGCGGAAACCGAAATTGAGGTTGTGCAACGGGCCATCAACCGCCACAATCATGCCATTTCCACGGGCGGACTGAATCCGACCAAGAGTGTAAGGAAACAACTGAAGATAGTCGAACAGTTTTCGTATTTTGGCTACTTGATCAACCAGACCGACTCTGCCCGCCTCATCAGCTTATGCAATGCCACTCCCAACCTCATCGACTCCGGTGAAGTTCGACTGCTTGCCTCCAGCATCCTCATCACTCCGTATTACCCTCGCAGAGACATCCTTAAGAAGGTTGGAGGGCGCGGAAAGAAAGTGACTTGGCAAGTCACTGGCATTGCCAAATTCGAAGATCGCATCTGGGCCGCACGAGTGGCGCCCGTGACAGATACTCAGATATATACTCAAGATCCCACGCCGTTGGTGGTTCTGGCCATTCGAAAGGGGTCAAGGCAAGTCGATGCCGCACGCATCCAAAATTGGCAACCTGTCGCGCCCGAGAAGGCCTTTATGTTCGAAACTACCGTGGGCGACAAGGTCATGCTGAAGATCGAGGATGCCGATTACGAGTTCCAGCACAAGAACAACAACAGCAGTCAAATCCAGTACCATAATTATGCCTCGAATGCGGCGCGAAACTCGAGAAATAACCAAAACCACGACGCTAACGACGGCAGCGGTGGTGGTGCTGGCCACAACAAACGTAAATATGTCCAAGAGGACGCCGCCGCGGATCATCGCAACAAAGAGAACTCGAACTCTGCTCGGGACGATGGTCGGGGTCAGGGTCAGAACCAAGGTGGTGGTGGTGGTGGCCACAGGGGCAAGTTTGCACAGCGGAATTACGTTAGCAAAAGCCAGTTTAACAATCGGAATAATACGCATAACAACAATGCGTCTGCCGGAGGTCGAAATAATAACAACAACAGCAATAACAACCAGCAGCAACAGCAACAGCAACAGCAGCAACAGCAACAGCAACAGCAGCAACATCACGGTCAATCCGCCAATTCTCGACAACGTGGTGGCGGAGGCAGCACTCGAGGAGGAGGAGGAGGAGGGCGTCATGGCGGAGCAGGATCAGGGCCCCCGGGAGGATACAAGAGTCTGGATGACTACGGACCGGGAAATTACGACGGAACGACTGAGTCCAAGACCGGCGCTGGGGGTGAAATGGTGATGAACTACTAGAGGAGTGAACGATGATTCTCGGCGTCGGTTCAGATTTCCCTGTGACTGTTGAAATTGTAAGAGTTTTTTCCTCTTCAATGAAAAATGATAAAGGAATCCCTGGTATGCAGAATAGGGGAATGAAGAGCATTTCACTCGGTGGAGAAAGAAGTCAGAGTCAGGAAGGTGAACGGGACATTCTGGTCGTTTAGTACTAGTGGTATTATCCATGATTATGTCTACTAGTATGTCTATTTCGATGTCCATCTCGATATCTGTATTCTGCTCAGGTATTGATTTTATGTTCTGTGGTTTTTGAGGATTATCGATTCCATTTTCGTTTCATCTCTTCTTGTTCCTTTTGATTTCTCTTCGTTTCTTTTCGTTCCTTGTTATGTTCTTTCCAGTTAACTTCGGGAATCCAATCCTATTTACCTATACCCCAGGTATCCATCTGTGTGTTTATGGCTGGTGTCCTCGAGAACAGATCCAAGAGTGAGATCCAAGTTGGTCGGTATAGTATCTATTCCTCTCATCCCTTAGGACAGGGTATCAGTATCATTTCGATTTCAATATCCATCACCAGGCCGCCACTCTCGACCACAATCCTCCGCACGAGTCTTTGGATCCCATCCCCTCCGCAGCGCCTGTTCACGCATATCATCCAACATTTCCCCAAGATGTTTACTATCCCTCGATAGTCTCTTGGAATCTTCGGCAGCATTAGCATTTGTACTCGTCGACGACCCAGCCAATTTCTCATCAACCAGTTCCTTCTGTTTCCTGAGATCCAACCATTTTTGCAACCCTTTATCGCCGCCCTCGAAACAAATACCATACCCATCACAATAACATTTATGTACAGACGGACAAAACTCAAATTTGCCCGTAAAGATATACTGCCACGAATACTCCATGATTCTCCCCGACGTGGTATCATTTAGTTCTGTCTTCAACAACCAGTCCCGGTACCGAATGTAATCTGCCAATGGACGTTGACGGATTCTTTGGCCCGAGACGGCGAACTGGGCACAACAGGGCTGCGAAATGCCCGTCTTCGGAACGGGGACGTCGTCTCCAAAAAGGTCATGGAAGACGGATGACGTTAGGGCCGGTTCCTCAGGTTTATGGACTAAATCCCATAGACGCCGCGGTTGGTCGACGTGTAGCCAGTTTGGACAGCCGGGGTCGAGGTGGCAGCGTGTGTTGAAGTAGCCTTGTCGGATGACGTGGGCGTCAGAGAGAAGTTTGATGGTGGTGGCGGCGTCGATGTCTAACAGGACGTTGTTGTGCCATGCGCGGCGGTGTGGGTGGAGGAACAATACCACGTCCGGGAGGGAGGTGTAGTGGTCGATTATGTAGGTTAGGTAGACCATGGCTTCGTGGCCTTTGTTTGCTGGGAGGCGGGATGATGGGTCGGAGGATTCTGGATCATCGTTGTTGATTGTGGTGTTGTCGGTTCCCACCGCATCCGAATCGACAGTGTAGATCTGTGTTGGTAGGCCAGGTAGTTCTCGAGAGACCCAGCTCACGTCTTCGCTGTGTAGTCGGCCCATGACCAGTACGCGCGTGTAGTTCTCCCCGGCTGGTTTGGCCACTCCGGCGGAGAAATGTGTTGGGTCGTATAGCAGTTGCGCATCTTGCGCATCTTGATCGCTGAGGAGATGGTACTCCTTGGGTACAAGTTTGATATCTTGCAGCCTGCGGATCAAGTAGATCAACACCAGGAATCCAATGATGGCCGAAGAGATGATGTATCTCTTGCGGGCCAAGATCATAATATCTGGTAACGAAAGGGACAAAAGACCAGATGGTAATAATAACAATAGCAATAACAATGGTGAATAGCCCCCGCAGGGACTGTGCAATTAATCAAGAGGATAGGTATGGTATGTAGTGATATAGAGGTTAGTTGACATCCACTCTCGAACCCCTTGATCTCAACATTGTATACTTGGTGTTGACTGGCTCATCCGCCGATTGATTGAGACTTTTGGGGCTCCTTGATGCAGGGGCTTGGAATGGCTAGAAACCCGCCGAGCGAGTGGATTGAGGTTCAAGGATTAGGTCCAAAAGACGTGTATATGTGCGTATATAACGAGATTGCGACCTTTGGGAACATAAAACCAACGAATACAATAAAGAATAGCAAGACGCGAAATGATGAGAACGTCTGATGAAAGGACACAAGGGGGAGTGACGGGTGGCCTGAATGAATGTTGACGATGGAGTTGAATGGCACGCACATACCAACTGCCTATGATACCGTCCTTGTTCGACTGGCGTATATAGGATGCCTGGGGCCCACGCTTGATGTACTCACCAGTTTCATTTGGACGAATGGAACGGGCAGCCCACTGGCTGCAGCTCAGCTCGGCCCCTTGGATAACACATGATGACTTTCTCAGGCTGTTCGTCTTTCTCCTCTTGAGTATGTGATGTCCTGGACTCTGAGCAAAACTTGAAGCTCCTTCGGTAACGTAGTGTTTATTGCAGCCGCTTAGTAGTAGGCGAAGTGCAAAGCGAGGACGTTGAAACATGTTTGTTACAACGAGAATTCACAGCTCTTGTGTCAGGCATTACTTTCGTGTGTAACATTGCTATATGCTATTGTACATCTTGTTTATTCTTGCCCTCTTTATACACAGATGTATAGTATATCATTGTACATTGGCGCCCGTTGCGAGTGTCTATACCAATCGCCAAATGTGCAAAGTGAGCGGAGATGCGCCGTCGCTGATGCTGAGCCTTTGTACATAACAAACACCATGTCCGTCTATTCCAAAGATTTCTTGTATCCTGTTCCTGTTTTATCTCTCGGGTATCGCCCTCCTATCGTAGACCACATACCAATGTCTGTTGGTACACGTACCATCGATCGATTAATCACACCTTCCATCCTTCCATCCATCCTTCCACCTCTGTTTCCACAATGTACAGTCAAACTCAGGTTTCCCCAACTTGACATTAACCGCGTTGTGCGCCTGACACATCCACGTGCCTAGTTCATCTTGACCTTTGACTTTCGGCTCGTTGCCCGGCTGGGCCATCCATCTGCGGAAATCGTCGGCACACACCCAACACGGATATAGTTTTGAAAAAGTAGACAGGAACTGCTGCATGATCGACTGTGTCTCGGGCGGCGCGGAATCAGGGTATGTCGCGGCAATACTGTGCAGAAGAGTCCATGTAGACCGACCGAGTTCTTCGACGTCTGGAGGGCAATCGGAGCGAGGAGGGGGAGCCGGTGCGCTCTTGGGCTTTTTGCCCGCCGACTTCATCATGGCCACCCATGCCGCCGACGAGGTGCAGGTGCGGCAGCTAAACCAAGAACACAGTCAAAACTATGAAAGATTGCACGTCTGAGAGAGTTGAAAACCTACGGTTTTCCATCTGGTCCTAACACCACGCCCGGGGGATGAGGCTTGGTTGTCGCTGTCGCTGTCGCCGTCCCATCTTGAGAACTAGTATGGGAATTGTCGGAGGATGTGGAAGTGGACGTCTGTCCAGTAACCATAGAATCGGGAAACATGTATGCCAAACACCTTCGTCCGAGTCTCCAACACCCGACAGTCTTTCTGTTACAGGAGGACCAGCTCTTGGTAAACAAGTGTCGACAATGCAGTGCTATGAATCGAATACTAGTACTGCCTGTATCCGACTCTCATGCCGCAGCGCAGCCGAAAAGAAAGTCCGGTAAAGTCCGATGCAAGTTCGGCTAAGCTTCTGTATCTAGCAACCACGTGAGTACCATGTAGTCTGCTTATGTAAGTGTTTGCGGGGAGACCCGTCGAGTTTCAACTGCGACTCGAAGTTGACCGTCACGCCAGAAATCCAATTGCGACGGACGCGTCCATCAACCCAAAAGTACACAACAAAAGCATTCGGCCGTGTTGCCAATCAAGTTCCCGCCGGATTGCGGTATTCAAGCATCCTACGTCGCGCAAAACACGCGTCCGCCACGACAAACCCCAAAATGTCCGACTCGGAGCTGTCTGAAGCATCGGCCACGCCCGTCCCGCCAGACCGCGAACTTGAAAAGAGTCTACGACGCGAAGTGGTGAAAGCGCAGAAAGAAGGCGTCGAGTTCTCCTACAATTACATCCGTGCCGCGTCGGAGAAGAGTCTAGGGTTGACGAGCGGCTTTTACAAGAATCATCCCGAATGGAAACAGCGGAGTAAACAAGTCGTAGATAGCCAGCTGGTAAATATTAGACATTCCAAACTCTTGTTTCTTCCAATTGACATCTAAGTAAGGAGGCCGACGAAGAAGAAGAAGAAGATGGGGATGCGCAGAGTCCGCCATCACCCCAACTGGCCAGACCAAAGGCGACGGCCAAGAAAGAGAAAGAACCAGCAGCGCGATCGAAAAAGCGCGCCCCCGTGCAGAAAGAGCCGGCTCCAAGGAAGAGACAGAAGAAAACGAGCGAAAAGGACGACGATGTTTCCGAAGACCTGTCTTCCCCTTTGAGCGAACCAGATTTGGAACCGGAGACAGCTACGAAGGATTTAAAGAAGCAGCAGCGAAAAGTTGCCGATAAACCACATGCACCCGCAAAGACCCAGCGCCCGTCCTCGTCGTCAACCAAAAAGGCAGCGGCGAAAAAGTCAAAATCCGACTCCGACGAAGAAAGCAAAGAAGCATCATCCAGCGACGATGATGCAACTCCCGCGACTGGCGCATCAGCCACGAATGATAAAGATGATGGTGATGATGCTGGCTCAGAAAGTGAGCTGTCAGTCCTATTGGACGAAGAACCGCAGCCGAAGAAAAAGAAAGGCAAACAAAAGGAATCGAGACCACAGACCCAAGGTAAATCTAGAAAAACGGCCGGCAACAAGACAGACACAGACGCGGACCCTGACCAAGCCGAGATCAAACGTCTTCAAGGTTGGCTGCTCAAATGCGGGATCCGCAAACTGTGGGGCAAAGAGCTCAAGCCGTACGAGACGCCCAAGGCCAAGATTAAGCACCTCAAAGAAATGCTGGCCGATGTTGGCATGACGGGCCGTTATTCCATTGAAAAGGCCAACCAGATCAGAGAGGCCCGAGAGCTTGCGGCTGACATCGAAGCCGTGCAAGAAGGCGCTGAGCGGTGGGGAGCCGAGGAGGGCGATGAAAAGCAGGACGGCGGTCGACCGGGTGCGCGGCGGCTTGTTAGAGGCGCTAAGAATTATGATTTTCTTAGTAGCGATGGCGAGGAGACTGATTGAGTGCTGACTGGGAGGGAAGGAATTTGACGGGTGTGGCTAGACAAAGCTCTGGCCGTGGTATGTCCGTCTTTAATGATCATAATTGATTTCGGTCGTATCCTGATGGGAGTAAATTCGGTACATGATTGATATTCGTGGTCGTCGCTCGAGACAATTTGGTATGTGAACCGACACATCAGGTCTCATTGCCGGGGCGCGATGCCTTTTGTATTCACCGCATCATTGAAACAGATTGCCTTAGCCACTGCCCGGAGTTGAGCTCAGCAGGACCACTGCTTTTCATTCCATGATGTATCATCTATCTGATCATCTTGATCGGACTCGAGCCACCACTGCCATTGGCACTCATCCTCTGAGCCACGAGACTGAAGACCGCAACGGATGAAATGAACAAGACGAGGTTGTAGAACTAGAAATGTCGTGACCATCAGCGATCAGTATCAACAAGGGGGAGGACAACCACATGAGAGTATCAAGAATACAAGAGAAGAAAGAGTTCCCTTGCACGGGATTCACTTTCCAACATACCGCATTACGAGAGTACTCGTTCTCCTCGGCCTCGGTACGCGCCTCGACGAAAAGCCGGCGAAGGTTTGGAAGAGCCATGACCGGGACGAACTGGCGGCAGTTGGTGGTCGTTCTGTTGCTCGGGCTGTTCTCAAGCTGTTGGCTTTACGGTTGCTGGCTTTGTCACACGATATGTGCCCTTTCTTTGACCCTGAACTCCTTTGTAATGAATCTCTTCGAACGGGATGAACAGCGTAGTTGTACGTTGTACCCCAGTATCCACCGCCAAAAGATGTGAGGCGTGCGGTTTCGGCGCGTTTCGCCCCGGCTGCCACTTCGGGAAGTGGAGTTAGGGCTACTACAATGGCCGGATTCGAAATTAACGTCCGTGGGGCTACTACTAGAAGTAGACTAGCAGTGCCTATTTTACAGCTTTTACAGCCTATCTCACGTATTTTACACTACTTGGGGCAAAGACAACCAATAGTCATCGGGCTAGGTGTGCCATTTATACCGTATTGTAATGTGGCTAGTGTTCAATTAGTCACTAGAAAGACCAATCAGACGTCTTCAAAACCCCCACCGACGTTAATTTCGAATCCGGCCGTTGTAGACCTTATATGTGCACCATCACAGAACAACCTTGGTTGTACTGTCCGTCAGGCCCCTGGATGTTGCCCTGAATGGCACTGCATGGGTACTACGCGCTACCAGGGCAGGGCAGGCAGCAACGTCTGCCAACTTGAACCAGGCGGGTAAGGTATATATACTATGACACATCGTCTTCGTCCCTCCAACTGGAAATCTCATTCTCCCCGCTGTTCTTCAGCGTGCACTTACTCGACCATTCAAGTTGCCCTTCCTCCATTGTCTTCGCATGCCCGTTGGTAGTTCTGCAGAGGAGGACTTGAAGCGTTCTCATCTAGTATGCCTCGACGCATTCGAAAATGGAAATCGAAATCGACTCGCCAAGTTGAATCGACTATGGCGGGTCCAAACTTCTTTCAGCGGCTTCCTCTCGAAGTGATTTCCGAGGTCGTGTCGTTTCTTGACCTTGAGAGCGCATCCAACCTCCGGCTAACGTCGCGCGAAGTGGCGGCCAACGTGGCATCTGCACCGGCGTTCCTAGCTTATTTCCACTGCAAAACGATCAGCCTTGTCACCGTCGTCCAACTGCGACAATTTGGTCCCATGACCCAGCCGGGACGGTGTGGCCGTGCTGTGCGCCATCTCACACTCATCAGCGGCAACTCGGCTCGGTGTGCAGAATGGGAAACAGAGGCCATCGAGCTCCTGCGAGTTGCCATGGAGAATATCATGTCTTCAGGAAAGCGAGGCGAGGGCAGCGGCAGCGGCAGCCCTCCGCAACCGCTTTTTGCCATCACCCTCACGAAACGCAAGCAGGAAAAGTCTCCCGAATCCAAAAATTGGGAGAACATCTGGAATGGTGCAGCACAGGCATTTCGCATCACAGCACAGGCATTCTACAGAAGCAAATTGCCTCTCGAGGCGCTGGATGTCTTTGGGCAGCCCCAATGGTGCAGTCTGGACTGTGGTGTCTTTGCCAGCACTACAAATAATCTTGTGACGACACCCTCCTCCATGCATCACTGGCAGCTAAAAAGGCTCTCGCTGTCCCTCTCTCACCATGTGACAGGAGACCGAGAAGACGAAAACAGAGAAGGTCTTGCCGCAGGCCGACAACACACCCAAACTTTCTGCGACTTCGTCGGTCTTGTTTGTTCGTCATTGGAAGATCTCGACTTGCGCTGGTACAAAGCGCACCGAGGAGACACGGACGCGCTCACCGATGCTCTACGAGAGGAACAGCTCCTTTTCGATCGGCTGGGCAGCAGACAGTTCGACTTTCCCCGTTTGAAGACATGCAGTCTGAGAGGTTTCTTCACCACTGGCGACTTTCTGTTTTCTTTCCTGAAACATTGTCCCGCCCTTGAGTCATTAATGTTGAAAGAGATACATTTGGGAGCAGGCTCGTTCCGCTCGATCTTTGACCATGCTGTGGATACCGTGAAGTATCTACATTTCGAAGACCTTTACGAGGATAACTGGAAGATGCTCTATTTCAATGCACCTGGCAAACCGAATTTCCCTGTCGGAGCCCCGAGGCACAGGCCGAATAATATCACTCGAGTCGGCGCCGCTGAGGTGCGCAGCAAGCCTGTCCGATATAGCTTCCGCACGGGGGATATTATAGGCTCGCCTGATTATCACAGGTGGATACGAAGACGGGCTGCCATGTATGGACCTCCGAGTCTCTGGAATTATCCGCTGTGGCGATAGGAGAAGTAGTAGTCGTAATAGTAATGATAGCAGTAGCATATACTAGTGTATGTATTAGTATATATCTCAGGCTAAAATTGCACGGTAGAGATCGCGATCAGATGTATGACTGCAACCTGCAACTGCAACGTGTGCGTGTGCGGGTGTGGGTGCACCTGATCAGTGAGTGAGAACAAGGCTGAATAAAATAAGGAGAACTGAACTTTAATGCCAACCCAGGACGACGGACTGGATCTTCATGTGGGGGTGTTACAGTATTGGGGGTTCCAGACACGGAAGTCTAGTTCTAATCCAGTTTACTAGTACCTGGTATACGTTGTACGATATAGTCTTTTTATTGCAGGATCTCCCTTACCACTGCAAGACTCGATTCTACACACAACTGACAAACTTGTCCATGGTCGCTTCTCCAAGATATATCTACATCATTCATTGACGAGTAATTGTCCATGTTCTATATCTTATCTGTTGTACAGTCTATCCACCGTACGTATATTTTATCTTACTCATCCATAGCATAGCCGTACTTACACAAACCCAGTAACTACCCTCCCATCCCCAATCACAACTCGTCACGAGGCCTTTCTCCTTCTCCATCTATAATATTCTTCTGATCTTGCTCGCCATCATCATCATCATCACCTTGTTCAAGCAGCCGGGATGATGATGACGACGACAGGGTCTCTTTGCTCTGATCTTCCCTCGCTTTATCTTTCGCTTTCGCAGCCTTAATAACAGCCGCAATTTCCTCATCATACTCCGTCCACTCCGGAACCTGTCGTCTGGCACGATCAAGTTTCGGCTCCTTTGTCAAAGGATTATTGCACAGATCGATCGTCTTGGCCTGCGCGAGGCTTTCATCACTACACCAAGTCTCGCACCAAAGCCACTCCTGGCTCAGACTGTAGATGGGTAAAGAATGTTGCATGTGATTCGGCAGGTCCTGGTCGAGATTGCTGAGACTGTTAGGATCGGCCGAGAGTGCCTGATACTGCTGACGCAAGCGATCACCAGCCGCCAATTGTCGGAACCGCTTGAGGTCAACGACATACAGGGCCGAGATGTGGTACGGTTTGCCCTTAAGGTAGGTCTGCCAGTAACCCTGTTTCCAGAAGCGGAACCCTTCCATTTCCGTGCGGGAATCACACATGGGCGTGAATCCATAGGGTGCGCCCTTCAAGTCGAGGTTGACCAGTTCGATCAGATCCGTGCGCACGATTTGGTCGGCGTCGACGAAAATCACCTTGTCCAGGTCGAGCGGGAACAGTACGTCCAGGAACAAGATCTTGTAACCCCAAATCTCGCGCTGTTTTTCCTTTTGGCCTCGGAGCCAATGCGGCCATTTGTACGTCACCATTTCATAGTCGAACCCGTAGTGTTGAGCGAGAATGGGGACCGTCGATTTGAATGACGGCGATAAAAACTGTTCGATGAACCAGAATTTGACGGTATGTTTCGTATGCTTCATCACCGATACCATCATGATGTTCAGCATTCGCTCGTATAGATGGCCCGAGGCGACGGAAAAGATGTTGATCTCGGCATTCGTGGACGACGAGGCTCCGCCCTTCTTCAAGCCCAAAGAGGATAATGCCGACGATGCAAATGATGCCCCTTTGCTGATGTATTCCATGGCTCCGCCGATTCCCGAAGTTGGTGGCTCCAGCACATCTTCTTCCTCCATCCCTGGCTTCCGCGAGAGACGAGGAAAGAGCGTCACGCCTTGGAACGAAAGAAGTGCCACCGAATTGGTCTCATCGCCTGGCTGGGCTGCATATCCATTGGGACCTATGCTGTCAATATGGAAGATTTTCGATGATCGGCCTGGTTTGAGAGAAATCTGCCAATATCCCGGGTTGGCCTTGAACTGGAAATATCCCAGATTGGCCATGACGATGGTGTCGGTGAAATGTGGTTCTTGCTCCGTTCCGAGCAACAATTGTACGCCGCGGGGTGGTGGACCGACGGTCACGTCCCGTGCATGGCCTTCTATCAATATATATTCAAGCTCGTATAATGCATCGATATTTTCGCCATCGGCCAGATTGCTCAGTCGAATGTTGTCGAGATCGTGGACGCATTTCTTGGGCGCCACCAGCCATGATGGGGGGACAATCATTCCAAGATTGAACAGAGTGTCTCTTGGCACGCCGGAGAACGATGCAGTCGGTGTAGTCAGGGAGCCGTTTTCATCGAAATCGGGTTCTGAGCTAATGACCTGACGGTAAAACCGCTTCACAGGTAACTCAGACAACCTGTCCTTAGGGTTGAGGAAGATCTGGACGCTGACGCCGTGAAGCTTGGACAAAGTCTCTAGGATCGGCACCCACTGTTGCACGACTTCAGAGGCTGGATCCACTACAGCAACAGCCTGGATGCTGGGATCTTCGCTGTTGGCGACCTTGATGGAAGTATGAGTGTCGTTCCAGATCTTGAACCGATCCATTCTGATCAAGGGCGCCGATTCTCTCAAGCCTTCAGGAAGATCAGACTTGAGTGATCTGGCCACAAGCGAAGTGACCTTGGCGAGGTTTAGAGGGTTGGAGAATCGATCTTCCAATCCAAGTGCTGTGATTGCTGTCGTCACGGGAGCGATTCTCTCACGGCGCTCGAATCCGAGCAGTGCCTCCATATCTTCTGCTGTTAACGCATGATGTGTGGGTCCAAGAACACGACCGTTTAGCCACAAACCAGTTTCACCAGGTGTGACTCCCAAGCTTTGCGTTAACTTGGCCTTCGAGCTCCAGTAAGAACCGCATTCATGGGCTTTCTGCTCTCCGTCGGCCTGGTTGGAGTGGCCATCAAGGATCTGCTGTAGTTGTTCAGGTGTTATATCTCTACCGGTTTCGCCAACCAATGCGTGGATCGCACATTCTAGTCCCGACGGCGATGATTCTGACGGTGGATTGTGCAGGATCAACACATCAGCTTCTGGATGCTGATGTCGAAAACCGAGAACTTCTCTCAGAAAAGTCCTTCCCTCCTCGGAATTCACGTCCGTGACAACGAAAAGGTGAGCTCGATCACTCAATAAGCCTGCCTCTGAGCCAGGAATGCGCGGGAGATTGTCAAATTCATCGGCAAAATCCGAGACCAACTGGCTTACATCGACAATTCTGACATCCTTTGGATCGTGGGGGAAGACAATCTCATTCCGCCGGGGGAATGCTTCCAGCAGGAAGAATTCAGGGATCCAGCTATCGTCAGGGACAGCACCTTGGTAGACAGCCTGTTGGAGCAATTGAAGATCGGCAAACAACCGCGAGCTCATGGTCTCAAACCAATTGTCGGTCCTGGGGAGGACGACCCCGTCAATGATAAAGGGAGGATCGGTACTATTCAAAGCCAAACGAGTCAGATACGCGTTCCGTGCCTGGAGCCGTTTCAGCAAGTCCTCAGAATTCAAGACCTCGTTGTAGGACAGTTCTTGCTTGCCTTCCCGCGGAGAAAGGCCTTTCACCGCGTTTTGGAAGCTCTTTTCCGCATTTGCTGGTAGTTTTCGGGAACCAGAGACCTCCGACAAGAAGCCCATCAATGGAGCTAATCCGTATTTGTCTAAGATGTGATATGACAATTTGGCATATACATCGGCGAGATATCCGGAGCCGGTCGGAACGATGGCAACTCGGATTGGGACTTGCCTCCTAACGAGCCCTTGCAAAGACGTTGCAGCGAGTTCGATATCTTTGACATTTCCCATGTCAATGGGGACGATAAGATTGTGTATGTCGCGGCGTAGTTGGGGTAATTGGCCAGGATAGACTCGTTGAAAGAGGTTCCGCAACGCTGATGGCCACGACGCATATCGCTTGTCTTGTTCCAGATTGTTCAACCACATCAACACTGTGTCTCCCTCAATGTCATCTCTCCAGTCAAATCTCTGAGGCATTTCATTAGCCTGTGCTTCAGCAATCACTTCGCTAGAAAGGAGACTGATGGCTTCCGTGGAGGTGAGACCAATGCCCTTCAGGTCAGCAATGATCCGCCTCTCACGTCGCAGATGGTCGAGAAGAGAGTACGCATTGATTTGACGCGGCTCGATTTGCACTCCGTTGATCCAGAAAACATTGTAGCCGGATGGCAGGAAACGTTCCCTATTTGACCGATGCTCAGATATAAAGGCTTTGCTAGCATTTGTAGCCGCAAGGAGTGACGAATATCGAGGGAAGTCTGATGTGATATCCTTCAGACTCCGCAATGGGTCTGAGCTCGATGCGATGAAACTGGCCGCGTTGAGTCCAAGATTAACAACTTCAGATGTCGTCAACGGCTTCAGGTCTTTGAGCTCATCGTCCTTGGGCTGCTCCAATGCCTTCTGGTCAGCATCCGGAGCTTCTTCAGTGGCAGAGGCATCCCGATCGTCAATGACGATATAATCTGTCCGCTTGAGAACCAACTCTACGCCGTAGCCGCTGACAAACAGAGGCTTTCTGGCTGTCCCGATAGCAGGTCTGTACCGAACTCTGTAGGTCGACGTTCCTTCTCTGGCAGTCTGACTGACGACATTGTGGAACTGGCCAAACAGAGGATGTGTGATGTCCGCGTACAGAATAGAAGCGGGACCATCTAAACCCGAACCCAGCACTCGATCAAACGGAAGCATTTCCTCGGCTTCTGGAAGTGATATCGACTGTTGAGCGCGATCCAGCTCTGGCGAACAGTACTGCTGGCCGTCAAGATACACCCACACAGGACAGACAGCGTCCTGCGCCGCCATGAAATGGGGTTGCACTGAAGAGTTGTAGTACTGGAAATGAGCCTCGACCCGTGGAGCGGCCGCATGGAGGGCCAGGGCGAACTTGAAAGAAGAAAGCGATTCGGGGCTTGAAATGTGTCCGTCATGTTGTAGCACGTCTATGAATTTATTGTACAGCTCTTGCTCCGTTTGCAACTCCGCAAAAACACCTTCTGCAATGCGATCGAGGAGAGGAAAGTAAGACGACGAGTTCTCGAGCGCGGCGGTCTCCCTGTCAAAGTGTTATTCGCCGGTGTTCACGAACGTTAGGAAGGGGTCAGCGTACAATAGTTCCACAAGATATGGTCCTGCAGCAAAGGAGGTCTCAAGAGCAACATTGATAGAAGGAGATGAGGACGCCGCCGAGGCAACGACTAGAATAAACTGCCATAGAGCCAACATGGTGACCCGCCAGGGAAGCGTGGACTCACGCATGGCGACGAGGCTGGCCAGAAAGGAGTCAACGAGTTGGAGTCGGCGGGAGCGGACGCAGCATAACCAAGGGCTCGCTCAATGCAGCTGCTGCGGCACGATGGTGCTCAAAGACGGGACCGATAAAGTAGCATCATCCGCGAAGCCTGTAGAGATTTGGAATGCAGAGTAACCCTCGGAAAAGGCTATGAATGCGAGGTGAGGCCAGGTGTGCAACAAAAAGTGTCCTCAGGATCCCTTCTTGATCGTCGCCGCAGTCGAAACGAATGCGGAGGACAAGGCTGCCGCAGCCTCGTCAAATCAATGATCGTCATGACATGTCGACTTTTTTTAACTACGCGAGCAGGCGAACTACCAGGGATCTTTCTGTTGCCTTTGTATATCCAATATTTGCAGCAAGGGAGTGCATTGCATTTGGGATACACCAACACTTTCTCCTTCACGGCCGGCGGTCGTTCTCCCTTGGTGCCCGCCGAGGCATGTCCACGAACCTACTGCAGGGTCGAAGAGCGGTCACTGTCTTCAAACGGAAACCCTGCTCTAGACCTTCTGCCAGGACACGCGCTAGCCATTCAATCCGCAACAGTTCCTCTCTAAGCCGCTTCCGAGCAAACGAGCGCGAGCAGAAAAAGCGGCTGGAGGAAATCCGGCCCGAAATCTTCTCGCCCGAGCCCAAATACAGGGACATCAATCTTCGACCTGGAACTAGTAGTACGCCCTCAGACCTATCCGACCTTCGACCACCTGCTTTTGACAATGTGGAATACCCCGAGCCCGGCGCCGATGGAAACATCTCCATCCTGCAGCGGCTGCAATACTACAAGAAGCTAGGAGGAGCACATTACAGATTCTACAAGGCAGGACTTGTGCAAGTATGGCAAAACAACAAAGAAAGACGAAAAGTGTTGAAACGTCTCGGTCCAACATGGGGGAAACCGAGCATGTTGCATATATGTGCCATGCTAGGAAGAGAGTGGGAACCCAAGGACGGCTCGCCTCCGAAGCTCACGAGGAAAGAATACCAGCTCTGCCTCCACACCTCGCGCGATATGCACAGGCTGGGCCCGTTTGCGATTGTGCTCATCATCTTTGGCGAATGGACACCACTCGTGATGCCGCTCGCATTCATCCCAGAGGTTTGCCACAGGCCCAAAGACAGAATAAAGCTGGCAGAGAGATGGTGTAAGCGCGTCGAATACTTTGGTTCGAGGTTCGACGACAAGGACAATGGAACAAAACAAACCGCTCCTGAAACCGACGAGAAGACATCAATACCAACTAAGTCAGAGCTGCCTGTCCCACTCCATCGCCGTCTGCTGTGGGGTTATGCGGCAGACGCGACATTCCTAGTCAAACCCGCTCGCTTTGTACCGCTTGGGCTGAGTGCATTTCTCACCCGTCATGGCCGAGCCCTGATACCTCGTCATCACGAGATCCTCGCGGACACGGTTCTGATCATGCGAGAAGGCGGCTTCGGCAAGCTCACCGCCGAGGATATTGCCGACTATTGCATGAAATGTGCCTCGCCTCATTTTTACGACCACGCCAAGCTCGCTTTGAAAGACGGTGTCCATCCTGCCACGGAGTCCATGAGGAAACATATGGCACCCATTCTTGAAAAGCATGCAAGACGAATGCTCGATGTTGACTGGACCAGGCTGAACCCGAGTCATTGGTGGGTCCAAGAATGCCATGTCCGGCTGGGAGGCGACCCGGATGCTCCTGACGCGTGGGTTCGTCCACTGCTAAAGAGTCCTTGACAATAGTAGCAAGTCAATCAAAGCCACGAGCCATACTCGAAATTTGTCGTTACGCCTGGCCTGTCGTCGTCGTCGCGGAGAGGTTGAACGGAGAGCACTACTGGTCCAAGGGTTCCCGCGACTGTCTTCACCCCAGGCCGGCCAGTCCTTTTTTTGACGGTCGAAGCAGTGAAATGCGACCGTCCCATTTGCATCCAAATCCTCCAACGAGTATCCAGCCTCCGTGCTACTACTGTGGTTTTCGGTCTGCTTCTACTTGCTCCAACCAGTGTACCTCGAGAACCATACCCGTGTATATAACTGTTTCTGTGAAGCATGCGTCTATCAAGAGAACCAAACGGCTCGAGGAAACCACAAACCCCTGCCCAGCAGACCGACCGTTTCCACTCCAGTTTCCAACGTCCGGCCAAGTTTTCTTCGACACGGATTGCAGAGCCAATTTCAACTGATCAACCGCCTTGTACCTCCATGTCGTCTCCCGCCGCTCTTCACTAGGACATTCCAACAAGTGCTCTCGTGGCTCAGCTGCTGCCGAATTGTCCTCCTCGGCTATTCTTAAATCAAAGACGCAACCCTGAATAGGTTCATCTAGTATAGGCTGGGGATTGGTATGTATATCATGTATATATAAACTGTACCATTGGCAAAGGACATCAGACCTCATTCAGCTCTTCGTGCGAATAGATAAAATTGCAGTACAGCTTACCTTAGGTCGGTAGTCACTACCTGTAATTCAGTACCACTTAACCTCTACGTACCGATACCATACTACCCCTGTACTATATCACGCCCTATATTGAAGCCTTTGCACACAAGGAATGTCTCAGACGATACTTTAGGAATATTGACTACAGTAGCTACCTAGCAGGTAGACCAAGACACTCTGTCCTCTACAACCAAGGTCCATTTCGACTAATCTCTTATCCTTGCAAAAGGAACTCCGCGCCGTTGATACCAATACAAAGATTACTAGTATGCAGCGTAAGGATGTAAAAGTAAGGTATTCAGCTCCATCGACCTAAGCCAGCCTTGCCCCCATCCAGCGTTGTTTTCGGAGGCTCATTCATCTTCCATCAGCATCCGCTTAGTGATTTTGACTCGATTTCAACGACCTCCCAAGTTCCTGTGACCAAGCGTCAAGCCCAGATTTTGATTGCGACTGCTGGGAGCTCAACCCCGTCATCCTCGAAAGCCAACCACTCCCAGCCCGTCGTGCAGATTCATTAATGCTCGCCATGAAGTCGTTCAGAGTGTTGCTTTTTTTGTTGCCCTTGCCCTTGCCGCTGCCGTTGGTCTTGGCCCCAAGGTTGGCCTTTTCATCATCATCATCATCATCGGATGTGTGATCGGAATCGTCGCCGTCGTCGGCGTCATCACTGTTGCTGCTGTCGTCGTCGCTTGCCTCACCATCATCTTCTTTTTGCTCATCGGCGTCATCGGCGTCCTCATCACTACTGGTGGCATCGGCATCGGGGTCATGCGCTTGCTCTTGCTGACCTTTAACCTCAACCTCAGCTTCGCCTTCGCTCTGGCTCTGGCTCTGGGTCTCGCTCTCGACACTGCTCTCCGAGCTTGCACCTTCCGCACCCTGAGCAGACACTTTTTCTTCTTCTCCTTCATCAACCGACTCATCGCCACCGTCGTCGCTCCCGCTGTCCCTGGCATAACGATCCAACTCTCCATTTTCCTTGACCTTGATCTCCTGCAGTGGGGAGCGAGACTGTGATCCCTCGTCGTCGTCACTTTCCAGAGCTTCATCGTCGCTGCTACCACTGTCGCTGGCATCGCGATCATCGCCAAGATCCAACTGTCCGTTCTCCTTGACCATGATCTCCTGCAGTGGAGACCGATCCTGCGACGACATAATGCGACGTTGGATAGGGATATCTGGTGAAGGACGATCTTCATCCTCATAGACACCGAGTTGTCTCCGCCTGGCTCTCTCACTCTGCGACAATCTTGGCTCCCTCAAAGCTGACGTATTGGCTTGGGTCTGGGCGAACAACTGACTCGACCCGAGTGTTTTACCGGGAGTCTTTTTCTCCGTCAGAGGATTATGATTGTTCAGTGGGTTTCGGCGCGTTGTTGTGGCAGATTCTGGCGGAGGTGCTGTTTCTGCTTCGGACTCAGATTCTTCAGACGAGGTTGGTGCCGGAGCTGGCTCTTCGTCTCCTTCTTGTTCTTCTTCTTCACCCCCATCATCGTCTTCACCACGATCAGACGCCACTGACTGCTCTTCTTGCTCGTTTGCACTCTCTTCGGAAGTAGCTTCGTCGCCCTCAAGAGCTGGAGTCTGGTCGGGATTTTGACCATCAGGAAGCTCTTTTACGTCTCTTTCAGATGACAAAAGTGGGCCATCCGTGCTGACATGACTTTGATCTTCTGGACCGCCAGGTTGCCCTTCGTCCGCCTCCTCATCTTCATCTTCATCTTCCACAAACTTTTGCGAAAGTACCTTTCGCTTGCCACCAGTAGGGGAACTTTCTCTTTCTCCTCTCAGGCGCTTCTCCATTTTGGAAGGTGTCAGAATCCTACTCTGACCAGGCGTCCTCTCCAGACCCTCGACCTTGACCCACCTCCCATGCCTCTTTATGGCATGCAAGACACGCCAATGATTCGAACACTGTTGAGCCGTCCTGGTCCCCATCCTTTCACTGACTTTACTCCAAGGGATCCGCCACTCCTCAAGATCGTCGGTTGTGCCAGAGTCCCGGCGGAGATCTGCGAGGATCTTTTTGAACTTGATTTGTTCCTCTTTCGACCATTCACCTTGTTCGA
This sequence comes from Exophiala dermatitidis NIH/UT8656, assembly GCF_000230625.1. Taxonomy (NCBI): domain Eukaryota; kingdom Fungi; phylum Ascomycota; class Eurotiomycetes; order Chaetothyriales; family Herpotrichiellaceae; genus Exophiala; species Exophiala dermatitidis. The sequence goes on along the minus strand of NW_008751650.1, from coordinate 2,651,456 downwards.
CGTGTCCGAGGGCCAGTCTATGCCGCCACCTCTGACTCACCGCGTCACTTGTTCTGGTCATACGACGTCCAATCTCCGCCCATTTTGGCCCTAACTCCTTGTGCAATCGTATCAGTTGCGCATCATCCTCGGCCGTCCAGTTTCTAGATCCGCCGGCATTCTGGAAATTGCGCTCTCGGTATCGCAGCATGGACCGTCTGTTGCGGTGCGGAAGAACGTCATAATAATCCTGAAGGAAATCGTTTTTGGTGATGAACGGCCATGGCCACTCGTCCCGCTTTTTCCGCTGAATAGTGTCGGCCATCATATCGTTGAATTGCTCATGTGTAATGTTGTGATCTTCGCAGAACATGTCTCTCCAGTTGTTTAAACTGTTTATCTCCTCCTCGGTGAATTGGCCGGTGTGTCTGCCGTTCTCGCTCGCTGTTGATCCTCTGGCACGCGCACGGTTTACAGGTCTGGTCGTCGTCTTCATAGAAGCCGACGCAGTAACGCGGGCGCGCTTCTGTGGTCTTTCCCTCGGCCTCTCGATATCAGACTCGCTTCCGTCTTCCTCATGTGAGAATTCCGACCCAGAAGACCCTTCCTCTTCTTGCTTGCGAGGTTGTTTCTTCGGCTTCATCGCTGAGAAACTTCGTTTCGCGACAGTCGTTGCGAGGTTGGTCGGCTCGGATTCATGGTCATCAGATAAACCGTCCGCGCTAGCAGCTAAGCTGGGACGGCCCTGTACAGGAGTAGAATGGTCCACGCCGGATTCTGCCCGCTTTTTGCCCTTTGATGCCGTCTTTGCTGCCCTTTCAGTTCTGGACTTGAGGCCAGATTTGGCTCCAACCTTTTTCAAACCGAGCGATTCCAACTGATCCGTATTGAGTTCGTCATTAGGACTGGAGAGCATGTCTCTGGTCGGATTGGTGCTGGATGGTCCACCTTGACTCATTCTTGGAATGATGACTTCGACTTGTTGTACAGCTGTTGAAGGCGGCGACTGCGGGTTGAAAACAGGATGTCTGAGCTTCGAGCCGGCAGTGTACTTCTGCGCCCAGCCGTCAATACTACCCTGTCGGGTCTTCTGGAGCGTCGGTACAATCTTCTCCGTATCTTGCCGGCGTCGTAGTCCGTCGGCGCCTTCGGAATCCGCCAAGTCCGTCATATCCAAGTCTTTCGATTGAACAGATGTTGGCGGTGAATGAGACAGCCCTTTTCGTCTCTTGCTAGGATTTGCACCATTTGACGTGGGAGTATCCAAGGAGTTCTGGGTGCCACGCTTGCGCTTCAGACCTCCCTTCGGCATGGGGGTTTCTTTCACAATTTCCTCGCCCACCTGGTCAAAGACGCTTGAAGGCGACGATGATTGACGTTCAGAAGGCTCATCCGCCTGCTGGGCTTGAGATGTTTCTTGCGGTGGTGTCTCGAACTCGGCCGAACTTCCCTCCTCCACTACGTCAGACTGTGTAGAAAGTGGTGTTGGTTGCTTGACGTTTCTGTCCTTAGTACCACCATTCACTTCTGTTTCTTGGCCTTTTCCTGCCTTCTCGCCAGCTTCAGCAGAGGCAATTTCGAGGGCGGTATGCTTTCCCATGTGCTTATTGAGTGTATCACGACGGCTCAACTGCTTGTTACAGACAGAGCATGCAAAGCTCGAGGTATGAATCCCGCTGTGGCGTGTTGCCGCTTTTTGCCTCGCAAAAGTCATCTCGCATCCATACTCTTCAGCGAGGGGACAGCGGAAGCGACCGTCTTCCGGGACTTTGGAGACGGAAGTAACACCATTAGGTTGCGTAGCGGGTACCGCTTCCTCTACAGTATCTGGCTTGTCTCCTTCCGGTTCTTCAAGGGTCTGATCAGGTTGCGAAGCGGGTACTCGTTCCTCCGCAGTATCAGACCTGTCTCCTTCAGGTTCTTTATGCGACTGGTCGGCGATGGCAGACGCGTTGGCCTCGACGTGTGAAGGACCTCTGGCAGAATCGTGTTCGTCGGGCGCTCCGCCATCCGATTTCGCAACACTGGCGAGTTCAGCCTGTGCCGCGGCCACTGTAGTGCCCTCCTCAGCATCACTTTCATCGGACGAGGCATATATGTGATAAGTCTCAGGTTCTCTCTCCCTTAGCGATCGATTGTCGACCTCTGGCTTCTTTTTCTTGCTACTCTGAGATGGCTCCTCTCCTTGGGGTCGCTTGACCAGTAGTTCGGTCTCTTTCTCCGCCGGAACACCGTCATCTTCCACAGCCCGCTCTCCATCTCCGTTCACGTGTTCGGAAAGTCCAGCGCTCGGCACCAAACTGCTCGTCCCACCCGAAGACTTGCGACGATTCCTCTTACCCTTGCGTTTGCGCTTCTTGTGATGTTGCTGAGGTGAGGAGGAAGAGGCTGCGATCTGACTATTTTTGGCCATCTCGGATTCGAGTTCGGACGTTGGACCGACTTCTCGGTCGTCGGGGATCTCGGAGAGGTCAAAATCTGAGGGGTAGTACAGCGCGTCAATGCTGAAATTCCACCTTTACAAAAGGTTGTCCGGTCTCTTTACTTACGTTCCTCTGTCTCTGGCTCCGGCCGAGCAGCAGATTCCTGACTCTGCTCGTTTCCCATACCAATTATGCGACGGACGCGAGCCGGTCATACTAGATCTTTGTTGAACAACCGTTGTACACGGAAAGGAACGATGGAGTTGTGACGCGAGAACAGATCGATTTTAATGCTGACCGCCCGACACGGGGTTTCGAAGAGTTGCGCTGTGCGTGGTGAATGTACCGACAGACGCAAATATTGGCTAAGAACGGGCTCGGACTCATGCGCAAGCCTACAAGCAGGCAAATGAGGAAGTTGATGCTGGCGGGTTGCGGATAATGAATTGTTCTGAATTGTTCGCAATAGTGAAGCGCGACTGCGATTCAGTTTCGTTCAGTTGCGGAGCCCAACCTCCAGCAAGAAGCCCCGGCCGGAGATTAGATAAGCCAGGCTATTCCCTCTCAAGTTTGGGCGGGCCTTGTGGGCAGCGGTGGTCCTGCAAGGCTGGCCTTTCATCATAACTGCGCACAAGGCGGCCCACCCACTCCTCCTACGTGGTCCTATGTACAATATGTAACATCGTAGACCACCCTATCCCCCAGCACTGGCAGCCGATAGTAACACCTTCTCTACCTCCCGCTATCAATCAATGGAGGCAGACGCCTTGAGATCTTAACTCCCCACAAAGCCTTCCATCACACTGGCAGGCCGCGACAATGGTCCTCCTCATCGCAACCCCTCGCATACTCGATGCGATCTCATCCCTCTCCCCCTCCGAACGCTCATCCCTCCCGTCTCCTCTACCTACCACACCAGGCTCTCCAATCGAGCACGCCTCCATCATCGCGCTCGCACGTCTTCTATCTCGGTCTCACTCTCAGACCTCTCAAACTTCAACTCACTTAAACCATGGACCACCAACACCAACGGCGCCAAATAACTTGAGCCTGAACACCCTCCTCCGCGGCGCCCATGTCTACATCCCTCCTCCGCCGCCTAAACCCCAACCTTCGCCGGAATACATGGCCCTGATGGCCCGTTTACGCAAAGACCAAGAGCGCCGAGAGTACGCTGCTCTAGTATCTAGACAGAAGCACTCCGACGTTCTGGCAGAAGATGACGAAGACGAAGATGCAACAAAAGACGACATCAGTCCGTCCTTGGTGTTGAACATTCTACTCAGCGTCGTTATGTGTGCTTGCGCCATGTTCTACCTGACGAGGTGGTGGGGCAACGACGGCTTACGGGTGCTGGTGTCGTTGTTCTCGGGCATCATTGTCGGTGTCTCCGAAGTCACGGTCTACGCGGGCTATCTGCGCAAAGTCCGGCTGAGCAAACATAAGGAAAGGGCCAAGCGTGAGAAGAAGGTTTTTATCGGGGAGTACCGTGGAGGCGAAGAAAAAGACAGCAACAGCGAGTCACTGCTACCCTCTTCTGCGGCCGCCGAGAAAGAAGAAATCTGGGGCCGCGGAGTCAATGGCGGAATGAGAAGAAGGCTTAGAGACAAGTGGAAGAAGGAACAGGAACAAGAACAAAAGCAGCAGGCTTCATGATATGACACATAACGAATTATGAACAAAAATCGTATTTCTATCCAATCCATCCAAAGGGCTCCCACGCTCTATGACGCTATATTAAGGCATATTCTCACAATTCCTTATATCCGCCGGTATCATTATCAGTCATGAGATGTGTGTGCAACCTCGATCTGTATCTTCAAAAATCGTAGATCCACCTCCGGAACCAACTCTTGACTCTCTTCAATTCCTTTCGTCGAGGCTCCAACAACAGTTGCCCCGAGCATTCCTTGCCGACAAAGCCATTATTGGGCCCATCTCGGACAAAAACCTTTTGGCCTCGCAGCAAAGTCTCCTTGACTTGACCTGTCATCGTTTTACCCTGGTACGGGCTGCATTTGTTTCGGAAAAGCATGGTGCTTGGCTCGACCACCCATTCGGCCGTGTCGTCAAAGACGCAAATGTCGGCATCGAAGCCAACAGCAATGTCACCTTTCTGCTTCTCCAGACCTACCTGCATGGCTGTGTTGATACAACACCATTGTACAACATCAGTGATAGCGCGGTCGGAACCGGTTAAGCCTCTCCGGGTCATCTCGGTCCACAAGATCGGTAAACCCAGTCCAACAGACGAGATGCCGCCCCAGGCGGTAAAGAAATCGCCGGCTTCTGTGTCTAATGGCAAAGCCTTCACCACATCCGCGGGCGCACAAACGTGGCCCGGCACATGGGATGGGAGAAGCTTGAGGTCTGGTGTGCAGGGCGAATGGTCGGAGACCACGGTTTTAATGACCCCGTCCTCTGCATATTGCCGCAGCTCGTCCCACAACTTGTCCTGGTTTGACTGGCTCCGAATTGGAGGACAACACTTGTGACGGGTGTCTCCCAATGCGACTTCCTCGGCTGCAAGAGACAGATAGTGTGGACAGGTCTCGGCGGTAATGTTGATGCCTTGAGCGCGTGCTTTCCTCAACAGTGGAATGGCTTCCATCGCGGACAGGTGAACAATATGCAACGGTAAGTTTGGTGCGAGATGTGCTAAGGACAGAATTTCTTCAATGGCATATGTCTCGAATGAGGGCGGTCTCGATGCCAGGAAAGTACTGTACGCGTTCAAGGGTCCGTGGGGTTGCAAAGGTGGTAGTGAGCTCTGGACTTCGTCGCCCACCGAATCGGCAATAGGAGGAATCATCTCCGCGTGGAACATGACCGTGGTTGGTTCGTCTGCCAGCTCTGCAAATACTTTCTCGATATCCTTCGAGGAAACTGCAGGAAACTCTTCCACACCACTGTCGATAAGAAACCCTTTGAACCCTCGGACTCCCTCTCTTACCAGCGCCTTAAGCTCTCCCTCATTTCCAGGGACTATGCCGCCATAAAATCCGACATCCACCCAGCATTTACCCTGAGCAGCCTTGATCTTCTCTTGCAGTCCTGCGACCGTTGTGGTGGGAGGTACAGCATTGAGCGGCATATCCACCACGGTCGTCACCCCTCCGAAAGCCGCAGCCTGCGTGCCGGTATAGAACCCTTCCCATTCTGTTCGACCGGGCTCGTTGAGATGAACATGGGCATCCACCAATCCAGGAAGCAGGATATGCGGAGAATAATCGGTATATGGGGTGTCGGGAGGGAAGTCGGAGGCGGGGACGATTGAATCAAAGGCCGCCGTTATCTTGCCAGTGGCATTCGATATCACGATAGTGGCCGCGGACAGCTGTCCTGACCGGATAGCCCTGGAGGACGCGATCACGGTAATCGGCGACAACCCGTCTGATAAGCCATTGGGAGGAGACCGGGGAGGTGTCGGATAAGAATGGAAAGTATCTGTGGCCGTGTCCATTGTCGAGAAGGACGACACTGTAGTTGCCTAGAGCTTGATATGGGGTAAAGAGGTCCAGTAGACAATGTAAACAGTAGGTGTGATGCTGAAGAGCATGTGAAGGGGGTTGTGAGCCTTATCAGCGATTGTAGATAAGAGATAGGCAATGTGTATCTGCAACAATCGAGAAGGGAAGCTGGGGTAAGACGCGGAGAGATAGGACAAAGAAGGGCCACACAACACCGAGTGAACAAAGATATACTCCCTTTTTCTGCATCTGGATTCGACCTAGCCGTCGCCTCATCTCGGCTTATTATGGAGGCCATCGCTCGGGAGCGCTTGAGGATATTCGGAACCCGGTCAGGGCCAGAAAGAGGTGTCGTAGACTCTGCGAGAGAGTCCAGACGGGCGATTCCGACGGGGCACTCGAGAGATTCAATGGTGCTCTATCGTCTGATTGGAGGCGCATAGGGTGGACAGGCACTTACTGCAGACCGCGCAGCGCTATTTGTTACTCGATCATATCGAGCAGAGATAAGGGAGATGCGGTCGACGAGGTGGGTTGCGGGTGGAAAGGCCCTGACGGAATGGCATGGCACTGGCGCCTTTTTGGGCTGACGCCTCCCGATATCGTTGGGAATTTGGGTCTCAGCGACGGCTCCGTGCGTTCGCCGGTCGGTGTTCCCTCAAGCGATTCTTTTTTTTCGATCCTTTATCAGCCAGGCCCCTGTCCAACGGCGTGCATTTCCACAATTTCCCGGCATCGCTAAGGTTCTGCGATGCGCCTAAACCTTGTTGGGCCTGGTGGATTTCTTGTAGAGTCTCTTTATTACTCGATCATAATTCCCTTTTTACTCGATCAAAACTTCTGACTGGCACTGTGTTCATGGTAAATGTCTCTCAAAAGTCTGACCAGACTTCAGCCACGTCGCCGTATGCATTGATGTCCGCAGCAAGGGTGTCTGCGGCGTTTGATGCAATTTGCCGGGCGTCCATTGGAGTTGATTGTCGTGCCCTTCTATGACGACGAGGTCGATCCCGTCGGTACAGGGATGAAGTCAGGGTCCAACTCCGCATCATCGATGAACACAACAAAACAGCAACTCAAGGAAAAGGTCGCACGACTGCGACTCGGACGCGGTATGGGGTTGAGAAGCGTTTCGAGATGACCTTCTTCCGTTGTGAACCGCGACGGGTTAGTAACGTGGAGCTCGTGCAGTGAGGGCTCAGCGGAGCTGCCACGGCTCGAACGGGGATGGCCGCCCTGAGACATGGTAGTTAGTACGTTGTAGTCCAGACAGACTCAACTCATCAATGTCGACATGCCTTGCGACCTGCCGCTTCCTGCACTCGAGAAACAGTCAAGTCACTTGGGCGACGAGCGGTGCAACAGTGGTTCAAGAGCTGGATTGTCCAAGATTACCGGTACGGACTCTTCCAGGTCGTGTGCCTTTGCGGTGAGGCGTGGAAGTTCATCATAGGCCAAGGGAAGGGAAACCTGCTCGCACCTCACCCCCAACCGGGCGACGGGTGATGCCGCCATTTGCTCAGCCGGGTCGCGCGTGAGTCAGGGTGAGCCAGGGAGTGCCGTCACCCGTGTCTCACCCTCCGTAGGGGCGGGCGACGCCTCGCTCTTAGGCGCTAGGGGCTCGACGATCGGCTCGGGGCTCACCCAGGAGGAGAAGAGCGTGGCCTCTGCGGTTCGCCCTTCGAATGCACGCTCGTGAACACTAGTCAAACGAGACGAGTTCAAAAGCGGCGCTGCCTAGTTCCACGCAGGGAGGCTGCCATTTTGACTAGAAAGACCTTCGACCGTCTCGGCCTCGACCACTTATTCACTATATCGAGTCGACTCGCCCTGCTATGAAGGAGACAGAGGTGTTGACAAAGACTCCCTCTCGCTACTTTCGCGAGTTTCCTTCTCTTCCACCCAGATTCCTTGACGCTGCCGCCCGTCCCCTCGCAGGTCCCACTCGACCGCTCCAACTGCGCGACCGCCTGAAGCGGACGACTCCCTTGCTTTCTGCGACCCCCCCTCCCTCCTGTTCGAATGACCACCTTCAACGGATCCTGTCGGCCCTTTACCTTCCGCAGAGAATGCTGGCCTCCCTGATCGTTCACACAGGCTCACAGCCACCTCCCGCTCGTGCCGAGGCTCTCGCCTTATGCTCCAAACCGAGCACCAGCCTCTTTTGTGTGCAAGTAGAGTAGCGCTCTAGCCGCCTGCCTCCGTCCGGCTGCGTCGCGGGGATATGGTTCTGAGTGAGAAGATTCCTAGTGCTGTGGTGGTCGTCGCCCGTTTCTACTTGGCGGCGACTCCGGCTATTGCCTGGATAGGACTACACGTCGGACCCTCCGACACAGCTTGACACTACACATGTCGCTGTGAGAGAAAAATCTGGCGATCGACTAATGGTGGAAACATCTCACGCATCGGAACAGGCAACTGAGACACTGGGCTGGCAACGACCTGCCAACTTTGCAGAACGGACCTGAGCAAGCGCCAGTCTTAATTGGCGGCTGAATCGTGGCCAAGTATTAAGTCTGCCTGACGGCGAGTGGGCTTGGTGCTGAGTCAAGGGAGAATGTAGGGTGGTCGTACGCGCGGTTCTTCACACCCGATCTATCGAACAGAGGCGGGATGCGTGCACCGAGGAAGGGCGAGAGAGCACAGGCTGTGGGACGCGCGCCTCGGCCGCAGTAATAGGTACTTCTCTACAGCGATGTGGTCGAAAATTGGAATCATATCCAGACTGTGCACCGTGGACTTGATCAGCTCGACTCGACGGGCAGGAATCGGCACCTGGAGACACGAGACTCAGACTCGACTGGGCGCTCGACGTGATTGTCACCCTTCTTGGGCCAGAGCGTGAGGAAGGGAGCAGCAAGGGGAGTAAATGGGAAACGAGCGCCGGGCTTCGAAATTGAGGAAATTGATGGCGACGTACAACAATTGTGCGATTGGGGCTCGAATGGATCCACCTGCGGACTCTGGTCTCCCACTCTGTCGTCAATCCCTATCTGCTCCTGGAGGCCTCCCCTCAGAACCGCAAGAAAGGGGCAATCACGGTTCATTCTGGCTTCCCACACGATTTTCCCTGCTCATGCTAGCATATCTGCGAGGCTCGCGATACCTTTGACCATGACTATTTAACCATCTTGAGCCTGCGAGAATGCCGAAATCATGAAGTGATTGGGACGACATCTCCCAGGACTCTGGCGCGGTCTACGACGCTGATACACCCCTCGACCTCGTTGGTAACTCTTCTGTCTTGAGCTCTTTCCCCTCCTTCCGCAGGTCCAGGAGTGGCGCCTCTGGGGGAAGAAATCCCTGGTCACAAGAGTCTAAGGGACACCCTCTCGCCTCGGCGACTGATCCACAATTTCCCCGTACAGTGCAGCGAAGACCTCTTTCGTGACGACCACCCTGCGCTACGAACTCCAGACAGATGAAGAACATTCATTGCAGCGATGAGAGAAACAGTCCTAGCCTCAGCTTCTGGGACGCATTGTGTGCTTCACTCGTGCTCTCCTTTTCGTTCGATTTTACCCCGTTCAACCTCTTTTGGGTCTTTCCGACACCCTCTCGCTCGAATGACAACCTGGTTGGCGAAGCTATACACCCTGCCTTCGATCTCTACTTCGCTGCCCGGGGGAAGGGCCGTGGGTACGCCTTGAGAACGAGGAGAAGCATATTGCCACGCCATATTCTCAACACCGGTCTAGTTCGCACCCAATCAGGGCGCCGATTTCGAACAGTCTTCGCAAAGGCAGACTCCAGGTGGTATTGCCATTTTGTACTTTAGAGTCAAGGTAATCGCCACATCTTGTGGCCCAATTTGACTGCGAGATTACCTTCCCAAGTCGCATCTGAAACAGATGCGATCAAATCTGATTACGGCCGCCTTTCAAACGATCAGCTCACGGATACGATAACCAGTACATGCGACCCTAGAATCCCCTCTCGTCTGAAGCAAACCAATGTCGACTCTTCTCGACCTAAACCGAGGCTCCCCATCTATGGAAGGAGAGCCTAAGGCCACGCCTCAGACCCTGAAGCAACACCAAACAAAGCCCCTGACAATCATCAAGGAGAAGAGGTCCAACGAGAACCACGATACCAGCAAAACGAGGTCATCAAGCAACTGCAAAATCGGTCCAAGAAGACCAAGTGGGCATGAGTTTCCCGTCCGTGGTCCCCAGTTGAGGGTCTAGTGCATAGCGGGATGAAGTTAGTCCTCAAGACCAGTCACCAGAAAGTGGTTCGGGACTCTAGAGAAAGGATCCAAATTCTCAGCTGGTCGTGTGTCCGTCACATTGGAGATACCCAGCAGCCGCAATTCCCATCCTTTCATTCCCAGCTTTAAAGGCGACAATGTTAAGCATTGCGGCTGCTTACCGATCCAACCACTGCCTCATCTCTTCCCGATGACGCCGAGATGTACCGGTTGAGACTTCGGTCCCACCGATCAAGGAGATCGGGGCACTCGGCAAAAACATGGCTTATCTGTTCTTTCCAAACACCCATTTCATAATCGACCGACCCATACGCCTCCAGCTTATCACACATAGCCACGAATTGGCTCGAGATTGCAGATGGTGGCTGTTGAAAGCATGTCTGCTGGTAGCCTTCCGGCTTTCAAGGCCATTTGGACGGTTTCTTTCTGTCATTGTCGAAGCGCTTCCCAGCACAGCTTGAAGTTTCGCCAGAATTCAAGATACCCCTCATACTTCGTTTCATCGTCGTGGTGCAGACTCAAAGAGCGTTCTCGTTAATTCTGTATCGCATCCCACGTCAACCAGACTCACCTACACTGTCGCAGAATCGACCAACCATTGAGATATCACAAGAAGCCTGTTGCTGGCTAGTCTCGATCGGTTGCACTCAAGCTCACCAACCACAAGCTCGAGACACCGTTGATAGTCGGGAAGACTGCTGCCCAAAGATCCTGCTGCAAGAGCGAAGGTCCGGGAGTGGATGGCAGCAGCCGAAGGAACGTTTATGATCCATGGGCCTGCTGTAAGTCGATCACTACACCCTACACAGTGCAAAAACGAAAATTTACGAGGCTCGAGCTAATGCAATCACCAGATTCTTTATGCACGATGGCGTATTCCCGAGGTTGCTAGAAAATACCTACCGGAGATGGAGAAAGGGCTCGCACCAAATGTACAGAGCGATCTGGACTGGCTTGAGACAGAACCGTCAGATGGTAGGGAGTATCTTGTCGGAAAGGATGTGACGGCCGCCGACATCCTCATGGGGTTCAATATCGAGTCCATTCTGGCGAGGAAATTGGGCATTGAAGGGAAAGACTGGCCGCATACCAGGAGGTGGCTGCAACGAATCCAACAAAGGGACGCGTACCAAAAGTGCGGTAGAGAAGACAGATTACACTCTCTAGCACGGGTTGTAGTGCTCAATCACGGTCTCAGTGAAAATTGTGGTAGTGTTCTCTGACTCTTTGTTTTTTATTACCAACAGGACTGATGAGTGGTCACTAAGAGTTCAACAGTCTGCCTTCAGGGAACATCCTGATTCATTTTGGGGGCCAAGTCCAGGTCAAGACTGGATACTCGATAGGAAATCAAGAGAGTCCACAGCAAGCCCTGCACCAGGCTGCATAAAGTCCTGCCCAAAAGGGGCAATCTGTGGATTGAATGGTTGCGCTAGCCAGTCTTCCGTACTCTCATCCTCTCCAAAATTGAACTCACTTGACAGATCAATGGTGCCGGCCGGTAGCTGTCCCGTGGAAAGCCCGTCGCCGGCCCTCTGTGGCCCATGCAACTGCTCGTCGTGTGCATGCGTTGAAGCAGTGGCGTATGATGGCCGGTGTTGTGATGCCGGTGGTTGATCCAGGTGCGGTTGAAATTGGTCTTGTTGTTGTTGATGCTGATCCACAAGACCGTACTGTGAGACCCTAGGCTGCGCTCCCCTGCTTCTGTTGTTGCCGGCCGAAAAAGGCGATGATGCTCGACTCCGATAGGGAGAGGCCATTGCAGCATGCACAAAGGCCCTTTTCTTGACTCGGAAATTCCGCTTGAAGCGCTGGACGTGCCGGGCAATCGGCTTTGCGTAGCGTGTGGATAAGTGAATATCATCGGCGTAATTCGTCTGCAAGGCCGCAATGCACCGGTCGAGAGTTTTGAGAGATGCAACGATCTCGGCCTCCCGTGATCCCAGGCTGATGGATTTTAACAGGAAGACCGATGCGCTCACGATTCTTAGGTAGAGCCGCACCGGGCAGTAATGTCGTAGATTCTCGTTACAGAGCTCCACGGCGATGGTGAGAATCCTGCCGCTCGACTCGCGAACCTCTTTGATCGATGTAAAGCCTTGGGCGTGTTTTGACTGCAGAATCTCATGGTCTTGCCACACTTGGTCTGCACCGCTGCCGAGATTACTGATCCGCTCAACAAGCGCTTGTATCGCAATCGAACGGATGTACATGCGGGCATAATAATAATCCACAAGAAGGATTTTCCGAGCGGGGCCTTAAATGGCTATTGTCTTGTGTCAGCCGTCATCAGGGAATCATGGAGGGAAATTTGGGGTGGGTGAGAGTTGAGCTTACTGGGACATGACATTTGGGTATAACCCAAGTACCACGAGTCTAGAAGTGGTTGAAAGTGGTCGAGCAAATTGATATATCGCGCGCCCCGAAGCATCTGCTTAGTCGTCGATCGATTCGCAAAAAACATGTCTGCTGCTGTTGTTAATAGTTTCGTGATGTCGATCCATTTGGAGAGAACCCAGCTCCCTGTCAAGGTGGGCTTGCTGGTGTCGGATCTCCCGAAACGGGTGACTCTGCAATGTCCTGGAGCACTGCTCCCTGGGGAAAGATGCTCGTGCAGCCCAGCCGTAAGGACAACTGTGTCACGTAGAGAAAGGTTGGCAGGTGCGCTAAAAATGTTGTATTTGCTCTCGCTCTATCCACTTTACAGTGTACAGAGCACTCCTATATATACTATAGAAATCGGAGAGAACACCGTATCTCGTACGATCTATAGATCATTCTAGAGAGTGGTAAATCTCGTCGTCGACGTCGTTATCGAGCGTTATTTAGGGTCGATAGCGAGGTTTAGGAAGTATAGCTAACGTAAGTATTCCTTAGTAGTAGAGTATCGGAGCCGACTATATATAATATATCCTCTTTAGGCTATATCCGTCGCTTTACCGTCGAGTATAGTCTATACGTCGACTAGGCGAAGATATATATAGACGAATCGCTTATAATTCTATATTATTAGTACTTTCGTAAAGCCGTCTACTCTTATATTAGCGATTACGATCTATTCTATCCGTATTTTACTAGTTTATATCTCCTATCTTAACTAATACTTATATAATAATAATAATAATAATTCAATTATAGTCTAATCTAGCTCCTATACAGGACTATATAGACTCTTCCACCTTTTCTAGGGAAAAACCCTTCGCCGAGAAAACCCTTATCTCGCCTTCATAAGACGCGTACGTAGAGTATACGACTCGCCTCCGTCCCGCTCGTATTCTCGCTTAATTCTCTCTATCGATTATAAGAGGTCTCTCTCTCGTTACTACTCTTTACTATCCTATAGAGTACGGTATAGTAGAGTCTTCTTCTCCTTTATCTTCTTCGTAAGTCGAAACTACTTAAGGACCCCTAAGGCGACTAGCTAGCGAGCCGTATATACCGCGGATACTAGGCGTAATAGAATCTCGTCTATTCTCGTCGTCTCGTACTATCGTAGTAGTTTAACTCTTTCGTACCTTAGGTAGTATAGTAGAATATATTATACGATCTAAGTATATATTCTATATAGATAGAGCGTAATTATATCCGATATCCTAACCGCCGTAAGCTACGATCCTAGGCCTATTACCTCGGTTCGTATTAGGAATAGAGCTATCGCTTACGCCTTCGTAAGACTCGCGTAGAGCTTACGCCTATTCTACTTCTACGGCGTCGTTTACGTCGTCGGGAAGTATCTCTCTCTAGGCTTATTTCGTACTACTTTCTACCGCTCTCTCTACTACTCTAAGGACGCCTTACGCGCGTACGTCGTATTCGACTCGGGCGCTCTCTATCTCTAACCGTCTCGATAGGCCTACGTACGTCTCGCGTTAATCTCTCGCCGCGTACTAGCTATCGTCTTCTACCTCGCTAGAGTCGGTCTAGAGCCTCGCTCTCGTCTCGCTCCTAATATCGTCTTCTAGACTTAATTCGCTATTAGCCGTATACTTCTCTCTATTAAGTAGTATACGATTCGTAGTATATACTTTCTATCTAGGTCGGTAACCGTAATATCTAGTAGAGGGATATATATTTTCTTCTTAAGCGCTACCCTCGGTATTTTTCGATATATATTCGTTACTCTTTTTAGATATTAGTTCTATATCTTCTTAAGTAGTATTAGTCTCGATAGCGAGAGTATACTCTATACGAGATATATACTAACTTTCTATACTTCGTAGAGGAGTATAGGCCGTACTATAGAGATATAGAGAAGTTTTATATTTCTAGCGAAGAGTCTCTACGTCGATATAGCTAGTCTTACTAAGATCTTCGAGACTATAAGCCTCTTACGAGCTATATACGCGATATACTCTTTCTACGTAAGCTTCGAGTTAAGCTATACCTCGAGAATCTTAATCGTCTTCTCTTTCGAAAGAATCTTCTTATCGACGATTTATATACTCTTTCTCTACTAGTTATCTACGACGTATTTTCTTATAAAGTAGATTAGCTAGTATTTATCTAGAGCGAACTTTATCTTATACTAACTAGTCTACTACTCGTAGACTTTATACGCCTTAATAAGTCTTATATAATTATCCTTCTCTAACGATCTCTAGGCGATAATATTCGTATCGTTAATAAAGCTAAAGACTAGCGTATTATCTCTATACGAGTCGAGTATATCTAGTAGTCTCGAGATATAAAAGAGAAAAAGAATTAGCGAGAGTAAGAAGCTTTATAGAATCTCTATATTCGTCTCGATCTAGTTACTCTCGTACCCGGCGTATACTATTCGCGTACGTCTTCTACTTAGGAAGCTCTCGATAACCTTAACTAGCTAGGAGAAGATCTCCTTAGCCTTAAGAATATTAAGAAGTCGCCTATACGGAACGTTATCGAATACGCTCTAGATATCTAGACTTAGTATAGAGACTACGCTTTTGGGCCGTACCTTCTATATACGCTCTACGTATACTATAATAAGATCTACGGCCGAGAGCGTCGAGCGATCTCTTCGCGCCTCTATCTAGCTTTAAGGAAGAAGATCGTATTTCTCGACTACGTTTATTAGTCGATTCGCTAGCGCCTTCTTAACTACCTTAGCGAGAGTATTCTTAAGGGTAATTAGTCTATACGCTTCTAGAAGTAAGTAGTCCTTCTTATTATCTTTACGGAGAGTAATAGTCGTAGACTTCTTAAGATACGCTAAGATCTAGCTCTACTCGAAGAGCCTACTTATCGCCTACGCGACGTTGGCTACTAGGATAGAGCTAAGTACTTTAAGTATCTTATTCGAGATCGAGTCGAGACTCGAGACCTTCTCTATTAGAAGGGCCGCGAGAAGAGCTCTTATCTCTTTCTTCGTAACTCTCTAGAGAATTACGAGTTACGTACGAATCGTCTACTTCTTAGACTCGCTTATTATAGTTAGCGCTAGCAGAAAGAACTTCTCTACTAAAATCTAGTTCTTCTCGCCTTTATTATCTATAGTTAGGAGATTCTTAGCTCTTCTTAGCGCCGAGAGATAGAAATTCTTATATAGCTTATCTATACTTCGTCTACTCTATCTCGAGATATTCTATAGATCTCGAGAGGTATTCTCGAATAGCTTACTTATCGCGCGCCTCTAGTTAGCCCTCGCGTTTCTTCGAATCTTCTACTTAAGCTAGCTCGCTAGATAGTATACTAGTCTTAGCTAGATCTAATTTCTAGTTATAAGAAATCTACGCTTCGTCTACCTAAAGTATATAAGTAGCTTAGTAGCTCTCGATAACTAGTCTAGCCTTACTCTCGATAACGAGCGTACCCTTAGATAGATCTCTTCTAGCGCTTTCTTAATATTCTACTAGATTCTCTTAAGAGTTTTAGTCGTCGTTTCCTTTCCTCGCTATATCGCCGCGGAGAGCTTATCTATATCGAGCCTATATAGTACGAATCGTTTACTTTCTTATAGTATTAGGTTTTATCGAATATCGAACGTAATACGAATCGAGATATAATTCTTTATTAGGGTCTATAGAGACTTAGTACTATAGAACTCGACTCGTATACTAAGCGGCCGTTTAGCGAACGTAAGGTCGATTACTATCTTCTAGTCTTCTCTTCTCTATAATACGTCTCTCTACTAGATTAGGAGTATTAGTTCTCGCGCCTTTATTACCGTTAGTAGATATTCTATCTACTACTCGTACGCGACTTCTACGCCTTTCTATACTAAGTAGTATACGTTAAAGTTATCTAGGATAATAGTCTCGCCGGTCGCTTTATTAAGGGCTTCTCGAATTCTTCCCTATTTAGCGATTCTAGGCTAGCTTCCCCTAGAGTTATAGATATTAATTATCGAGAGTTTTCTTTTCTCTATCTTAATATCGAGTAGTACTATATTCGGCTCGAATTATATATATCTATAGTATAAAACGAGTATATCTTATCTTATTATAAAGTATATCTATATTATCTAGGCGGCCTCGTATACTAGTTAGTAGAGCTTAGGGTAGTAGATTAACTTTATAAAACAATTAAAGACTAGTTTCTAGATCGCGAGTACTATAGGCCGCGTAAAGCTATCGAAGAGCGTCCGAAATATATAGCCGTTCGAGTTATTATAGTTATACTAGATAATCTTAAACTTATTTATCGAAAGTATCTATAATATTTATCTTCTATATACTTAACTCTAGCGGCGGCTAACGATCGTTCTACGACCCGCCTACGAAGAAGAGGCGTCCCTATTAGAGGCTACGTATCGCTATCTCTATATAAGTTAATCGCTCTATTCTCTTCTATACGAGCGCTCTAGGGGAGGTTTTCCTCTATCTCTTATTCCCTACTATAGTCTATCTCTCTATAGTCTAGCTATTCCGAGATACGGCTTAAATACTTACTATCTACGTAAAAGCTATAACTTATCTTTACTAGATATAATCGTAGTATCTCTAGTATATATCGTAGGCGTATAGGTACTACGCCTTATAAGCCTTATTGTAGTTAGCGTATAAGACTCTCTTCTTAGTATACTCCTTTAACTTATAGGCTCTAGCGTATCTACTATATCTCGTAGGCTTCGTATATACTTTCTAGATATAACTCTATTACTAGTAGTTAAAGTACTAGATCTTCTAGAGCGCTCTCTCGAAGAGATAGACCTTATAGAGGCGCGCCTCTATTATAATACCGCCTTAGATCGCGCTTCGGCGTATCGCCTAGCTCTATAATCCGATAAGAAGAGACTCGTAAGTCTTTCTCTCGGCGTATATATATTCTATCTACTTAGCCGGGTAGAGCTACTTAATTCTAGAGATCTAGAGTCCCGGCGAGACCGTTCTCGAGTCGTTCGCGACTATAGCCGCGAGATCTACGTTATCCGTCTACTTTCCGGCCGCGACTCGGGTACTTAGCGGGACGTCTAGAACCTTAACTAGGTAGTTCTATTTATAGACTCGCATTATCTTCGTTAGGGATATTATCTAGGCGCGATTCTTTACCGCCTCCGTTAGGAGAGTTATATCTACGTCGCCGCTTTTTAGTACGCGGATCGTAATCGCTATTAAGATCGTCTTTTTAATCTCTCTAAGAATCTTCTCGTCTATCGTCTTCTTCGTATTAGATATAGCTATTCTTATCGTATATCGCTCCGGGTATACGAGTAGTACAAAAGTCGTATACTATACGGCCGCGCCGCGCGTAGCGACGCCTATCTATAACGGTTTAGTCGCGTCTCGTAGCGACTATACGATTCTCTCGATCGTCTTTTTAATCGAGATAAGTTAAATCTCGATACCCTTTAATAGTAGTACGTCGCGAGTACTAGACGCGTCCTAGACGCGTTTTACGCGTTCGACTATCTTATCGAGTGTCTAAAGCTATCTTATTTCGGTACTCTCTTTCTCGAGATCTCTTATAATTATATAAAGGTCGTCCGCTAGGCCGTATAGACTCTCTTCTATCTCGTTTCTCTTCTTAGCTTCTTACCCTTTTCCCGCCTATATAGCGCGTATTATTCTAGTATTCTCCGGGGCGTACTAGGACGTCTCGAGGTCTCCCTAGTCTCGCTGGCCAGCGCCGCTCGCCGCGGCCTAGTCTAGTGATTATCGTATACTCCTCGTATACGTCTGCTCTATATCTCGTGCTCGTATGGGTGTCTCTTTGCGCGTGCTCGAGCTCTCCTAATACTTATATATATTAATATATTTTAGTTTCGTAAATAGCTAAAAGTTATCCTTAGTTAGTAGATAAATAGTCTATATATTATTAGCCTTAATAGTAAATAGTTAGTTAAGTTTTAGGTATATCGAGTTAAAGAAGCGACTCTACTAGAGTACTTTCTTAGCTATACGAGATAGAGCGAGTAGTTTTACCTCTATACTTAAAGTTATTATAATATTCTATTAAGAGGCTTTTTAGTTAATAGAGCCTCTAAGTAGAATAAAGAGATAGTCGTTAGAACTCTTTCGGCTAGGATTATTAATAAATATAGCGTCTAAGTATATCTTAAAGATATTAACGCTCTCGTATTTATTATTATTTTAAGAAGTTATTTTAGGAGAAGTAGAGTATTTAAGAGTAAGAGTACGCGTACGCCTTAGGTAGCCTAGTACTCTATTAGCGGCAGCTATATATTCTAGTAATAGATTACGTAAGTATTATAATAGTATAGAGTAAGCCCTTATAATATCCGGTCTCGTCGTTATAGCTACGAAACTAATAGACCCTATACGCTATTAATATATATATATTTCTTATAGAGTAGCCTAGCTATTATACGATACGAGACTTTTAGTTGAAAGAGGTATTAACGGCATCTTTCTACCGTACGTATTAATATTAAACTTGGCTAATAGTTTATCGATATATAAATAATAAATCCTATATAAGCTATAACTTACGTAGCTTTCGATCTCGTACGATTTATATACCGAGAAACTAGTTAACTTCTAGTATAATACGTAGAGTAAATCGCTCTTATAGACTCTATAGAATTATATTAACTCTCTCCTTAGACTTACGCTTATAGTATAGGATAATATTATCGACGTAGAATAGGATAACGAGAAACTTATTATTAAGAATATAATTAGCTTCTAGTACTTAAGAAAGACCTAGTATCTTAAGAGTATTACTAAAAGTATTATATTATAATAAAGAGCTTTACTTAAGACTATAGAGCGCCTTAAGTAGACGAAGTATTATATCTAATACTTCTAAATCTTCTAGGAAACGTACGTAGATTTTCTCGTCGATTTTACTATTAAGGAATACGTTAATAGTATTAAGTTATATAAAATTTAGGTTATAAGCGGCCGTAATAGCTATAATAGTACGAAAGGTACTAAAAGTAAGAGTAGCTATATAGATATCTTTAAAGATAAGTTATAAGTCTTCTCGTATATATATACGCGCCTTAAACTTACTTAAGTAGCTATCGTTATCGAATTTATATTTAAATATCTAGATAAGAGAAAGAATATTACGTCTATTTATATCTTTAGTAGAGACTAGTATAAAGATTTACTTATATTTAAGTTTCTTATATTTAACTCTCGCGACTTTCTTAAATTTCTTTCGAAATAGATAATTAGCGAGCTATTTCTATAATTTTAATTTAGAAGAGAGAGTATCTCTATATACTCGTTAAAAATCTTTTTTAGTAGTAAAGGCGGCGGTAAAGGCTAAGTAGTATATCGATAGATCGTCGTCTATACTATTATCTTTAAGCGTAGCGATATATATCTATTTTCTTAGTTTCGAATATTATTTTATCGTAATAATATTTCTTTTATTAAAATCTACTAAGATATTAGTATATTAAGGGACTTAGATTATCTTATCTTAGTCTAGAGACGTCTAGCGAGATAAGTCTTCTATAGTAGTCTTCTTAAATATATATATTTATAGTTCTTCTTTCTAA